>NW_024412431.1:4403478-4436179 GCF_014898765.1 Herpailurus yagouaroundi | reverse complement strand
CCTCAGAGATTTTTTTTTTTTTTTTGTATTTTGTTTTAAGGTGTTTTTTTTTTTGATGTCTTATTTTTTATTTTTTGAGGACAGAGAGAGACAGCATGAACAGGGGAGGGCAGAGAGAGAGGGAGACCCAGAGTCCCAAGCAGGCTCCAGGCTCCGAGCTGTCGGCACAGAGCCCCACGCGGGGCTCGAACCCACAAATGCGAGATCATGACCTGAGCGGAAGTCGGACGCCCAACCGACTGAGCCACCTGGCTGCGCCCGTTTTTGGCTTTATTGAGATACACGTTTAAGAGGTACAGGATAATGATTTGACGTACGCATGTTGCACAACAATTAGTTAACATCTGTCACCTGATATGGTGACCAAAAATTGGTCTTTTCCCGCTTGTGATGGTGGAGGCTTGGGGAAGCTCAGGAGGGCTCTGCTGGGCCAGAGCACCCTCGAGGCAACGTTTAGGTGGTAGATGCCAGGGACGGGAGGCGGAGAGGCTGGGGCCCTCCAGCACGTCTCATGGGGGCACCTGGGTGGCTCAGTCCGTTAAGCATCCGACTTCGGCCCGGGTCATGATCTCGCGGTCTGTGAGTTCGAGCCCCGCGTCGGGCTCTGGGCCGACCGCTCGGAGCCCGGAGCCCAATTCGGATTCTGTGTCTCCCCCTCTCTCTGCCCCTCCCCCACTCACGCTCTGTCTCTGTCTCTCAAAAGTAAATAAACTTAAAAAACAAAACACAGGACCCTTCGTGAGCAACCAGGGGGTCGTGGCAGGACAAGACATTTTTCACCCCATCTCCCAGATGAGGAAACTGAGGCCCAGAGGGGTGAAACGACCTGCCAAGGTCCTATAGCCGAGGGTGGTGAAATCAGGACTCGAACCCAGCACTGGGCACTAAACATTACACCCCCTCCCCTCTTTCTGACTCTCCCCTTCTGTCTCCCTCTCTGCCTTGGTCCCTCTTATTCCACATCTGTCTCTGTCTCCTCCTCCTCCGCCTGTCTTCTCTGTCTCCCTCTCCCTCCCCACCTCTCTGTGCTTTTCCGTGCCTTTTCTGTCTCTGTCACTCCTTATTTCTCTCTTTCGGTTAACGTCAGCTAAGTAAGCAGCAAAGTGTGCGTAGTTGGTTGTGAATGTGTGTCCCTTGACACACGGCCGCTCGTGGTGGACACTGGTCTCTGACCTAAACCTTTTTTATTCATAGATGCTCACTGTGGCCAATATCAAAGCATCGGAATTTAGGGGGCTTGGGATCACGCATTCATTCAACAAACATTCCTTGAATGCCTCCTGTGTGCAGGTCGTCTTCCAGGCGCCTTGCATATGTAGTGAATGGAAAAGACAAAAATCCCTGTCTGGGGGGAGTTGACGTTTTAGCAGAGGGTGGAGTTGATCAACAACGTAACGAAGAGATTGTATGTATGTGTGTGTCAAGGGCCAAGTATCTTAAATATTTTAGGCTTCGTGGGCCATACAGTCTCTGTCGCAACTGCTCAGCTCACGTTGCGACAACGTGTGCTTTGCTCAGTCACAACAAAGCAGCCACGGAGAAAATACATGAGGGGATGGACATGGCTGTGTGCCAACAAAGCCAGAATTTACAAACACAAGTGGCTAGTCCATGGGTTCTTTGCAGACTCATGTGTGGGAGGGGGGTGGGCGCTTGGGGAGAAAAATTAAGCAGTAGAGGGGTTGTGGATCATCAGAGTGAGAGGTTGTAGTTCTCCGAATAAGCCCTGAAGGAGGTGAGGGGGGCCATGGAAGTATGTTAAGGAAGGAAGACCCAGGATAGCCAGTGCAAAGGCCCTGGGGCAGCAGCACGCCTGGTATTTGTGAGGAGCAGCAAGGTGGCTCACATGGCTGGTTGAGAGAGTAAGGGCAGACGAGGGAGGGGGTGAGGTCCCAGGAGGGGACAGGCGGAGAGGCTGTATAATTTATCATCCAAACCGGGACAGTTTTGAGAGCAAACAGGTAAAGGAGGACTCAAAAAAGAATTAACAGGCGTTGCCTGATCTACAATGGGTGTAAACTGGGACATTCGACCTCCCGCACCACCACTGTGGGACCTTGGCTCTTTCACGGTCAAACCCACATCATTTTTATCCGGGAGGCTGGGGAACTGGGTGTTCTCCTGAGCTAAATGTTTTTTTTTTTAACATCCTCTATACTTTTCTCTGAATGAACCGTTCTCAGAACATTAGAGGAAAATAAACCATAAAACAGAAGGCACTTCAGAATTTTACTGGGACTCAGTCATTAATTTGTTTGATGCGTGTTTACTGAATGCTCGCTGAGCTCCAGGCACCACACGGGGCCCCGGGGCCGAGGCTGGGATGAATCCGCATCTCCTTTAAGGCTCTCCTGGCCCAACCATTTTAGATGGAAACCACTACATAAACGCAGCGAAGGGGTGAAGTAGGGGAAAAAAAATTCACTCTGTTGCAAGCCCGAAGGCTGGTTCTCACCCCAGCTGTGCCCTCCACACCCTGTGTGAGCCAGCAAATCACCTTGCCTTCCTCAGCCTCAGTTTCCCCATCCACCGGGTCTGGAAATTGTGGAAATCACGGGGCATTTTCGTTGGCTCGGAAGTCCTCTACTAAAGCGATAGTGCGGGATCGCATTCCAGGGGAAGAGCCTGATCCTTTGGACCCGAGATAAACACAGTCTTGCCTCCTTAGTGTTATTTAAACAGTCCACCCCCCAGGGACCTCAGGGTTCCGTGCATTCGCCATGCCGCCGATGCTCGGTAAGCACCTACTGCGTGCTGCTCGGTAAGCACCTACTGCGTGCTGCTCAGTAAGCACCTACTGCGTGCCGGGTGCCGTCCTGGGCACTGGGGAGCTGACGTGTTAGGGAGCAAAGGCCATTTGCAAACAAGCACGTGTATGAATTGACTAGGTGATTCAGAGAGCAGAGCATGCTGGGAGAAGAATGGATGTCTGGCAGGGCTGGAGGGGGCGGCTGGAGGGAGTCCTTTGG
Organism: Herpailurus yagouaroundi; assembly: GCF_014898765.1. Taxonomy (NCBI): domain Eukaryota; kingdom Metazoa; phylum Chordata; class Mammalia; order Carnivora; family Felidae; genus Herpailurus; species Herpailurus yagouaroundi. Next base: position 4,433,210 of record NW_024412431.1, on the reverse strand, counting down.
GCCGGGAGGTCCAGGAAGGCTTCTCTGAGGGGGGGGCACTGTAGGAGCTGAAGGCTGAGTGGTGAGGAGGAGTCAACCACACCAAGATCGAGGGGACACCGGGCTCCGGGCAGAGGCTCGGGGAACAGAAACACGTAGCACACTGTAATCTGGAACTTTACCTTTTGGCGTACCGATGTCTCCAATGGACGTGCCGGAGACATTCTTTTTCCACACGCGCCTCCTGAGCTCCATGGAAGGGTCATTGAGAAAGTGACATTTGAGATGAAGGACTTGACAGAGTAAACTGAGGAGGCAGCAGGGTGTATCGGCCAGGAAAACTACGTTAGGCGGCAGTAACAAACATCCCCCAAAGTCCCCGCGACGTTAATAACAACAAATCTCCTTTCTTGCTCACGCTACATGTCCAGTGTGGGTTGGCAGTGGAGGAGAGGGGGCCGTGTGCAACATGGTCACTTGAGAGCCAGCTCTGGAGCCGCCTGGACCTTGCCACTCGCTGTCCCAAAAGGAGAGAGGCCCCTGAGGGTCCCACAGTGACACTTCAGTGCTCTGGTCCAAAAGTGGCACGGCTATTTCCATCCACTCCTTACCGGCCAGCAGCCATCGTGTGGCCGTCAGCCAACCACAGGGGGACCAGAACAGGCCATCCTACCATGTCGCCGGAAATACTCAGTGACAGCACTAATGGGGAATAGTGTTCCAGGCACCAGGACTCCTTGAGCCTTTGGAGGAAAGACAGGACTCTAAGAGCACATCCTTTTCAGTGTCACTGATGACAAGTGAGCAAGTTTCCATCCTCCTTCCGTTCCCCAGACCCAGACTCGTGCACACACCCGCCCTTTACCTGAACTGCCAGAGGAGGTCAGACCCAGGAGGGGAGGTTTGGGCCGCCCCACATTCTCTGCCGTCACTGTGGCCACGGCAGCTCCAGCCTTTCTGCCTGGGAAATCTAGTTCCCGTCTTGCTCCCGAGCAGACCCCACGGGAAGCCCACTTGGTGATCAAAACCCGCGCCTGTCCGTGCACCAACTCCTTCTCCATGGGTTGTTGGATCCAGAGCGTGGAACGGAATCATTTGGGCCAGACTGGAAAGAGAGCACAGCACGTTCTCTGCCAGTCCCGGGGAGAAAATCAAACAAGGGAGAGGGGAAGAGGGAGAACAGGTTGAGAACTAAGGACGCGGGCTGGGCGGGGAACTTGGACGCGCCTCTCATTCAGTCATTCAACAAACATTTATCGAGCAGTACTTGCATGCCTGGCATTGTGCTAGGGAACACAGCAGGGACCAGAAAAAGCGCTGTCCTTGTTCCTTGTGGAACTGACATCCCAGCTGGGGAGGTAGGCAGTGATCAGGAGAAATAAACAAAGCGTAGAAAGGGTGAAGCGCTAAGGGCAAAGATAGAGCAGGAAACGGGGTTAGCAGTGGAGGGTCATCAAAGAGGGCTTCCTGGAGAAGGTGACTTCTGAGCAAAGACCTGGAGGAGGTGAGGGAAGAGCCATGTAGGAATCTAGGAGGAGAGCTTTCCAGGCGGGGGTGGGGCAGCAGGTGCAAAGGTCCTGGGGTGGGGCTATGCCTGGGGCATTTGAGGAGCCAAAAGGAGCCCATGTGGCTGGAGCAGAGTTATCCGAGGTTAGAGTGACAGAGGGGCTTGGGGCCCGGGCGCGGGGCTTCCATCTGTGGCTGCCATCACATGGAGGCCAGAAGTCTGAGACTAAGATGTCAGCAGGGCCATGCTCCCTCTGAGACTCTGAGAAGAATCCTCCCTCGCCTCTTCCTGGCTTCTCCTTCTGGCTGTTGACCCTTGGTGTTCCTTGGCTTCTCTCCACCCTCTGCCTCCGTGATCATGTGGCTCTTCTCTCCCCTGCGCGTCCCTGTCTCCACCTGGTGTTTTCCTCTTTAAAAGGACGCCAGTCATATTGGACTAGCCCCCCCCCCCATCACGACCTCGTCTTAACTCGATGGCAGCTGCCGAAACCCTATTTCCAAGTAAAGTCACATTCCCAGGTACCGGGGTTATAAATTCAGCACATCTTCTGGAGGGACACAGCGTAACCCAGAACAGACCTTGGGCATGGAACTTTACCTCTCTGTGCCTCAGTTTCCTCACCCAGGAGGATGGGAAGGATTACGCACCAGCTTTGGGGGTCCATGGGAGGATTAAACGAGCTCGGGTAGACCGAGTGCCTGGCCCTGTGGATGTCTGTTATCATCCTGGCCAGCATGTCATGGCCCAGAGGGCCCTAAGCCCGTTGGGGAGCTGGGGTGTGGGCAGAGTCTGAGATGAAGGGGCCGCCTCGGTTCCGAGGGGCCTCAGCCATTTCTCCCCATTCCATCCTGCATCCCCCCCCTCCCCCCGACACACGCCCGCTGCTCTGTTCCCATGCCAAGCCTGTTTCCTGAGATGGCCCAGACTATTTCTTGTGTTGGCTGGTAAGGGCTTTCTCTCCCTGGACTATATTTAGCCTAAGAAATAGGCATGAGAACCCTCAGCTGCCACAGCACTGGAAAGGAAAAGCACAAAGCCAGTCGTGCCTTCTGTCCAGCCCTGTTCTGCTGACTCCATTCTTTTTTCCAGAACCTTCTAGCAGCACAGCATTGGAACTTTGGGTGTTTCTGGGAAGAAAGGCAGGAGCTAGGAGCCCTGGCCTATTAATTGTCCCCAGAACCTGTCTGTGTCTGCGATGAATGCTGACTTTGTCTTATTTTCCTTTTTTTTTTTTTTTTTAATCACGGTGAAATACACAGAACACAAAATGTACTATCTTCACCGTTTTTAAGTGTCCAGTTCCACGGCATTAAGTACATCCTCATTGTTGGGCAGCCGTCGTCACCACCCATCTCCAGGACTCATTACGTCTTGCAAACTGACACTCTGTCCCCACCGAACACTGACTCGCCACCCCCTCCCCCAGCCCCTGCCGACTTCCTGTCTCTGTGAATCTAGGGACCGCACAGAAGTAGAACCCTACAGCATTTGTGTTTTTATGACTGGCTTATTTCACCCAGCGTGGTGTCCTCAAGATTCATCCATGTTGTGCCATGGATCAGAATGTCCCCGCTTATACCTCCTCCCCAAAGGGTGCCCCATCAGGACCTCAAGCATCGTTGACTGGTTGGCCTGTTTTTGTGTTTCGTATAACGGAATCTTACATCCATGTTCCTTTGTGTCCGGCTTCCTTCGCTCGACACGCACTCTGTAAGGTTTCATGTGACAAGTGGTGGTCATTCATTGCATGCTGTGCCATTTATTTATCCTCTCTCTTGTTGTCGAGGGGGATTCAGATTATTTCCAGTTTGGGGCTATTATGAAGATCGCCACTGTGAACAACCTTGTGTGTGCCTTTGGCTTACGCAGGTTCACGTTTCTGTTGGGTAACTATCCAGGACTCAGGAGGGGAATCTCCGGGTGGTCGTGCGGGGACGTGACTAATTTCAGCAGCAGCTCCCAACCCATCTTCCAAAGTGGTTGGACCATGTGCTGTGGATTGAACCGTGTCCTCCCTCCTCCAGTTCATACATAGAAGTCCCAACCCCCAGCACCTGAGAATGTGACCTTAATTGGAAGTGGGGTCATTGTGGGAAGATGAGGTCATCAGGGGGGACCCCAATCCAGTATGACTGCTGGGGGAGGAGGTGGGGGAGGAATTTGGCCGCAGAGACAGACATGCACACGAGGAGGACGTCACGCGGAGGTGAGGGTGGGGACCACAGCAATGCCTCTGCAAGCCAAGGAACCACTAAAGGCTGTTTTCAGTGAATCCCCAGACTCCAGGAGAGAGGCATGGGGCAGGTTCTCCCTGGAAGCCTCCAGAAGGAACCAGCCTGGTCGACACCCTGATCTTGAACGTCTGACCTCCAAGCACCGTGAGACAATAAATTTCCGTTGTTTTAGGCCACACAGTTGTGGTTCTTTGTTACCCAGACACAGGACCCTCATCCACCATGTCACCCTCCCATGAGCAGCGTGTGACGATTACAGATCCTCTAGGCTTTCCAGCACCTGGCCGTATGTGTCCTTCTCATTCGGGCCTTTCTGCTTGGTGGCAACAGCATTAGACGTGCTTTTAAAGGTGAGCTTTTAAAGCCACTCTTGGGGGCCCCACATTGTGCAGATGGCCCAGAGCTGATGAGCCACCCGAAAGCTCCTCTGCTCCGGCGGCTGATGCCAAGGCATCTCCAGCACAGAGGTTAAGTCCATGGGCTCTGGGATCCAATCCCATGCTCGTCACCAGCTAGCTCCGTGACCTTGGGCTGGCACTTTTGTCTTTCTGGGCCTCAGTTTCCCCAGCCATATAATGGGCATGATGATAAAATAGGGTATGCTGACTAACTAAGCTAATGGCTGATGTACTTAGAAGAGTGTCTGGCACGAGTAAATACTCCATAAGCACTGCTTTTTTATATTTCTCTCTTTCTTTCTCGCTCTCTCTTCTGGATTTTCATCCCTTCCTTTTACTTCCTTCTTGGCACACTGTTCTGTTCTCCCAGAGAAGAATGTTCTACTTGTGGACTTCTCCCCACCTTGAAAACTGAGCTGGGCGCTTCCAGGAATATTTTTGAGATTGACATTGAGGCTGCAGGGCACAGAGGAGGGAGACATTTGAGGAAAAGGCTCACAGCCCTGTTGGTTGTCTTGGTGATTTAACCCGGGAGTCAGACTCTGCCTTCATGCACCCTCCTGGAAGGGAAAAGTGTGACTGTGTCAGAGAGGAGGAGGGAACCAGGGGTTCGTTTGTACATTTTGATTGGGCTTTTTTTTTTTTTCTCTCTCTCCTCATGGATTTTGGTCTGGGAAGTTCTGAGTTTCATGCTGGTTCCTGAGTCCTGTGAGGGCTACATGATTAGGAGGGGGCTTTGTGCTTCTAATGATACCTCTCAGGTTTCCCCTGCTAATTGATCCTGTGTTCTATTTCCTTGTCTGGGCTGCCAGAGCTCTAGGACTCCACAGGCCACGGACATCTGAGGGCAGAGGTCCCCCTTCTCCCACTGAACACTCACCCGCTTTCCCTCTCACCTCCCACAGAGCAACGATGCCTCAGGGAACACTTGGAACTGGTTGTACTTCATCCCCCTCATCATCATTGGTTCCTTTTTTATGCTGAACCTCGTGCTGGGTGTGCTGTCAGGGTAAGTGTCTGGTAATCTCCCCATCCCACTCCCCCCTCACCATCTTCTGACCATAAAGAGGCCATCGAACCTTTGTTTTCATACTCCAGGCGGAGGCAGAGAGTAGGCTTCTTCCCTTGTCTTGGGTTAGCCAGAAAGTTATTAGCAAGTCAGGTACAGATGCACAGGCTGTGCACTGCTGACAGCACCCAGCAAAAGGACTCAAGGGGGCTGAAATCCGGTGCAACTCCGACTCACAACCCTGCGCCCCTGGCATTGAGCAACCTCCACCCAGGAAAAGGGAGCTTCTTTCCAATGCAGACCTCTCATTCAGAAGTCTTTCCCAGCACACAGCCCATCACACGAGAAAATTCTATAGAGCGTTACTGTCTATAATTAACATTAAAAAAAAAAAAAACAAAAAACAGTAGATTGGGTTCTCCCCTTCCTGTTTTCCAAATGCAAAATCTCAATATACAGTCAAGCATGCATTTCCATGACGCATATTGCCCCGTACCCCCAGGATCGGGTATTGGGTGTTTTGTGGGGTTTTTTGGCTTACTCATAAATAGATTTTCTTTTTCTCATCACAAGAAGTCTGGGGAGCAGCCTAGTGGCTCCACGGTGCCATCAGGGACCCCCGTTCCTTCTGGTTTTCTGCTCTGACGTCCTTACCAGGCAGAGGCTTTCGGTCTCGTGGATGCCTCATGGTCTGAAAGTGGCTGCCTCACACTCACAAGAGAGCCACCGCATGTTCCAAACACGAAGAGGAGGGAGGGGAAGGGGAAGGGGGGGGAGGGCACATATGAGGGAAGGGAGGCTGTGGCAGGAAATCAGCTTATGTCTCCTTGGCCTGACCTAAAATAGGGCTTCAAATCTTCTTCACCCGGGAGTGCAGAGAATGAGAAGGGGGTGTGCAGCCTTCGGTTTGACTTGTTTCCTCTAGCTGGGGTGCAGCTGTTGGATAATGTGGGAAGCTGGCAGAAACACCCCCATCCCTGTGGTGCTCTCCCAGAAGACCTGATTCCTCGTGTTAAAGTCCCCTGCCCTCCTGGGGTTTTCGAACCCCTGAATACGCGCGCGCGCACGCACACGCATGCACACGCACGCACAGTCCCTAAGACGTTTACAACGGCCACGCCCGGCTCTTTCCTGCTTCTGCAGGGAGTTTGCCAAAGAGAGGGAGCGGGTGGAGAACCGGCGGGCCTTTCTGAAACTGAGGAGGCAGCAGCAGATCGAACGGGAGCTCAACGGGTACATGGAGTGGATCTCAAAAGCAGGTGAGGCCCGTTCATCCTGGGGCCTGGGAACCATAATCCCCAGGCCCCGGAGCGCGCACGGAGTCCTGCACGCGACTTGAAGGTGGGTGAGGGGAGGGCCTGGGCGGGGGAGCAAAGAGGGCCCCTGACCAAGGAGCCCCACTTCCCAGAGGCCGGAATCTGGGCTACGGCAGCGGGACTTCCGGGGTGAAGCCAGGATAGGACATCGCCTCCTCCGTTGCCGTCAACAAGAGATGGGGCTCCGACGTTCTAGTGAGGGAGACAGAAAAGAAACAAGTACGGACGACGCGGGGTGCTCCCCAGTGCCGAGGAGAAAAATAACGCAGCTTAGGAAGTAGAAAAGAGTTGGAGGAGGTGGGCTGGTCAGAGAGGATCTCTCCGAGGAGGTGATGTCCGAGCAGACCCGAAGGAAGCCGTGTGGATGTCTAGCGAAGGGTGTTCCGGGCAGAGGGGATAGCAGGTGCAAAGGTCCTGGGGTAGGGGCAGCGTTGAGTCATAGCAAAGCTGCCGCGATCAGCAAGAGGAGAGCGAAGGTGGCCGGGCAGACCCTTGCCCTTCCTGGTCCGAGGGAACGCGTCCCAGGAGAGCCCCGTAGACGCTGGAGCTTAACTCTGTGCTCTTCCTCCTCAGAAGAGGTGATCCTCGCCGAGGATGAAACCGACGGGGAGCAGAGGCATCCCTTTGATGGTAACTGCTCTGAACCTGGCTCAGGGGGTGGGGGGGTGGCTCCTGGGGGGAGACCAGAGCAGCCAATGCTGGGGCCTCCAGGGGATGGACGTTCAGAGCCCAGGTGACACCAAGCACAAACACAAGACCAGGTCAGGACCAGGAGGATACAGGGAATGGCAGGAATCTGCGGCTTTCGGGAATTTCAGGACGTCGGCGCAGGTTTTTCGTGTTCTGGCCTGCCCTTTCTGCTTTAACCCCGTGCCTCAGTTTTCCGCATCCGTGAAATGGGCATTATGATAATAATACCTACCTCATCGGATAGTTTATGAAGATTACATTAATGCTTGCAAATACAACGCCTACTTGACTCAAGGTCATGACTCACCATCTGTGTTTGCTGAATAAATAAATAGCCAAGAATCCGGCTTACTGTTCAGGACCATGGTCTCACGGTTGGGAATTCGGTGAGACAGAGCAAGGGCTTTGGATCGAAAATACCAGGCGAGGGGCGCCTGGGTGGCGCAGTCGGTTAAGCGTCCGACTTCAGCCAGGTCACGATCTCGCGGTCCGTGAGTTCGAGCCCCGCGTCGGGCTCTGGGCTGATGGCTCGGAGCCTGGAGCCTGTTTCCGATTCTGTGTCTCCCTCTCTCTCTGCCCCTCCCCCGTTCATGCTCTGTCTCTCTCTGTCCCAAAAATAAATAAAAAACGTTGAAAAAAAATTTAAAAAAAAAAAAGAAAGAAAGAAAATACCAGGCGAGAGCAGGAAGTAAAGGAGCTAGGGTTTATCTCGGAGGGTTACAAAATGGATTTTACTCTTTGCGGGGGAGGGGAAGAAGTGACCCACGGGGGTGTCTAAATCATTTTGTTGGAAGCGTGTGCCTGAACTCGCTGTCCCCTGGAGAGCCCGTGGGGGAGGAGCGGAACCTAAACACTGAGCAAAGGGATCCTCAGTCCCGGCCGGCCTGGCAAGCGTACTAAAGGTCAAGGGTGGGCTGCCTTCATTAGGGGTCACTGTATATCCGGTCCCAGGCATCCCCCAGGGGTAATGACAACTGAGAGCCCAGACCTCAGTCTCTAAAGTCAGACTGAACAGGACGTGGTTCTCGTCTCGACCCCTTGGGCAAAGTCATGTAACCCCTCCCCCCCCCCGAGCCTCGGTCTCCCCGTCTGCAAAATGGGCATACTCTTCCCTCCCACCAAACCGGATTGCCGTGAGGGTTAAACCCAACACCCCGCAGAGCATCCCTGACAGAACAACACCTGGGGCCGAGGACGCAGGGGCGCCGAGGTGTGGTTCCGGTGTCCAAAAGGGTAACGTCTTTTTCTCTTGCCATGTTTCCATTGTTGGAGCTCTGCGGAGAGCCACCATAAAGAAAAGCAAGACCGACCTGCTCAACCCCGAGGAGGCCGAGGACCAGCTGGCCGACATCGCCTCCGTGGGTGAGTCTGTCCAGCTGCATCCTGGCGCTCGGTTGTCACCGGTGGCGTCAGAGATGCGCGCTGAAGGCCTGGGACCCCCTCCTCTGCCCCTTGCCACCTTTGTCTCCTGGAGGAGGTGACGCGATTATGGGAATAACCGCGGCGCCTCTCTCCTGGTACCGTCCGTGGAGCTTAAACTAAATAATCCACAGTAAGCATTCAGAAGGGCGCCCGGCACAGCATAAGCTCCCAGTAATGGTATTACGATTCGTCAGCACTCACGGAGGGGCTGCTCTTACGAAGGGCCGGCTGTGAATAGGATGGGAAACCAAATCCCGACCCGCGTGGGCCTTGCGGTCCAGGGCAGGACGCAGAGGTTAAACAGGTAGTTCCCGAAATAAGCCTGTCGTGATCGTGGCGCTGCTGAGGAGACGCCCCGGGTTTGGCGTGCTCTGGAAGAATGGGGGGTGGTCAGGGAAGGCTTCTCGGAGGAGGCGACATTGAAGCTGAGGACTGCAGGATGAGTATAGGAGTTGGCCGTGGCCGTGAAAGCAGAGAGAGCCAGGCGGAAGGCTGTGCTCGGTCTGTTGCTGTTGGTCCTTGCCAAGGGCGGAGCCTGGGGAGGAGGGGACATTTGCTCTTTCCCTGCGCGCCCCTGCTGATTGAGACTGTGTTGCTCCCGACCTTCTCCGGAGAGACTAGATTATATTTTGAACAAAAAATTTTTTTCTTTGAGAAAGAGAGAGAGAGAGACAGAGCAAGCAGGAGAGGGGGGCAGAGAGAGAGGGAGAGAGAGAGAATCCCAAGCAGGCCCCATGCTGTCGGCACAGAGCCCGATGTGGGACTCAAACTCACGAACCTGAGCCCAAACCAACCTGAGTCAGGCGCTCAACCGACTGAGGCCCCCGGGCGCCCTGAAGTGGGTTTTGACACATTCCAGTAATGAAAGCGGGAGAGCATCCAGGCAGGGGAAGTAACACGTGACCTTGCGGGGAAAGGGAGGGAGGGGAGGAAGGAAGGGGAGAAGGGAATTTAATATATACACGTGGTTCTGATCCACGGGCACCAGCTATTCCATACGCTACTGTTTTCGCTCCCCCCTGGTTTTTGACCTTGTGCGCTGGGTTTTGACATCATTTCCACTGCAGCCCCATCCTCGCGGAGGGTGGCGCCCCCGTAGTTCTGGGGTGGCTTAGCCGTGGCTCTGTCCTGTGGTGTTGGAGTTTCCAGTGTTTTGCCCCTCCAGAGGAGCACCACCGCGAGCATTTATGTTCAATTACTGCCCCCACCCTTTGGGCGTGTTTCCTTGGGGATAATTACAGGATCAAAGATATCAACAGCTTTTCAACGCATTACACAGAGCCCTTCTGGGTTTCAGAAACACCGACCCCATGTATAAACCTGCCAAGCACTCATACGTTCAACGGATCGCCCCCTCCCCAGCCACTGCGTATTGCCCATTTAATTCCCTTTCCCAGCTAAGTAGGTCTGTAATGATACCTTCAAGCTCGTTTCAATTTGCATTTTTAAGTTCTAGCCACAACCCTCTTTTGCCTTGTAATGCTGAGCTAGACCTATTTCGACTTGTGGGTGCATCTGTGTCCCTCCCCCCACAGCAAGTTCAAGAACAGGAGCACTCCCAACAGTGGTCTGTGTGTTTGATCCGTCAGTCTGGCTCACACACCAAAAGATTGGCATACTCGAGTCAGGATCGCCTCTGTGGATAAGATTGGGTACCTGCTCCCCACTGATGGAGAGGTTATTTTTCATCAGTCATCCTAGAAAAGATGGAAAAGTGATACTACCCAATGTTGGCAAGGATGTGGGGAAATGGGCATGGTCGTGTGCTGAGCGTAGGAGTTTGGTTTGCACGGTTTCCACCGTGTGGTTGGGTATCATTTAACTGTAGATGTTTCTATTCTTTGACCCGGCATTTCTGCTGCAAAAATAGTTCTTCCACGTGTGCAAAAGATCGATGCCTCTTCTCAACAGCGTTGTCTCTGGTGTGCAAAAAAGTGAGAACCGAAAGAGCCCGGCTGGCTCTGTCGGTAGAGCGTGCAACTCTTGATCTTGGGGTGGTGAGTTGGAGCCCCGTGTTGGGTAGAGAGATGACTTAAAATCTTTTAAGTGAAAACACACACAAGGAAATAAAGTGAAAACCAGAGACAACCCGCATGCCCAGAAATGGGGAGACAACTGAAGAAATTGCAGTATTTACATACGATGGACTGTTACGCAGCCAGGAAAAAGAACATGGCTGCTGCTCGCATGGAAAGATGTTTGAAAGCGATTTCTCAGTGAAAAAAGCAAACGGCACGGCATTATATAAAATGTATGATCCCATTGCAAGAACAGTATTAAGTACGAGAGGTACTTAAAATGTGAGGGATTTTCTTTCACTTTCTACACGACAATTTTCTAAAAACGTACAAAGGAGTGACGGGCATTTCTTTTGAAATCAGAAAAGTAATTAACTACGGTTAAAGTTACTTAAAAGCAACACAGACTGGGGGCGCCTGGGTGGCTCAATCAGTTGCGTGTCTGACTCTCGATCTCGGCTCAGGTCACGATCTCAGGGTCGCGAGACTGAGCCCCGAGTTGGTCTCTGTGCTGACAGTGTGGAGCCTGCTTGGGATTCTCTCTCTGTCTCTGTCTCTGTCTCTGTCTCTGTCTCTCTCTCCCTCTGCCCCTCGCCACCCTGTGCTCTCGCCCTCTTTTAAAAAATGAATTAAGTACGTAAGCAAGTAGGTAAAAAATATTTTAAAAAAAAGCAACGAGAGACTGATCGTGAGGACTCTGATAGCTGTACAGGCTGGGAAGAATTTGGTGGAAAGCAGAGAAAGCTTCACGGAGGAGGCGTTTGTTGTTTTGTTTTTTGGTTTTGGTTTTTGAAAAAAATGTCTTTAATGTTCATTTAATTTTTGAAAGAGAGAGAGAGAGAGAGAGAGAGAGAGAGAGAGACAGAGTGTGAGCACGGGGGAGGCAGGGAGAGAAGGAGACCCAGAATCCAAAGCAGACTCCAGGCCCCGAGCCGCCAGCACAGAGCCCGACGCGGGGCTCGAACCCACGAGCCGTGAGATCGTGACCTGAGCTGACGTCCACCGCGCGAGCGACTGAGCCACCCAGGCGCCCCGGGAGGGGTTTGTTTCTAAGCTGGGCTTTCTGTGGAACGGGGAGAGAGCATCCGTTTGCGACGGCTGCCGTAATAAAGTAGCATAGGCTTGGGGGGCTTAACAGCAGAAATCTAGTTTCTCACAGTTCTGGAGACTGGAGTTCCTAGCTCAAGGCGTCCATCAGGGTTGGCTGCTTCTGAGGCCTCCCTCCAAGGCTGTAGACCAGGCTGATAGACCCCTCCCTGTGTCTTCACACGGTCTTTCCTGATCTCTTCTTACAAGGACCCCAGTCAGTATCGGATTAGGGCCCACCTACAGGACCTGAGTTTGCGTTATAATTCGCTCGTTAAAGACCCCGGCTCCAAATAGGCTCGCGTTCCGAGGTACTAGGGGATAAGACTCCGGCATATGAATCTGGGGGATCCAGGTGAGTACCTAACAGGGGGGCCAGCCAAGAAGCCATGAGACAGACTCACAGATGGTTCGCCCGTGGGAGACCCTGCTCGTGAATTGGTGGCCGACGTAAGAGACCTTGCTCCTTGGAGAATGCAGGGATAAGCACGTGATAAGGGGAAGGACGGGAAACCAGAGTGGGAAGCGGTCGGACTGAGAGCCATGGCTGTCCCGTGCCCTTTCTGTTAACAGAGCAGGCGACGTTCAGCTCTCCAGACGGGTCCCAGACGTAGGCCAGGGGCTCGGTGTCCCCGGACCAGGTTTGCCCCGGGCAAACCCACCAAACTCCAGCCCCTTTGCCCGATGGCTCAGAAACGCACAGGAAGGGGCCCCCCCTCCAGCCAGTACCCCAAAGGACACCTCTGGAATTCCCCTTCTGACCGGGAAATGACTTGACTTGCGTTTCCGTAAGTGAGACCAGCTGAGCGTTTCGGAATGAGGCCAGAGCCGTGCGTCTGCCGTCGAACCCTGGACCGCAGCGAGCACAGCCTTGCGCAGTTGGTGTTTCTCCCGCGCGGTCCAGTCAGCCGATGAGCGCCTCACAAAGCTGTCTCGTCTGCAGCTGACGAACATACTGCTGAAATCTGGAATTTGAGTCGTCTATAGGAAAAGCTGAGCCGTGAATGGAAGCTGCCATCACAACCAGCTCTTCAGGAAAATTAGATTCCTTTTACATGACTTTTGATCGGAAGCTCTGCGAGGGCTATATCCGTCGGCCAGGGCCGCGTAACGTAGTGTCAAAACTGGGCAGCTCGAAGCCATCCTTGGCAATCCCCGGCGTCTGTGTGCATCACCGGACTCCGGCCTCTGTTGCCACACGCTTTTCTCCTCGTGCACCTGTGTGGCTCTTCTCCTCTTATAAGGACACCAGTCACCGGATTTAGGACCCACCCTGATCGAGTTGGGCCACATCTTCACTTGATGACATCCACGGAGACCCTTAACTTCCAAGTAAGGTCACGTTCACAGATCCCAGGGGTTAGGACTGGAACACGTCTCTCTGAGGGGCACAATTCAACCTGCAGCTTGGGCAGGACCCGTTTCAACTTATGGACGATTTCAGGGGCATGTAAAGTGCCCCAAGTCCCCATCTTAAGCCTTGGTGGTGACAGGCTTCTGTCCTCACGGCAGGACATTCCAGACCGCTACTGGTCACCTGTGGCTCTTGATCCCTTGGGCAGAGCCAGTGTGAGCAAAGAGGTGCTTCATTCTTCTAACACATCAGATTCAGAAGTCTTAGCCCAAGAAAAAGAGTGTGAAACGTCTCTTTAACGTATTTCTATACTGATGCCGTGTTGAAATGATAATGTTTTGGATCTGTTGGGTTCCATAAAATCTCTTATTAAATTTTTTTTTTCAACGTTTATTTATTTTTGGGACAGAGAGAGACAGAGCATGAACGGCCGAGGGGCAGAGAGAGAGGGAGACACAGAATCGGAAACAGGCTCCAGGCTCTGAGCCATCAGCCCAGAGCCTGACGCGGGGCTCGAACTCACGGACCGCGAGATCGTGACCTGGCTGACGTCGGACGCTTAACCGACGGCGCCACCCAGGCGCCCCTATTAAATTTTTTTTTAATGTTTATTTATTTTAGAGAGAGAGAGAGGGAGACACAGAATCCCAAGCAGACTTCAGGCTCTGAGCCATCAGCACAGAGCCCCACGGAGGGCTCGAACCCACGAACCGTGGGATCGTGACCTGAGCTGAAGTCGGACGCTTAACCGACGGAGCCATCCAGGCGCCCTGTCTTATGAAAATATTTGTAAAATCTAAGAATTGCCTGCAGCTGCCATTCCAGACCACAGAGAAAAGCTAGAGACAAGAACGTATAGAGAAGGGGAGAGTGGGTCCAAGCGAGTGTGAGATACAATCCAGGTGATACGCAGCTAGCAGGGACCTAGCACGTAGTAGGTGTTCAGTTAACATGCACTTCCCTTTTGCTTCCCAGTGGGTGCTGTGCTTGTGGGACATGTCTCCGGGCCAGTGATCAGGAAAGACTTGCTCGATAAATTGGCACATGAACTCGGTCTTCACTGGAGCACTGGGGGTTCTAGTAGAAGATTATGATGGCCATGGTGGCCAGCATGGGGCTAAGGCGTATTCTCCCAGCGGCCCTGTGAGTGGGCAGTGTGGTTGTCCCGGTTTACAAACGGAGGCACTGAGGCCCCAAGATGCGAGGTGTCTTGGCCAAGGTCACCGTCTGGTTGGCAATGGAACGGGTTTTCGGTGGGGCTCCAGCAGGAGTGGGGGGTGGGGAGCCTCCCGCCCACTGTGACTGAGCTCTCCCTCCTCCTCCCCTCGGAGCATCCCAACCTGACCTGAGACCTTCAAAAGTCTCCACTCTTTGTCATGCACTATGGACGCCTGCGGATCCCACGTCTTTGGGAGCTGCCAGACATGCCCCAACTGAGAAGGGGCCGCGAGGAGCCCCGCTGGGGTTCTCAACGGCTGTGAGGTCAGGCAGGTGACGGACATGAGGGAGAGAGGGTCCCGCCACCAGGGCTGGCCAGCTGCCGCCGAGCGGGCGTGTGTGTTCACAGTTTTGTGCGTGGGAAGGGAGTGGCGCCCTGGGAGACGTTTGCCGCGTCCCGTGCTGGTCGGATGCTGCTGATGCACCTGCTGGGTGGACGAATGAGTGAATGGACAAATCAACCAATGAGCGCATGAGTCGATGAACAATGAATGGGCCAAGGGTCAGTGTCAGCCAACAAACGAAAGCCCTGGAAGGTGCTCAGGAAGAGATCACTTAGAAGATCGGAGCTGCGGACCTTCCCCTAAACCTGTCCGCTCTCAGTGCGTGGCATCTCGGTCCCTCCAGGGGCTCAGGCCAGAGACCTTGGCTCCCCTGTCTCTCTCACACCCACACTCGGCCGGCCGCGGGCGTTGAAATCTCCCTGAAGTAACACATCCCCAGTCTGCCCACTCTTCTGCCTTCCCAGCCACCGCGGAGTCCGGCCGTCATTATTGCTGGCCTGGACCAATGCAGTCCCCTCCCTCGTCTTGCCCTGGCCTTCCAGACTGTTCCCCGCCCCCCCCCCCCGCCCTGCAGCAGCTAGAGGGCGCTTGTGAGCAGCTGAGTCAGTTCTCCCCACGGCCCCGCAAAGCCCCGCTCATTCCGCAGGGTCCCCACCCTACCCTCAGCTCCTCCTTGTCTCCCCTCCTCTTCTCCACTCCAGCCATACTGGTTTCCTTATGCCATTCCCCAGATAGGTCAGGCAGGCATATTTCTGCCTCAGGATCTTTGCACTTACTGTTTCCTCTGCCCACAAATACTAAGGGGGCTTAAACCAATGCCTTCACCTTGACCGCTTGGCTTGAATATGGCAGCCTGCCCCATGGTCCCTCCTGAGGCTCCCCAGCCCCTTACACTCCTGTCCTTTTTCTTTTTGCCAAAGCACATGGCACCTTCCATCACACTATTACTTTTTTTTTTTTTTTTTTTTTTTACCATATTTGCTCTCTCTCTCCCCAAATGGAGATTAGTCCCAGGAAGACAGGGCTCTGCTAACTAGAGTGTCCTAAACACCTGGAGTAGAGCCTGGCACACAGTAGATGCTCCACAAGTAAAAGCGTATGCAGGCAGATTCTTTGCTGCTCACGTCTAACGTGAAGTGTCCACGGAAACTAAATGTCCTAGCCACACCTCTTCCTGGAGGCTTTCCAGGAGTTCTCCCTGCAGCGAGGGTCCTGAGCACTCAGAAGCTCCTTCCTCATTCCGCCACCGTGGCATGACCCCCAGAGCCATCAGATGCGGCAGGAGAGGGAGACGCAGGAGGTTGGCATCATCAGTGGAGAGCCATCTGTCTCCCCATGACATCCAGAGCTCTCGTTGGTCGTTTGCGTTACTATGATCTTTGCCTTCCTGTAAGCTCCAGTTCTGGAACGCTACGTCCCTGGGTCATGGTGGATTCCCCCGGGGGGGCTAGACGGCTCGCCCGGGAAGCTGATGGATCCCCTGGCCGGATTCTGTGCCGGGGCCGCGCGGCGGTCAATTTCCTCCACAGGAACGCCCTGACCTTCTCCGTCCTCTCCTCGGCAGGGTCTCCCTTCGCCCGAGCCAGCATTAAAAGTGCCAAGCTGGAGAACTCGACTTTTTTTCACAAAAAGGAGAGGAGGATGCGTTTCTACATCCGCCGCATGGTCAAAACTCAGGCCTTCTACTGGACTGTGCTCAGTCTGGTAGCCCTCAACACTCTGTGTGTCGCTATTGTTCACTACAACCAGCCCGAGTGGCTCTCCGACTTCCTCTGTGAGTACCGCCCGGCCCCGCCCCTGCCCACTCCCGCTCCCTTCCTCACACCCTTTCCCACTTGTGGTGCCGCGTGTCTGCCCTTTGACGTGGACGTGTTTGCAGCTGGCACCTCAGTGAGTCTTTGGGCCTGAGGGCTGGAAGCTGGAATTGAGGCCACCAAATACTTCTGTGATGCTTTTTTTTAATTTTTTAACGTTTATTTATTCTTTGAGAGAGAGAGAGAGAGAGAACGGGCAGGGGAGGGGCAGAGAGAGGGAGACACAGGAATCCCAAGCGGGCTCCGGGCTCCGAGCTGTCAGCGCAGAGCCCAATGCGGGGCTCGAACTCACAAACCGCAAGATCGTGACCTGAGCCGAAGTCGGGTGTTTAACTGACTGAGCCACCCTGGTGCCCCTGTGATGCTTTTTAAAAGAGAGGCATAAGGGTGCTGGTGAAGGGGGCATTGGAAGAGAGACAGAAAGGGGTAGAGACCACAGGACAGCCAGATGGAGACAGAAACACACATGCAATTTACAGGTAATATCTCTGGGGATGTTAAAATGAGTGATTTGTGGTTGAGAGAGGGGGATGCTTTAGGGGCAAAGAGTGGCCCTTATGTTGTCCCCATTTGCGCGTTTCTGACACTCCCTGCTTCTCCCCTCTTCTTTCAAACCTTCTTCTTCCCGCCCCCCCCCCCCCACCACTTTCCTCTCTAGCCCTTTATGACCTCCTTATATCCGGGATTCATTCCTAGAAGATCTGCCCCAACAACTATGAGAACATCTGGCTCCTTCAGTGACTACCAGGACCCCTAAGGCCTTGCCTTTCTGGGCCTATTCCAGATTCCAGGAGTTAGCATGTGATAGTATCAGAATTGATGGCCAGGAGGGGGTGAGGAGAAGCAGTGAGAGGTGGGGAGACCTCTGACCGCAATTTAAAAAATAAAGAGCTCTGAGAAATCAATAAGAGTAGCGTCTGGCGGTGGGGAAGGCAAGCGCATACCCTGGCTCTGGCCTGTGGGCCCCGAGTGAGGATTTCCCAACACCGTTTGCCTGCTGGCTGCCCTCCACCTGCATCTACTGGCCTGACTTAGGTTCGTAGCTTCTTGCCCCGTCTGGCCTGGTTCGGGGTTGACCCAGACAGCCACTGGAGACAGTCGAGTCTTCAGCCTAGAGAGGCCTAGGAGCCTGGTCCAGGTCATTATTTCCTTGTAACCCTTACTGTTCTCCGTCACATTGGTTGACCCCTCAGGACACTCCCCGGGGGCCAGCTCTCCTTCTGAGAGCCCTGACCTAGTTCCAACCCTCGTAATTGCATTTGGTCCCCGTGGAGTCTTACAAATGAGGACTCTTTACTTCTTGTTTTAATCTCCTCTGGTAGTCTATTTTTAATCTCCCATATTCTCCACACTAATCACTTTGCTCTGTCTGTCCTGGTTCAGGAACAGAGAGTTGGGACTCCCTGTCCTGGGCTCCTGTGTCTGTAAAGGTCCTCTAGTTATCCCCATTTGAGAAAAAGGAGACACAGAGAGGTTAAGTAACTTGCCCAGGAACACACAGCTAGTAAGTGACAAAGCCAGGATTTGAACCCAGAATCCAAACTGTGACTAATGACAGATCCCTGCCCTGGTCACCAGATGACCTGGGTTCTCAGTGCCCACTCTGCTCCTAACTCATCGTGTGACCCCGGACAAGTCACTACCGACAGCCAGCCATCAGCGGAAAGCGTCTTCGTTTATAAAGCACCCTTTTTATTTTACTTGCCACAAAGAAAGAAAGCAGGGCTACTATCTTAAACGAGGGCATGTCAATTTGAAGATACACCCCAATTTCCCAGATGTCAAACTGAACAAAAGCGTGTGTCTTAGAATCGGTGAGGTGTGGTCGTTTCTCGGGGTCTCAGATTTCTCATCTGGAAATTGGGTTTATTGGGCCCTGAAAGTTCTTCCCGACCCTCCCGGGCTACAGACAATTCTCTCAGGTCTTGTGCATTGCCAGCAACCAGGTTGCCATGGTAACTAGGGAGCAGGTTTCCCAAAGTTGTTTCTGGTGGTTCTCGGAATGCACCAGAAGTTACAGCCAGATGTCCCTCGCTGATATTTTGGCCTGACGATTCCAGAGACCCTGGTTTCCCTCAGACACTAGGAGCTCCCTGGCGTCCAAAGAAGATTCGGTCAGGAATGAGTGTGAAGGACCTTGACGGTTCAAACCACCTCTTAAAAGAATGATAAAAGAAACACCCTTGACTTTCTTTCTTTTTTTAATGTTTATTTATTTTTGAGGCGGGGAGGGGCAGAGAGAGAGGACAAGAGAATCCCAAGCAGTCTCTGCACTGCCCGCACAGAGCCCAACGCGGCACTCGGACCCACGGATCGTGAGATCGGGACCTGAGCCAAAATCGAGAGTCAGACACTTAACCGATTGAGCAACCCCGGCGCCCCAACACCCTTGGCTTTCAAACAGAATTAACTATGTGACCAAAACTGAAACTCTTGGAAGTTTGGGTCCTTTGTCTTCCTTTCTGTTTTCTTCCGCTCAGAAAGCCTCCTTACCCCACCAAGAAAGCTCTCTCGGAAAAGGTCTTGAAATTAGCCATTTCTCTGCTGGTGCAAACAAATTCCCATATGTTACCTCTCCCCAGGGCGTTTGGACTATCATGCTTTCTTACCAAAGAACAAAAGTGCTTTATCTTGTCCAAGACTTTTAGACATCAACAAGACAGGACCCTCCCGCGGCCCCCGGGGGGGGCATCAGATAGGTTTTCCAAGTTGGGAGAAGGGCCGAATCTTAGATTGGTTGCCCCTGAGTCTCCAACTAAGCCCCTGACACAAAGGTTACTAAAAGGACACCATTATGATTTCTATTTCAGTTTCTCCTTTCAAGCTCAGGCGTGTAAAAGTGGACTTATCATAACTTTTAGATTATGGCATCCTGGGCTCATTGTTATTTTGTTAGTCGGGCAGTTCGTTCGTTCGTTGGTTCGTTCATTAGTTTTAAAACGTACTGGGGCGCCTGGGTGGCTCAGTCAGTTGAGCGTCCGACTTCGGCTCAGGTCGTGATCTCGTGGTCCGTGAGTTCGAGCCCCGCGTCGGGCTCTGTGCTGACAGCTCGGAGTCTGGAGCCTGTTTCCGATTCTGTGTCTCCCTCTCTCTCTGACCCTCCCCCGTTCATGCTCTGTCTCTCCGTGTCTCAAGAATGAATAAAACATTAAAAAAATTTTTTTTAAATAAAAAAATAAAACGTACTAAGCACACAGGAACCCACCAGCCAGCACAAAACCTGAGTCCTTGGCAAGGACCTGTGCCCAGCTGTTATTGTTGAACCAGAGCAAAAAAGTGCGTGGTGGAGAGCCATGGAACTTTCCCCACTCCTTTTTAAGATCGGCCAGGGGTTGGTGGGTTGGAGGGTGGGGGACAATTGTTGTTCCTCACTTTAACAGAGGAGAAACTGAGGCCCGTGGAAAGGAAACTTGCATAATCTTTAGCCAAGGCCACCAACGACCCTCCTCTCTCCCTGCCTGCCAGGCCAGATGGATGGGGTTGTTATTAACAGGAAAGTCGGAGCCGCCTGGAACACCCCCCCCCCCCCGCCACGCACTCCACAAACCTAACTTCCTTTCCATTCTCCCTCCTCTCCCTTCTAGACTATGCAGAATTCATTTTCTTAGGACTCTTTATGTCCGAAATGTTTATAAAAATGTACGGGCTTGGGACGCGGCCTTACTTCCACTCTTCCTTCAACTGCTTTGACTGTGGGGTAAGTACTCTCGTTGATAGGAAGTTCAACTCTCCGGCTCTGGCCAAGAACGGCTGATGCCTGGGCACATCAGAAAGGGAACAGTAGGGTCACGTCTGGACGTGAGAGACGCAGCTGAATGCAGAAGGAATGAGAGGGCAATCCCAGATACCGGTGAGGACACAGAGGTTCCCAAACTTTTAGCCACTACCAGCGGGAGGGAAACATTCAGGCCCTCTTTCATTTATAAAAGTTCCAAACCAAAGGACCCAATATCGCATGGCAGCAAAATGGAGAAATAAACTGTGGCACGGCCATATAACGGAATTCTCCACAGCCAGGAGAGGCGACCAGCCACAGACATTGACAAAAATCAGCCCGTAGAGCAGGATTCCGCTCCGCTCACGTAAGATCAAAAGGATAAAAACTAGACGACTGTATGTTGGTTAAGGGCGATGCTTGAGAACTTTCAAGGGGCAAGGACCTCAAAAAACGTTATGCTCAGTGAAAGAAGCCAGACCCAAAAGGTCACATACCGCATAATTCCATTTCTGTGAAAGGTCCAGAATAGACCTATCCATAGAGACCAGAAGCAGGTAAGGGGTTGTGGGGAGGAGGAAGGAATGGGGAGTGACTGCTCATGGGGAGACAGGGTCTCTTGGGGGAGTGATGAAAATGTCTCAGAACTGCAAAGAGGTGACGCTGACACAACATTGTGAATGCGTGAAATGCCCACGGGTTCTGTGCTTCAAGTGGTTACTTTGACGTTCTGTGGGTTTCACTTCGATTTCTGAAAAAACGCAAGGAAATGGTTACTGCAGTACCCAGGGGCCCCTCGAGGCTTCTCGGGGTGGAGACCCTCACCCTGCTTCCGTGTAGGGGCATCTTGGTTGGGTTCCCGTAAGGTCCGGGGCCAGGGCACGGTTTCCAGGGCCCTGGACGCGAGACCAGGTTCTCTGCTCCAGGTTATCATCGGGAGCATCTTCGAGGTCATCTGGGCCGTCATAAAACCCGGCACATCCTTTGGAATCAGCGTGTTACGAGCCCTCAGGTTATTGCGTATTTTCAAAGTCACAAAGTAAGTCTCTGCAGCATCCCCCGGCATCCCAGCAGGGGCGGGGATGGGGACCGGGGTGGGGCCGCCTCCAGCTTGTGGGGACGGGCGGGCTCAGCTGACCGGCCTGACCGCCCCTCCCCGACCCGGGCTCTGCTGGCAGGTACTGGGCATCACTCAGGAACCTGGTCGTCTCTCTTCTCAACTCCATGAAATCCATCATCAGCCTGTTGTTCCTCCTTTTCCTGTTCATCGTGGTCTTCGCCCTTTTGGGAATGCAACTCTTCGGCGGCCAGTAAGCGCTCAGCAGACTCCCTGACTTCCGCTTCCCTGGGGTCCCGTGCGGGGACAGAAGTGGGTCTGGTGCGTCCAGAGACCCAGGCTCACCTCCATCCCGCAGACCGCCCCCCTCGTGGCTCCGGGAGCCCAGTGTATTCACCCAGATGGGCGGGGTCCTGGGTACCAGTCAGGGTGTCCTGGGGAACAGAGATGCTGGAGATGTTGCCCTGGAGACAGGATGCTGAGCTAAGTAAGCCCTCAGAGCACCCAGGGCAGGGCCAGCGTGAAATGCCTGTGTCCTCCCCGCAGGTTTAACTTCGATGAAGGGACTCCTCCTACCAATTTCGACACTTTTCCAGCAGCAATAATGACAGTGTTTCAGGTACGGTCTTCACCTGGCCCCCGTGGGCGGATACCTCTTAGTGCCAGAGACTGAAGCAACCATTCAGCATAGGAGGGGGGTTCCTCAAATCGCTCTTCCCCCGCTTTGCCTTGTCCCGCTGTTTTAAAATACAGGTTTTAGAATTATTCAGGCACGGTGAGGCCAGCAGATCTCCGTGAGATCGCAACCTCAATCAACAGTGGTGGGTAAATGCCATTGGAAAGGCAGTCTGTTGTACTTGGAGATCCCAAGAGAGGAAGTCCACGGCGGGCCACGCAGGGCCACGAGGGGGAGGTCAGGAGGCAGAGAAGGGGGAACATGAGCACAAGCCTTTATTGTGGTTTCTGCAGGAAGGATCCCGCGAGGCAGGGTAAGCAGATTTAGAAGTGGCTAGCTGGAGTGATTTCAGCGGGGCTCTGGGCATGGGGGCCATCTCGGGTTAGCTGATGAGAAAGATCAGGGGACTGTGGGCCCCGAGTGTAAGAGCCCCATAGAGGAGGTGGTTGGTTTGCACTTGGAAAGTGCACACCGTGGGCAAGTTGGCCATTATGTGTAGGAATTAGCTGGCCCTGACCCCCTCCAGGGTCAACAAACCCCCGACCCCCACCAAGTCACAGCATCAGAATACAGAAAATGAGGCATGGTTACCACACCCATCCTCCCTGGATTAGGAGATGCCCCTGATCCCACATTCCAAGGCAAAGAGACCCTGGGTGCTCTCCCCAAACCAACTGCTGCATCTGTGTGGGCCCATGCCCTGAGGTTGGGGACTGACCTGGCTGGGATCACCAGAGCCTGGTGGGTTCTGTCTCTTTGTGGGGTGGGGGAGACAGGAAATCTATGGAAAATGTGACTTCACTTTCTCCTTCCCCGGGGAGGGCAGTTTCTAAAAGAGAACCCCTGGACAGGGGGTTAGAAAGGGAAACTAGCCAGGAAGATTGTTGATGGTGGGTCTTGAGCACAGGGGTTCTTGTCTAAGGGGGGGGGGGTCTGTCCCCCAAGGACACTTGGAAGTTCTAGAACCGTGGTTGGTTGTCACAGCCCTGGGGGAGTTATGCTACAGGCACCTGGTGGGTAGAGGGCAGGGCTGCTGCTCGGTACCCCACAGTGCCCAGGACGGCCCCTTAACAGAGAATGACCCGGTCCCCAAATGTCAGCAGGCAGGGCCGAGGCTGAGAAACCCACATTAACGGGTTTTGGAGTTGATTCACATTTAGTTTATCCTTGTGGAAATATTACAGAGGAGGGAAGTTGGATTTTTTTTTTTTTTTTTTTTTTTAGTGAGCGTGTGGGTGACGCACGCCTGTCCCCTCAGTCCATCCCATAAGCATCAGGGAGACTTGTGTTTGCCAGCACCTGCCTCCCTGTGCCTGACACATTCTCCCGTCACTGGCACCCGCCCTGCCCCCAGGCACAGCAGGCCCGAAGGACCAGTGAATATGCGGCTTAAGCACCAGAAATTTATTTCTCGTATATCTGGAGGCTGGAAGTCCGTGAGCAAGGTGCCCGCGGGGTTGGTTGCTGGTTAGGACTCTCTTCCTGGTTTACAAATGGCCACCTTCCCACCGTGTCCTCACATGGCATGGAGATGGGGAGACACAGAACAAGTTCTCTGGTGTCTCTTCTTATAAAGGCCCCAGTTCCCATGATGAGAGGCCCATCATCATGACCTCCTCTAACCCTGATTACCCCCCATCCCCAAATACCGTCACATGAGCGTTTAGATCTTAAACGGACAGGGGCACCTGGGTGGCTCAGTCGGCTAAGTGTCCGACTTCCGCTCGGGTCCTGATCTCACAGTTGGGGAGTTCGGCTCAGGTGGTGATCTCACGGTCCGTGAGTTCGAGCCCCGCGTCGGGCTCTGTGCTGACAGCTCAGAGCCTGGAGCCCGCTTCGGATTCTGTGTCTCTCTCTCTCTCTCTGCCCCTCCCCTGCTCACGTTCTGTCTTTCTCTCTCTTTCGCTCTCAAAAACAAACATTAAAAAATATACATCTTAGAGCTTCAACCTATGAATTTAGGGGGGCACAGCCCCGTCTGTAGTGAATCCCCTGGTCACACGAGGCAGGACAGGGTTACGGACCGAGCTGTGACTCCCCCAGAGGCACCTTTCCCTGGCAGCCAGGCCGAGAGCCCCTCAGGGCAGGGGTGGCCCCTCCCACGCCCCAAGAGCCCCCCGCAGCCAAGGCGTCTCCGCGGGGCCCGTGGCTGAGAGGGGTTGGCTGTGTGTTTCTCCGTCCCCTTTCAGATCCTGACGGGCGAAGACTGGAACGAGGTCATGTATGACGGTATCAAGTCTCAGGGGGGCGTGCAGGGCGGCATGGTCTTCTCCATCTACTTCATCGTGCTGACGCTCTTCGGGAACTGTATCCTCCGCGGGGCGGGGCCGGCGGGGGCGGGGCTGGCGGAGCAGCCGGGCGGCGAGGGAGGGTCCTCGAGGCCCGGGTACCCGGGGTCCGAGTGGTGGTGCTTTCCCTGACTCCAGCGCCTGCAGACACCCTCCTGAACGTGTTCTTAGCCATCGCGGTGGATAATTTGGCCAACGCCCAGGAGCTCACCAAGGTGGAGTTGGTGGCAGAATGCTTCTCCCTCGGGCAAAGTTACCGCCTGCTTGTGGCCCATCAGCGCTGTGCTGGGCGTGGGGGTGGAGACAGGGTCCGAGCTTTTGCCCTGGAGGCTCTGTTCCCCGGCAGAAGGAGCCCCCTCCCCCTGAAACAGTCTGTCGCTGATCAGGAGGATTCCACAGCAAAGAAGGTGGGGGGGCGTAAGGCTGCGGGGCTGCCACAGGAAACAGATGGCAGGCTCCACCCGAGGGCCCATTTATAGGGAGCGGGGAGCGTCAAGGGACCTCTCCAAGGAATGGCGCAGCCCCCAGGCCAGCAGGCACTGTCACCACCCCAGACCTGAAGGGATGGGACAGGTGGGAAAACCCACACAGGGGCCTGAGGCTCACCTCGTGGCCCCATGAGCTTGGGAGCCGGCCGGACGTCGCCCCCAAGTGACATCAGTAAAGAATTAGATGCTGCCGGTGCCGGGCATCGCTGTTCTCTCCCTTTTGCAGAAGGGGAAACTGAGGCTCAGAAAGGCAAAGTCACTGGCCCCAGATGGTATGATAATAGCAGCTACTATTCACAGTAGCACACTGTGCACGTCAGGTACCCGACACAGTTCTTGCTCTACAGTAAGTGCCCAATAAAGGGAGCAAAACTTCGTGTCAGATGCCTCTTAGAGCAGCCTTGGACTCCCTGGAACTCGGATGCGTCTCAGCTGGGCACAGAGGAGGCAACACTGCTTTCAGGAACACCGCTCACACCCTTGGGAGAGCCCACAAGCCGGGCTGCTGGGAATGGTTGTACAGGTTGCGCACTGCACAAAGGAAGCTGGCGCCTTTTCTGCAATTTCAGAGGAGGGTGTTGGGAAACAGCCCCATCACATGAAGAGAACATGTGCAGAGTCTTCCTGTGAGCCCAGGAGGGCCCGGCCTGGGGCTTCCCTCCTCTTCACGGTCCCATCTCTAGTGCTTTGAGGTGTTCAGGACACATTCGTGGAACTGAACCGAACTGAGCGGACGTTGCCCGTTGCCAAACCCTCCATCTGCTGGCCCTGGCAGGGGGGAGAGAGAGTTTCCCGGGCCCCTCTGACTGGCGGGGGGGGGGGGCGGTAAGAAACGGAAGGCTCTGCTGCCCCAAGCACACGGCCACGAGCCTGGTCACCATGGAGCTGGCTGGCTGGCTCCAGGGGCTAATCCAACCGTATGCTCATCCGAGTTCCAAGAGCCCGTCCTCAGGGGCTGTCACGGGGGAGAAGGTGCGCCGGGAGCATGGGAGAAGGGGAGAGAGAAAGGCAAGATCATCTATTTAGTAGGGACATGCTTCTCCAGAGCAACTTGTTTCCTTCATTTATCCTGCAGGTATTTCTTGGGCATTTCATGAGGCAGGTACCCCGCTAAGCCCCCGATGTGTTGGTCTTATGAATCTTCTCAGAAACCCCCGGAATCAAGTTCTCTGAGCCCCCCTTTTACAGATTGTGTCTTTCAAAAGCATTTCTTGAGCACCTCCTGTGAGCAGAGCCTGGTCTAAGAGCCAAGGATATGGCAGTGAACAAAAAGGCAGAAATCCCTGCCCTCGCGGGGCTGACATTCGGGAGGGAGAGACAGACACGAAATCAGTTTCTCAGGGGGTGAGAACTGCTCAGATGGGAGAGCCGGGGAGAGTGGAAATTTTAGGTGAGGATAGCGAGGCACCCAGAGGCGACGTTAACAGCGAGCGAAGGAGCTGGGATTTGAATCCACGTGGGTCCAGAACTTGTGCTCTGACCCACGTGTACTGTTGCTTAGGCCCGAGCGTGTTTGATACTCACCCAGGAGCTTGTTGAAAATGCAGATTCCACGGGGCCCAGCCCGGGGCTTTTCGGGGGCGGGACCTGGGAACCTCCATCTGCAATGCCACTGAGGCAGGTGGTCCAGGGACCCAGCTCTGAGAAACGCTGGGTGAGATACCAGAAGGAAAGGCCTTCTGAGAACGGGGTGGCTGGTCGGGGCCCACCTCCGTGTGGTCACTGACCGAGCGTCCTGATCTGACCGTTTCCGAGGTGGTTAAGGTTGCTTCTGGCCCCAGAGATCGCAGTGCAGGGGGAGAGGCACCCTGCCACGTAGCCCGACGCTTCTTACTGGTGGGTTCCTCTCTGGCCATTCCTTCCTCGTTGCTTTTCCTTTGCTTTTTCTTTGTGGGCTTTTCTGTTTTACGAATGAGGCCCTGCATGAAGGCTGAAGGAGGCTTTAAAGCCCCAACACATCTTCTTCTGTGTTTGTAAAACATCTTCCACCCTCCTCCTCTCTGAACCTAACCGGCCGGGAATATAAGCTCCTCTCCCGATTCCCCTTCCGGAAGCTGTTGGCAGTGCACGGAATGGGCCAGGTCTTCTGCATGTGGGGGCTAGTCCGTGCTTTTAAAAAGTCTGGGTCCGGAGAGCTTAACCCAGAAGGTAGAGTGAGAGGGAGGTCTTTGCATTAATTTCCGGCTCGTTGAGACGGGGTGCAGAAAAGTCTCCATTGTGGGAAAGCAAGGGAGTCTCTTTCCCCTTTGGTTTTCTCCTGGCTGTGTCCTAAAACAGGATTAAGAACGAGCTGGAGACTGAGCCTGCACCTAGAGGGGATAGCAGTACACTTGACCGACACGGGGCACCTGTTCCGATCTGCGGGGCTCGGCTCAGGGCAGGCGGCGGGGGGGGGGGGGGGCGAGACCCAGGCCACACCTGCTTGTAAATATTTTCCCATGTTGCCCTTTGGTGGCAGTAGGGTCAGCAGTGAGGCCCCAAGGCCTGGTTCATGTTTTGTGAACAGGGACCCCGTGTGTCTTTCAGGATGAACAAGAAGAAGAAGAGGCAGCCAACCAGAAGCTGGCCCTGCAGAAAGCCAAGGAGGTGGCAGAAGTGAGTCCTCTGTCAGCCGCCAACATGTCCATAGCTGTGTAAGTGCCCTGAACTCCAGAATGCTGTCCAGGGTCCTCACGTCTACACCCTCCCAGTCAAGAATTTGGGGGCAAGGACCAGTCCCTGACAGGGGTGAGCTTTAGGAAGAGGTGCTTCTGCTGTATCGCCCAGTTGTACTCAACAGATAGTTAATAAGCGCCTCTTACGTGCCAAGTATTGTTCTAGCAACTGGGGATATGGTATTAATAGGGGGTTAAGGGGCGTAGGGGGAGCCAGGGGTGGAGAGACTTGGGACTTTAAATAAAGTTGCCATGGAAGGCCTGGCTGAGAAGGAGATAAGACCAGAAGGAGGTGAGGGAGGAGCCAGGCAGGGGGATCTTAGGGAAGATCATAGCAGGCAGCAGGAACAGTATATACAAAGGTCCTGGGGCAGGAATGTGCCTAGTGTGTTTAGGGGACATGAAGGAGGCCACCGTGACTGAAGTAGAGGGAGGGAAGGAGGAGAGTGGGAGGAAGTGAAGACAGAGAGGTGATAAGCAGATCATGCAGGGTCACGGGTGGGCTGTGGACTTTTGATCTGAGTCAGATGGGGGCCGTGGAGGGCTCTGGAGCACAGGAGGGGCAAGACCTGACTCGGGTGCTCATGGGCCCCCTCTGGCAGCTGTCAAGGGAACAGGCTGTAGGGAACAAGGGTGAGAGTCAGGGGACCAGGTTGGAGACTACATTCATTGGTCCATACAAAAGAGACCGTGGGACTGCGGTGGGGTGGTGGCCGTGGTGATGGATGTAGCTGAGTTCTAGACACATCATGAAAGGTAGAGTGGAAAGAGTTCCCTGGTGAATCAGAGGTGGTGAGGGGGTGGGAGTTCAGGTATCTTGATTAAAGGGAGATCCGTTGAGCCAACCCACATTCTGCCTGTGTTGGATGTCCCAGGGACGTTGCACACCGAGGGGCAGTGCATGACGTGACGGTGGGGAGGGGGCTTTCTTTGCCAAAGTGGAAGGAGGAGAGGTGGCTGTGAAAGGAGAGCCCAGGAAAACACATAATCAGACAAGCGAGTTTAGGTGTGCAGTCTATGGAAGGTGGTGGTCTGTATGGGGCGCCTGGGTGGCGCAGTCGGTTGAGCGTCCGACTTCAGCTCAGGTCACGATCTCACGGTTCTTGAGTTCGAGCCCCGTGTTGGGCTCTTTGCTGACGGCTCAGAGCCTGGAGCCTGCTTCAGATTCGGGGTCTCCCTCTCTCTCTCTGCCCCTCTCCCACTTGTGCTCTCTCTCTGTCTCTCAAAAATAAATAAATGTAAAAAAAAAAAAAAAAAAAGACACAAAAAACTATCAATGCCCGCAAAAACCCTAGCGAAGTCTGTATACCCCAGACTGGGCTGCAGGCTGGTCTGCACCGGCCCTGTGGGTAAATAAGTACTGCCCAAGAGTCCCCAGTGCCCACCCTGGCTCCCCCTGGGACCACCCAGACCCTCCATGACCCAGAATTAACAGATCATGTGGACGATTCCAGAATCTGCCCCAGGCCAACGTCCACTGTGATGGCTTATCCTAGAGGTTAACATACTTTGACCATCGAGGCTACATCCCCCAGGGGGTCACGTGCTACAATTTGAGGAAGCCTGGAGAGGACGGCGGGAACACCCACCCGGGCTGAGACCCGCCCCCCCCCCCCCCCCGCCCCCCAGCAGTCACACCCAGAGAGACACCTTGCTGGATGGAGACACCCACCTGGGCCACGGCCCTGGCTAGGCCAGGATGCCCAGCCAGCTTGAGTTTTCGGCACAGGCCGCGCCACCTGGTTGGGCTGAAATACCCTCCCCGGGCCGAGACATTCGCCGGAGGGGCCTGAGCAGGCCACGTGGCCCAGCGCTCTAACCCCCACCCCCACCGCCACCCCCACCCCCACCCCCACCCCCACCCTTCCCTTGCAGAAAGGAGCAGCAGAAGAGCCAGAAGCCCACCAAGTCCGTGTGGGAGCAGCGGACCAGCGAGATGCGGAAGCAGAACCTGCTGGCCAGCCGGGAGGCCCTGTACAACGAGATGGACCCGGACGAGCGCTGGAAGGCCTCGTACGCCCGGCATCTGCGGCCGGACATGAAGACCCACCTGGACCGGCCGCTGGTGGTCGACCCCCAGGAGAACCGCAACAACAACACCAACAAGAGCCGGGCGGCCGAGCCCACCGTGGACCAGCGCTGCCTCGGCCAGCAGCGAGCCGAGGACTTCCTCAGGAAACAGGCCCGCTACCACGACCGGGCCCGGGACCCCAGCGGCTCGATGGGCCTGGACCCCCGCAGGCCCTGGGCCGGCAGCCAGGAGGCCGAGCTGAGCCGGGAGGGGCCTTACGGCCGCGAGTCGGAGCACCACGCGCGGGAGGGCGGCCTGGAGCAGCCGGGCTTCTGGGAGGGCGAGGCCGAGCGGGGCAAGGCCGGGGACCCCCACCGGAGGCACGCCCACCGGCAGGGGGGCAGCAGGGAGAGCCGCAGCGGCTCGCCCCGCACGGGGGCCGACGGCGAGCCGCGCCGGCACCGGGCCCACCGCCGGCCGGGCGAGGAGGGCGCGGAGGACAAGGCGGAGCGGA
>NW_024412431.1:4363773-4403078 GCF_014898765.1 Herpailurus yagouaroundi | reverse complement strand
GCGGAGGACAAGGCGGAGCGGAGGTCCCGGCACCGCGAGGGCAGCCGGCCGGCCCGGGGCGGCGAGGGCGGCGAGGGCGACGGGCCCGAGGGCGGCGAGCGGAGGAGGCGGCACCGGCACGGCCCCCCGGCCTCCTACGAGGCGGACGCAGCGCGCAGGGAGGACCGAGAGCGCCGCCACCGGAGGAGGAAGTAAGTGGGTGTGACCCCTGATCTGGGTTGGTGGCAGCGGTAGTAACGACGCCGGCCGTGGGGCCCGTTCCTCTGGTGGAGCGTCTCCGTCCTCTCCACCTCTTCCCCTCCACCGTCCGCCCCGCCCCCCAGCCTTGCGCCCCGCCCCCCAGCCCTGCGCCCCGCCCCCACCCCCTCGGCAGAGGGATCCCAGTGTCACAGATTGGAAACCCAGGGGTGGAGCGCCTTGCCCAAGGTCACACGTGCAGTAGGTGGCGCGGCCAGAGGCTGCAGGCCCACCATTTCGCCCTGGTGCCATGTCTCTGGGAACATCTATGAGAAATTCCCCGCGCCCCCCCCCCACGCCCCCCCCAGAATTCTTGGCGCTGTTCCACGTAGTTGCTGTGTGACCTGGCGCCGGTGACTTCACGTCTCTGGGCCTCCGTTTCCTCTGTCTGTAAAATGGAGATGGGGTGGGTCCACTTGGGTCGTTGCTGGAATTAAGAGATCACTCATGGAAAAAACCCGGAAGAGCAGCCGACACCTTAAGTACTCGGTACATGCAGACCGTTTTTAGCTGTTAATGAGGCAGCCATCTTTTTTAGCCATCTGAAAAGCCACACTGGGCCCTTGGAATTGAAAGGAGAGCGGGGTTCAGGCTTCTGGAGGCCTGTTCCAAGCCAGAGCCCTGCCCAGTGGGAAACAGCATCCTCGTGTTCTTGGTATTTTGGAACACTCCTTCCGGTCCTGTGGTGATTCCATATATAGGAGCCCAACGATGTTGAAACAGACATCGTTCTTATATTCATTGATGTCCCGTTAGTTTTCTTTTCTATCACCACGAGGGCATCATATTGATTTTTTAATGATGTGTTTAAGTGGCTCTGTTATATGACATAGGCACTAGGCCAGCACTTAACCAAAATTGAATGTGTGCGCGAATCCCCAGGGATCTTAAGCTACAGATTCTAATTCCTTGGGTCTCAGGTGCAGCCTGAGAGTCTGCCTTTCTAAGGAGCTCCCAGGGGAGACTGATGCTGGTCCAAGGACCACACTTTGAGTCGAGAAGAGTCCAGAGGGCAAAGTTAAGTGACGCAAGGCCCTGCGTGCAGAGTCCCCAGGAATGCGACAGCTGGAAATGCTGGCTGGCTCCGGGTGCTGTGGGCCGTTCAGGTGACACGAGGGAGTGGCCACCAGTGTTGAGATTTTCCCAAGTGGAGAACGCCCCTTGGTGAAGTTCCATATGCGATCGGGTCTGGCGTTCCTTCAGTGCGTCCAGTAGCTGCATTCCGGAGACATGGGGTGTGTATTTCACGCATACGAGATACGCCGATACATAGAACGGAGTCACGTTAAAACTAAAGACGCAGGACATCACGAGCAGATTTTTCGGCTGTGTCAGGGACGTTAAAAAGTCGTGAAGCGGGGCGGAGGGGGCACGCCTGGATGGCTCAGTCGGTCGGGTGTCCAGTTTTTGATCTCAGCTCAGGTCGTGATCTCAGGGTCGTGAGCTAGGCCTGGAACCTGCTTTAAAAAAAAAAAAGTCATGAAGGAAAGGCTAATTTAGGTAGAATACAGCATTTAGAACCTAACTCCATCATCAGAGACCAGTGACTCACTATTGCTGTTAATACTGCCACTGCTAATATTTACTATTATTGTCATCCTTGTTGTTATATTACTCCTGTGATCGGAGGAGGCAGAGTGACAGGGAGAGAGCACGAGCAGGGGAGGGGCAGAGAGAGAGGGAGACACAGAATCCAAAACAGGCTCCAGGCTCTGAGCCGTCAGCACAGAGCCTGACGCGGGGCTCGAACTCACGGACCGCCAGATCATGACCTGAGCCACCAGGCGCCTGGGTTTTTTGTTTGTTTGTTTGTTTGTTTTAATGTTGACTTATTTTTGAGGGGCAGAGACTGAGCAGGGGAGGTGCAGAGAGAGAGGGAGACAGAGAATCCCGAGCAGGATGTGGGGCTTGATCCCATGAACCGTGAGATCATGACCTGAGCCGAAACCAAGAGTCGGTCGCTCAACTGACTGAGCCATCCGGTCAGCTGGATGGCTATTGCTGTTACCAGTGTCACTTACACCATTAGGATTTTCTCATCAGCAGATATAAAAAACATCTTTGCATCCATAGCCTCTAGAGTGACCACCCCAGCTCCTTCCTTTCACAGATGGGGAAACTGAGGCCCAGAGAGGGGAAGGGATTTTCCCCGGGCACCGCAAGCTGATAGCAGCAGTGGGATAAGAACCCAGCTTTCCCGAATCCCACAGATGGCCCCTGCTTCCCCTCCTCCCAGAAAGTACCTCCCCATCCCCGCTGCCCCCCACCAAAGCACCCAATCTGCTGCTCCCTTATTAATGGGCACGTCAAATGTCCTGGCCAGGAGAGGCATTACTCGTTTGGCTTATGGAAAGGTTCTAATGCTCATGGGAGATAAAACTTCGTGAAGGTTCAGACACTTGTAGAGGAAAAAAAAAATCCAAGACGAGGCATTCACATGCTTTAACAAACAAACAAAAAAACGAAAAAAAAAAAAGAATGGCAAAGAGAAACCTTCATTCATTCACGAATATATGCTAAAAAGACATTTCAGTTCTATACGGTGACAAGCCAGGGGACCTGCCTAAGGGGTCTGCCACCTGCATTTTTCCTTTTTGTCATTTCTTAGACCTTTTCCCAGACACACTCTGTGTTTTTCCTTCTCCAAAACATTGATAATATACATAGAATTGTTTCCTTTCTGTTTCTTTCTGTCTCTCCCCCAATTACACCTCCTGTCTTCTTCGTCGGCGTCCCCAGCTTTAAATGCCCCCCGCCCAGCTCATCCCAGTGAAAAGTGGACGGAAGCACATTCTATGTCATTCATTCTACATCGTTCAGTAGCCTCTGTGCCCAGATCCCCCACGCCGGGGTGACCAAAGGGAAGGTAGCGCTTTTCCCTGACTCCCGGTAAAACGCTGTGGGTCACAGACCTGGGCAGTTCTTCCTGCTGGACACGGCTGAGCAGGGAGGTCTTTTGCCCAGATCTGTGTCACCCCAGAATTGACATCTCGGTGCCATAGTTCCACCTGCTCCCTCCCATCACCATGAAACCCAGACCCCAGGAAGAGCAAGGAGACCTCCGGGACCGCTGAGCCCCACAGTCTGTCCTGTGTGGGGAGGAGAGGGGTGCTCCATCCATTAACGCCCTGATCTTACAGCACCCCCAGTGAGCCTTAGCCAGTGGCTCCAGCACCCCCATTCCATGTCCCCAGGCTGTCCACTGCAACATTTTCTTCACCAAGTGGTGCCGTAGCTTAAAATCTGTGGGACCAGAGGCGCCTGGGTGTCTCAGTCAGTTAAGCGTCTGACTCTTGATTTTGGCTTAGGTCATGATCCCAGGGTCGTGGGGTCGAGCCCGAGTCAGGCTCTGCGCTGAATGTGCAGTTTTGGGGATTCTCTCTCCTCTCTCTCTCTCTCTCTCTCTCTCTTTCTCTGCCCCTCCCCCCTCTCAAAATAAATAAACATTTTTTTTTTTTTTTAATCTGTAGAACCAGACTCCAGCCCAGCCCTTTCCCAGCTGGGGGACACCTGCCAAATGCCTTTGCCTCTCCGGGCCTCAGTTTCCTCACCTGTAACATGGGCCTGATGCTAGTCCCACCTCCAGCAGAGGTGGTTGTGGGGATTAGAGCCTGGTGACCCAGGGAAGCAGGACTGTCCTCTGCTCTTGGGGGCCTGAACACGCCCCGGGCAAGGTGGCCATCGCCCCTGGCAGAAGGATGCTGAAGTGATTAGCTGGCAGAGGCACGCGGTGCAGACGGGGTTATGCAACCGGCTGCCTATTCCGGGCAGATGATGCACGTCCCCAAGAGGGAAGGGGGAAGGGGCCTGACTTCAAAGTTTTCTGCCCCTTTTGAGTTCTCCTTGGAGATCGATGTGCGGTGGCCTTGCAGGCTGAGCTCGGAAGGAAGGCTCCACAGCAGACAGGGTCGACAGAGGGAGCCAAACAGGACAGAACACCTGCAGCCCCTCCATCCAGACGAGGGGCTCCCGGCCGCGGGCGGGAGGCTGACGTCCCCACGAGGTTCACCATGGTCTCAGCTGCTGTGTTCTTTTTTTTTTTTTTTTTTTAATTTTTTTTTTTCAACATTTATTTATTTTTGGGACAGAGAGAGACAGAGCATGAACGGGGGAGGGTCAGAGAGAGAGGGAGACACAGAATCCGAAACAGGCTCCAGGCTCTGAGCTGTCGGCACAGAGCCCGACGCGGGGCTCGAACTCACGGACCGCGAGATCGTGACCTGGCTGAAGTCGGACGCTTAACCGACTGCGCCCCCCAGGCGCCCCCCAGCTGCTGTGTTCTTTAGTGTGACCTCTTCACACGGTGGCCGAGGGATCTAGGTTCTCTTTGAAATAGAAATTCACCCGAGCCTGCTTTGTGCTAGGGATAGCTCTCTCTTGCTAGGAAAATCTGGACATATTTTTTGAGGGGCCACCATTCGACCCACTGCCGTCCGCCCTCTGACGCCCCCCCCCCCCCGCCCAAATGTGTGTCCATTTCACGGGCGGCATATACTCACCTCCCCATCCCAGCATCCCCAGAAGTCTAAACCGGTCCGTCACCGCACCAGCTCGGAGATCCTAAGTCTCATCCTCTAAGTCGGGTGTGGGTGAGACTCTGGGTAAGATCCATTTGGGGGCAAAATCCCTGTCCCCCTGTGGACGGGAAACTGGAAGGACAGATTCCCTGCCTCCAGAATACAGTCGGGGGACAGACGTGGGGCAGACGTTCCTATTCCAAAAGAGGGGTGTTGGGAAGGATATAGGGTCACTGGTCCCAAACAGGTTCTAAACCCAGCGGGTTTAAAACCCGGCCCTCGGCCCGGTAACACGTGTGTTCCTCACAGCGACTCAGGGAAGTTACCACGCCCACCCGGTGACCGTTTAGAAACAGGCTGAGTGACTCGCCCATGGTTACATGGCACACCGGCTCTAGGATCCCCACCGTAGTCCCCAAGTTACAGGCAAGG
Source organism: Herpailurus yagouaroundi (assembly GCF_014898765.1). Classification (NCBI taxonomy): domain Eukaryota; kingdom Metazoa; phylum Chordata; class Mammalia; order Carnivora; family Felidae; genus Herpailurus; species Herpailurus yagouaroundi. Next base: position 4,397,892 of record NW_024412431.1, on the reverse strand, counting down.
TTCCGCTGGTATATTCCTAATTTTAAAACAAGGGACCCGGGGCTCAGAGAGGTTAATCAAACCCCAGAAGGTCACACGGCGAGCGAGTGGCTTTGCCGAGACTCAAACCCAGCTCCCTCTAGCCCACTCTCGTGACTGAGAAGGGAGAAACCCGGCTGGGCCTGCCCTTCCACCTCCTAAAAACACTGGACTTTTGCAAGGTAGAATGCAGAGCTAAAACGAAGAAGGGTTAGGTGGATGGACGTTTCCAGATCGGGCCTGGGTTGTGGTGCCCGCGATCGCTCCTGATCTCCCAGCTGCTCAACGAACGGTGTGATGATCTAAGTGCTGTCTCTTGCTCACTTCCGGTGTCCTGAGCAAGCGTGTGGTGGGGACAGCCTGAGAAAACCGTTTTCTATTACGACTCGGCTTCTCCAGGACTCAGTTTCCGCATCTGTATAATGGGAGGCGTCGTGACCCCAGCCTCCTAAGATTGTTTGAGAAGTTAATGAGCTGACGGAGCCAGGGGCTGGCTCACGCCATTGGCCATGAGGGCGAGTGCCAAGGATGCCCCCGCATCCGTCAGCGCTGGGCTAAGCCTTCGGGGAGATCTCAGACTGCTTAGAGAAGCGGGGTGTCGGGTAGGGGTTTCGCAGTATGGGCACCAGAGCCCTGTCGTCTGGGCTCCAAGCTGCCTCTGCCACCAACTGGCTGTGGCTGTGTGGCCTCGGGCCAAGGCCCTTCCTGTTTCCGAGCCTCGGTTTCCTCATCTGTAAAATGGGACTAACAATACTACCCACTTCCCACAGCGATTCTGAGAATCACAGGGGCTGCTTTGTGGAGTCTGCTACACGGGTGAGCTATTATGAGGAGCAGTGGAGGATACAGGAAGCAGAATTGGGGCAGCCTTTCAGGAGCCCCAGAGAGAGAAGTTCTGGATCGTAGAACCCTCTGGAGGGAGAAGTCATTGAGATTATAGACAACAGATGTCCTGGGGTTTCCAGGAAACGGACTTTACCGGGGCCGGCACACAGGGACTGGGGAAGGATGAGGCCCCTCGTCCGAAGACCGAGGGTCCAGGGGGGCGTGTGAGAGTGAACAGAGCAGACTGGGGTCCGGGTGCACTTGGCTCAGGCGGGCGGAGCTGGGGCCAGCCGAGGAGGCACCAGACAGGCCCTAGACCCCAGCCGCCCTCCCTGGGGCCACAGCTCCTGGGGGGGGGGGGGGTGTCTGGCAAGCTAGGGGTGAGTGTGCAGATGGGAGGAGGCAGGGGTCGATGGGCGGTCTGGGCCTGTGGGATTTCTGGGCCGCAGTGTCCTCATCTGAGAAATGGGGGCATTGGTTGACCATTCGACGAGAAGCGGCCAAGCGTGTGCCGGGTGCCAGGCCCTGTTCTGACGCTGGATGCACAGCTGTGAACAAGAGAGACAAAAATAAACCACTTGCCTCGCAGAGCTGATGTCCCAGAGGGCCCCGAGGTGGAAAATCAGCCGGGACCCTTCACATTTCTGTCTCCTCCCCCCGTGCCCCCGAACGCTCAGGCTCTTTTCTTCTCGTGTCCATCTGCATAGTGTTAATTATTTGAGCAACTGAGGCACCAGACTCCTACCCACCGCGTCTCCCTCCCTCTCCACCTCCAGCCACACCAGCCTCCTGAAGCTCAACAAGCCTGTCCCCACTTCTGGACCCTTGCACCGGCTGGGTTCCCTCTGCCTGGGATGCCCTTTGCCCGTCACACCTGTATCCCCGTGAAAAATTACCCAGTTCACTTACCAGCTGTGTGGCCTTGGGCAACAGACTTAACCTCTCTGGGCTACAACGTTCTCATCTGTAAAACGGTGCCAGTCATTACGCCTCGCGGGGCTGAGGACACGGGGGTGGTTACAAGTCAAGCGCTTAGAACGGCACCTGCGAGCTTGTGTTACTGAGGCGTTTGCTGTTATGACTTTTGTTATTTTTTATGTTGTTTACTTGCCTGTATTGAGTGCTCCCCCAAACCGGAATTTTGGGAGGGGACGTAAATACTGCAGGCAGGCATGTAAGGCCGCGAGGCAATTGTACCCCTAGAGGGATGGTGTCCCCGTGTCTCCTTTAGCCACTCCAGAAAACACCGTGCGCCCCAGTCCTGCCCAGGAGCTAATGGGGGGCCTGTAGGCTGAATGGAGGCTCTGGCACAAAGTTGGGGCGGGGTCCAGAACACGCGTTCTATTCCTCTAACTCTGTTACGGGTCCTTTCTCGTTGGCCTGCCTTCTACAGAGAGAACCAGGGCTCCGGGGTCCCCGTGTCGGGCCCCAACCTGTCGACCACCCGGCCAATCCAGCAGGACTTGGGCCGCCAGGACCCGCCGCTGGCCGAGGACATTGACAACATGAGGAACAACAAGCTGGCCACCGCGGGGTCGGCCGGCGCCCACGACAGCCTCGGCCGCCCCGGCCTGCCCCAGAGCCCCTCCAGGACCGGAAACAGCACCGACCCCGGCCCCGCGCCAGCACCGCCCGCCGTGGCCGCGAACCCCCAGAACGCCGCCGGGCGCCGGGCGCCCAACAACCCGGGGGACCCGTCCGACCCCGGCCCCCCCAAGACCCCCGAGAACAGCCTTATCGTCACCAACCCCAGCAGCACACAGACCAACTCAGCAAAGACTGCCAGGAAACCCGACCACACCACGGTGGACATCCCCCCGGCCTGCCCGCCCCCCCTCAACCACACCGTCGTCCAAGGTGAGACCCCCGCCCCCCTCGCCTCCACACATCACCCGGCGGGGCACCCGGAGCGGCCGCCTCGGGCCCAGTCCCCGGAGGCTTGGCTGGGGGACCCTGGACAGTTGAGCCTACCTCTCTGCCCTCGGTTTCTTCCTCTCAGAATGGGCATAGACGTGGGTCCCGCCCCCACGGGACTGCCGGGAGGGTTAATATCTGTGCCACTCGGTAGGGTTTAGCGATATTGCCTGCATCCCAAATTCCCAGAGGGGAGCCGGGAAGCCACCATGGGTCCTTCTGATGGAAATTGAGGGGGCCTCCCATGATTCCCTAGAGCAGCGCTGTCCAAAAGAAATGCGACACAGGCCACGTGTGCAGTTTGAAGCGTTCTAGGAGCCATATGGAAAGAAAGAAGGGAGAGAAGGAGGAAGGAAGGAGTGATGTAAAAAAGAAAAAAGAGAAAAGAAAAAGGTGAAATGAACTCTAATAATAAGTTGCGTTTAACCCAGAGTGTTATTTATTTGTCCAAAATGCCAGCATTTCAACATACGATCAGTATGTTTCACGTGATTAATAGTCTATTTTACGTTCTTACTCTTGTACTCTGTCTTAGAAATTCAGTGTGTTTTACACTTACAGCCTTTCGTGGTTTGGACTAGCCACTGTTGCACGGCTCAGGCCTAGACCCTTGAGAGACTGGCAGTTTTTGACCCCCAGACCCCCCACCATGTGAGACTGGGGTCAGAGGAGCACTAAGAACTTAGAAAACGACCCACCGAGCTTGTTATTTCTGAACCAGATGTAACTAGATGGTTCCTCTTACTTGTCAGTTCTGTGTAGGAGATTTCCATGAGTCTGCTTAATAAACGCCCACCACAGTCCCACAGGGTGACTCTGGTCACTATGCCCATTTTACAGATGGAAATACTGAGGCTCAGGGACACTCCGCCTGCCCACAGACTCCTAGCAAGGTTAGGCTGCAGAATCAACGCTCAGGAGGGTAGTGACGCTTCCCATCAAGAGAGGGGTGTTAATGGGGGCAAACCCTGCAGTTTGACGAAGAGAGAGCTCAGTATTACCATCTGTAAAGTGGGGCTATTGGGGCTCATGTTACCTGCCTCCAAATGAAGTCCAGTGGGATGGGGCAGGTTTGTGTTAATATCCTGTGAGGGTCCCACCAGACTCAAGGTTGTCTATCGAGTGGTCGAGTGCAGGGACCACTCTGGGACCAGGTTCAAATCCGTGTGACCTTAGGCAAGTCACTTCACCTCTCTGTGCCGCAGCTGCATCATCTGTAAAACGGAGCTTTTCAAGTACAAACCTCGTAGGGTCACGTGAGGATTCAACAACGTACCGTGGTGCCTGGCACATAGTAGGCACGTTATAAATGTCAGCCGCTTATTGCCTGCCCTGGGGAGCGGACAGGAGCCCAGAGGCTTGTGGGAAATCACGGAGGGAGCCCTGTGTTGGTTCTTGTCCCCACAGTGAACAAAAACGCCAACCCAGACCCACTGCCAAAAAAGGAGGAAGAGAAGAAGGAGGAGGAGGAAGACGACCCTGGGGAAGACGGCCCCAAGCCCATGCCCCCCTACAGCTCTATGTTTATCCTCTCTACAACCAACCCGTGAGTATGGCCTGTGGCCAGGGCAGGGGGCCCAGGGCTCCCACTGGGGCACTCGAAGTCAAGCCAGAGGGCAGGCCCAGATGGAGGGTAACGGGGGAGAGTTGCTTCCCAGATCACAATTAGTCCCATAGCGGGTGTTTGAGCAGATGAGAAACGGATGCTCCCTTCCTAAGTCCTGTAAGAAAGAAATTTCTCATAAAGTACTGATTGGGGGGGGGGGGGGAAGACCCCTTCCTGCCATCAGCTAGAAATCCTTGTCGTAAATATTCAACTCTACACGGTCTGTAATGTGAGAGGCACCCCTAAGACATGGCTGCCTTGTGCAGTGCGCAACCTGTACCGTCATACCTGGCGGCCCTGGTCCCTGAGCTCTGGCTCCTAACCTCTGCTCCACAAGGATTTGGATTCTAGGCAGATGGTCTCTGAGTTCCATAGCCCTTTGTCTTGGGCATCCTTGAGGAGGAAAGATTACTTAGGGGAGAGACTTCTCACATGCGTGTCACGGTGGTTGATGGAGGGTTGCGTTTTTCCGAAGGCTATTTCTTGAAACCCTGGTCCCTCAAAATGCTTCCTGACCAAGAAAACTCACGTCACATAAATTGGGCGGTAACTGCTTTCTGTAACCTGCCTCTTGAGACTCTTGAGTCTCACTCTGCGTGCTTCCTTTTTTATTTGGTTGAAACTATCTATTTTGTTAGGGAAACACTTATGTGGCACTTAGTGCCAGGCACGGTTGTGAGTGCTTTACAAACTGGAAAAAAAAAAAAAATTCTCATAATAACCCTATGGGATTGGTACTATGTGTATGCCCATTTAACAGATGAAGAAACTGAGGCCCAGAGAGGTGAAGTCACCTGTCCGAGTTCATACAGCAAGCAAGTGGGAGAGCCCAAACAGACTGACGCCAGCATCCCTGTTCTTAACCACTCAGCCCTGCTGCCCTTCACACAACTTTGTGACATATTTATTAATATTATTAGCTCCACTTAAGAGGTTAAGTACTTAGGTGTTATCCTAGTACGCCATCAAAGGCTCTCATAATGCCCGCGATTAATCATTTCAGTAACTGATTTTCTGGAGCCCTTACTATGTGCCAGGCATATATTAACTCTTCGGAGCCTCACATTCTTGTAAGGTAGGCACCATTATTACGGCCATTTCACAGATAGGGCACTGAGGCACAGGGGATAAGTAACTTGCCTAAGGTCACTCAATTGATGAAAGAAAAAGAAAGAAAGAAAGAAAGAAAGAAAGAGAGAGAGAGAGAGAGAGAGAAAGAGAGAAAGAAAGAAAGAAAGAAAGAAAGAAAGAAAGAAAGAAAGAAAGAAAGAAAGAAAGAAAGAAAGAAAGAAATCTGTTTAACCCAGAATTTCCCAATTTTGTTTGACCATAGGGTATTTTATGCACAAAAGACCCTTTCGTCTCCTGCAGAATCAAGAGCAGTATTTCTTCAACTCGTCCCGGGAATCAGGATTTTCCCAGAGGGTTGTTTGGAAGTGAAAGGAACCTATCCACAGGGCCTGTGACTATCTTCCCTGGCCGAGGGCCCCCCTGCCACCTTCTTGGGGCTCCATGAACCCCCGAGAGGGCCCCCAGGGGGAAGATCTTGACACTGGGTGGGGTATAGAACCTTGGGAGTCAGGGAGCTCAGGTGGTGGCAGGTGACAGAAGGAGATTACAGGAGGAAAGGGCTTGGGAGCCCACAGTCTGAGTGGACCCCTGCATACCCACCTGTCCCCACAGCCTTCGCCGCCTGTGCCACTACATCCTGAACCTGCGCTACTTTGAGATGTGCATCCTCATGGTCATTGCCATGAGCAGCATCGCCCTGGCGGCTGAGGATCCCGTGCAGCCCAACGCACCGCGAAACAACGTGAGTCCCGCTCCGCGGGCGCCCTCCTGGCCGGGCCGCTCTGCTGTGGGCCACCTTCCCCTGCGTCCTCAACGCTGCCAGCCAGGCTGGAAGGAATGTCAGGGGTACCCCTGGGCACAGCCCTGGGCTCACCACCGCTTCCGGTGGGGCGGGGAAGCCCTGATTGGTCGCGTATGCTCTTGGGGGCGGGACGTCCCTCAAGGGAGTGGTGACTGTGCACCTGGTGGGGGAAAGGGGGCCGAGGGCAGGAGGGGCCGGAAGTTGCTGAAATCCCGGGCAGGGGGAGCGAGGCTGGCGTTAGGTGGGGGTGCGCACCCTCTGCCTGGAACGTAGGGGTGCTCCACAGGTATCCCCTCAGCCGCCGGGCCTCACCCAACAGACTTCTTGGCTTTGATCTTGGCTTTGACACAAGTTTTGAAAGAAAGGACGCTGCTTTTTTTAAATGCTTGTTTATTTTTAAGGGGAGAGAGAGAGAGAGCCAGTGGGGGAGGGACAGAGGGAGAGGGAGACACAGACCTCGAAGCCGGCTCCGGGCTCTGAGCCATCAGCACAGAGCCCGACGAGGGGCTGGGACCCAGGAACCGTGAGATCATGACCTGAGCCGGAGTCGGACGCTTAGCCGACTGAGCCACCCAGGAGCCGTGACAGAAAGAACTCGTTTGATGCAGAAACACGGACTACGCTTTCAGCTGTTTGGAGAGCTACAAGGCTCTCCTTTTAGGGGCGCAGGGTCTGCTAACGGTTCCTGATAACTGAGTGGCGGTTGTGTTCGGAGCACAAGCCCCGGCACTTGGCATGTATCCCCATTGGACAGGTGGTGAAACTGAGGCTCGGGCAGGTTCAGTGACCTGGCCGAGATCACACGGCAGAATCCCAATGCTGCCTCCCCTGTCGCTCCTTCTGCTTCCCTCAACTGTGTCCGTTTTTTGAGCACCTACTGTGCACATGGCTCCCCTTAAGTGCCGCCCAGCAAGAATGGGCGCGTGCCTGTGGTTGAGAGGGGAAAGTGAGGCACTGAGAAGTGAGGGCCTGGCAGATTCCACACCGGTGGCAGAACCTCCTTCCCCAGCTCCTTCCTGCCCCCCCCCCCCATCGCTGCCCCCCTGCTCGGAGCCAGGGGCACATTTTCCGCTGGGAGCCAGGCCCTGCCGCCCTCGCTAAGTAGGTTAGGAGCCTGGTGAGGCTGGCAAGCCCCATAAATCAAGCCTGCCCGACAGCAGCTTACCTTGCACTTTCCCTTCCTTTGCAGGCCTGGCAGGGCCCCTGGGGACCCGAGGGGGGAGATGGAAGGAAATAACTAGAACACGGCTCCCGGAAGAAACGAGCACCAGGGCAGGGCTGAGGCTGCGCTCTGTTCTCTACGGCCAGCTCTCCCCACCCCCGGGGACTGCAGGGAGCCAGGCCCGGGAGGGGGTGTCCCAGGAGCGGTCAGCAACCCCCCTGCAGACTCTAGGAGGTCAGAGAAGGCTCTGTCACTGGCGGGGGTACCGCTGCGGTTCCTGGACCTGGGGGAGCCCGGCGGGGCTCGGACCAGCCCCATGGGGCGTCTGCAAAGCCTTATCCCGGCCCCTGCCTGCTGCATCTTGCAATTGAAACTTCTCTCCTCGAAGCCCTCCCCTCTTCAAGGGCACTGTGGCCCCACACGGCCAGCTGATGCCCGGGAACCCCCCCCCCCCACGGGGCAGGAAGTGAAACAAAACCACCCCCCACACCGGGCACGTCTCCTCAGTGTCCCCTTTCCCTCCCTCTGAAGTCAGGGTTCACATCCCGGGACGTCTGGAGACACATTTGGGTTGTCACGACTTGGGGTGGGCAGCGGGGCACTACTGGCATCCAGAGGGGTGCTCGGCCCCCTCAGGGGCACAGGGCAGCCCCCGCGAGGGGAATGCGCCAGCCCCAAGGGTCCACGCTGGATAACCCAACCCTAGCGGTAACCAGAAGGGACCTCCCTTCTGGAAGGAGCTTAGCTACTCTAGTTTTGCCACCGGCGTGGGCACCCTTAGGCACTAGAGTTGGGTGTTGTTGCTCATTTCTGACACGAAAACAGATGGAATAATTCTGTGCCTCTCTTCTGTCACCCAACCTCGTGCCCCCCCCCCCCCCCCCCCCCCCTCCCCCCGCTTGTCAACCCTGGGGCCTGGAGACTCCTTTGGCCGACCTGGTGGGTATGACGCAGAGGCTCTCTGGGACTTTGATCTGCCTTTCCCTGGGATAAATGAGCCCGAGCACCTGTTTGGAGTAAACCGAGCCACAGGAAATTGTCGTTTGCATAGGGCAAAGCATCGGCACATCCGAGAGAGTCAAACCTGATTTATTGGTCTCTCGGTTTCCTTGATTTCCTCTTGTTGACTTAATTCGGTTCTCCAGAATTTTTTTTTTTTTTTGGTAAGATTTAATTTTTGAGTAATCTTCACATGCAGCGTGGGAGCTCGAACTCACAGCCCCTCAGTTCTCCAGAAGTTGATTCCCCTGACCACCTGGCCTGCCCCTCCCCCACCCCCTCATTCCTTTTTCCTCTCTGCTTTTCTTTTCTTGTTTTAATTTTTTTAATGTTTATTTTTAAAAAAAATTTTTTTAACATTTATTTATTTTTGAGACAGAGAGAGACAGAGCATGAACGGGGGAGGGTCAGAGAGAGGGAGACACAGAATCTGAAACAGGCTCCGGGCTCTGAGCTGTCAGCACAGGGGCCCGACGCGGGGCTCAAACTCACAGAGCGCGAGACTGTGACCTGAGCCAAAGTCAGCCGCTCAACCGACTGAGCCACCCAGGCGCCCCTAATGTTTATTTATTTTTGAAGGAGAGAGAGACAGGACACGAGTGGGGGAGGGACAGAGAGAGAGGGAGACACAGGCTCCAAAGCAGGCTCCGGGCTCCAAGCTGTCAGCACAGAGCCTGACCTAGGGCTCGAACTCACGAACCGTGAGATGGTGACCTGAGCCGAAGTTGGACGCTTCACTGACTGAGCCACCCAGGCACCCCCTCTCTGCTTTCCATTCATTGCTTTATTTGGCAATTAATGACCAAATAGTATGTGCCACGCACAGAGCTAAAGGTCAAGGATTGACAGGGTAGGAGATGGTCCCTGCCTTCCCAGAGCTCACAGAGCACCAGGCCTCTGGCCCTGCTGAGCCCTCCGCCCGGTGCACCTGAACTGTTCTCTCTGCACCCAGATCCTTCCAGCCCCTTGCACCTGCCCCCCCCCCCCCCCCACTCAGGGAGCCAGCCATCCTGGCCACTCTGGGCCCTGATGGCCCTTCAAGCCCCACGCTTAACGGGAACGTGAGGTGTGACCACACAGATCCCCAGGACCCTTCCAGCTACTCGTGCATTCATTCCGCAAACATTTCTTGAGTGCCAACTGTATGCTTGAGCCTGTGTTATGAGCTGGAGACACTACAGGCATAGCCAAAAGTCCCTGGCCGCGTGGGGCTGACCTCAGGTCAGGAACGTGGACGATGAGGTTACTGATGACTATAACAAATTACAACAAATCGTTCGCAGGGGTGGATGGTTGGTCTGGAAAATTGCGAGCGCCAGGAAGTAGGACTTTAAACTGGCAGTAGGGGAAGGCTTCGCCGAGCAAGTGAGAGTTGAGCCAAGCCATAAAGAGGGAATCAGGCAGGACATGGGGAAGAGCATTCCAGGCAGAGGTAACCACCTGTACAAAGGCCCTGCGGTGAAGACGCCCAGAGTGACGGGTGTAGAGTGAACAAGGGACGGTGAGTGGAGGTGAAGGCATAGAGGTGACCAGGCAGATCGTTCGGGGCCTCGGGGGCCACCAGGAGGACTTTGGCTCTTACCTCAAGTGAGATCGGAGCCGTAGAGGATTCTAGGGCAGAGAAGGACCCTAACCGGACTCCGGTGCTCACGGGCGCCCTCTGGTGGTGGTGCTCAGTGAATATCAGCCCTTCCAACGTGCACTTGCTGTGTCAGCATAACCACATCCTCCTGCCAAGGCCACGCCAGAGCCGTGCTATGGCATGGCCTGGAGAGGGGCCAGGCTGCAGGCCGTCGCTCAGCCAGGTGGAGACCACCCAGCCCTGGCCCCGCACGAGGGAGTGGGGGGAGGGAGGGGTGCGGGGAGAATCCCCCCACCATGGTGAAGATGTGGCCGCAGATCTGCTGGGGGAGACCACGGTGGCGAGTTTGACACCCCCCCCCCCCCCCCAGTGTCTGGCTTAGAAGGCCGGTCTTGTTTAGGACTTCTCACCTAGGAGACCCAGCAGGTCAAGGGCGTGGGGAGGTCAGACCGGTCGCCAGCAGGGTTACAGTCCTCCCTGAACATCCCTAAGATCACCTTTCCTTTATATTGAGCTTTGGGCAAATTAAAAAAAAGACAAAAAAAAAAAAAAAAAAAGGCGCCCTTCCCTTGGGTAAGCAAACCACCCTGAGTGGTTTTGCTAGGACTTTTCTGCCATCTGCTGGACAGTTTCATACACAACGTACTAATCTGCACTATGAGACGGGGTGGGAGGGGCCGTTGTACAGTGCCCACCCTGCCCAACTGTATGTGGCAGCCGTGTTTCCCCCTCTGCTTGGAGAGTCTGTTCCTTGGGGACTTTGCTGGAGGCCACACGCTCCAGTGGGCCTTTACTAGGTTCCTGGGGACTCTGCTGGAGCAAGCCAGTGATCTGCTGCCCCCTTGCTTTGATCCCCTACAGGTGCTACGGTATTTTGACTACGTTTTTACAGGCGTCTTTACCTTTGAGATGGTGATCAAGGTGAGTGCTGAGAGAGCCAAGATCCAAGGGGAACTTCACTCTCAAGAATGCCACCCTGGCGCAGGTGGCTTCCCCGGGGGGATTAGAAACGCTTGGTGTGTTGGAGCAGCGGTGAGAACTGGAAGGAGTGAGTGAGGAGAGTGGAGAACCCAGGGTGGAGAGGTGAGAGCAGGGAGGTGACAGGGACAGATCCGGCGGGGCCTTGTGGGCCACGGGGAGAACTTTGACCTTTACCCCAAGTGAGGTGGGAGCCATGGAGGGCTCTGGGCAGAGGAGGAACTTGACTCCTGCCCATGCCAGGGGCACCCTCTGGCCTCGCTGGGGAGGATGCGCTTGAGGGAGGGGCGGGGCGGGTGGGAGCTGAGAGAGCTAGGAGCAGGCGATTGTACTGGGCCGGGCAGAGGGTGGTGGGGGGCAGGCCGGGTGGTGGAGAAGGTGGGCAGGTTCTTGGCAGGCTTCCCGGTGAATTCCACGTGGGGGAACGAGACAAAGAGGAGTGAAGGGGGGCATCGAGGTTTGGACCTGAGAACCAGCAGGCTAGAACTGCCCTTCGTGAGATGGGGAGGTCCACTGGGCTCCCCTCCGCGTGTCCCCTCCTGGTGCCCTTCCGCCCAGAGACTGGAAGGGTGGGGACTGCTCCCCCAAGTGGGACGAGGGACCCGAGCACCGTCTCTTCTCACCCCTAGATGATCGACCTGGGACTCGTCCTGCACCAGGGTGCCTACTTCCGCGACCTCTGGAACATTCTCGACTTCATAGTGGTCAGTGGGGCCCTGGTGGCCTTTGCCTTCACGTAAGTCTCCTCCTGAGGTTTCCACTTGCCTCTCTGCGCCCCGCCCCCGGCCGGGGGCTGCCCGTTGGACCAGGGAACGTGTTCTCAGGGCGTAGAGACGGGAGAGTGGGTTCTGGGAGGTGGGGGGGGGGGGGACATCTGCATGCTACGCCAGGAAGAGCTTCGACTGGCTTTTGCATGACGTCCCCTGTGGAGGAAAGAAAAGAAGGGACCCCACCTTCTACCTCCTCGCGCAGCCACGTCGCTGGCCCCTCGCTCTGCTGCCTTCAGTAGAATAGCCCCGCCGGGACATTTCAAGCTCCACCCCAACCGCTGTCTCTTTGAGACCCCCTGAAAAGAAAATCAGGAAACGAATGTGCATGAGAATTCGGACCCCCCCCCCCACCCTGTGTCTGCAGGCTCAGTAGTTGTGGACCTGGTGACTCCCCTTGTGTGTCCTTCACGTGTCCCGGCAGGTCCTAAGACTCTCTGCCCTCTGAAAGGCCATGCATCGTTGTGCAACTCCGAGATGGCCCCTGGGTCGTGGGTAGCCATCCCAGAATGGCACCCAAGGGCCGGGCAGCCATTCTCTCCAAGATGGCACCCAAATTGTGGGGACCCATTCCAAGATGGCTCCTGAGCTCTGGGAAGCATTTCAAGGTGGTACCCAAGGGCTGAGCACCCGCGAGGCCTTAGGGCCCCGAGAGCAAACTCGGCAGTGCGTTCCTTAAGTTCTAGACATTTGGGGCAGGTTGAGGAGACCTAGCCGGCCCTTCACCCCCAAGTCTTCTTGGCGGACCCTGTGTGTGCCCACCGCGGTGGATCAATCCCAGAAAGGAAAGTCTCAGAGGGGTTCCCACCCGCCTCACCCCCACAGTGAGAAATCAGAGGCTTCCCTCGTGCCTCTGCTCCCTCGCGTCCTTCTCACGGGGACCTTGAATGGCCCCCCAACCCAATAGTGAAGACTCCGTTTGTCAGGAGGCCAGAGCGGTGGCTCCTTTCCAATTTAAGGACCAAAGCGGGTCACGCTCACATTCTCCCCTGGGGACACGATACGGTCAAGTTGTGTCAGAACAGCAAGAAAGTTCCAGGGTTCCAGATGCCTCCATCCGGTGGAGCCCTACGACGAGGGTCCCGGGGCTGATTGTGTTTCTGACTCTGGCCAGACTTCCCACCCCCTTTCCCCTTTTCCTTCTACTCTCTTTTCCTCTTTCTAGGTTTGCTCGTCTTCCACCTCGTCTCCTCTCTCTCTCCTTCTTCCTCACTCCCTCCGCCTCCCCCCCCTCCCTTTTTTAAATGATTATTTCAGTATTAGAGCAGTCGAAGAGATTTTGTAAAAATCCAAAGTGTGGCTACGTTATTAAAACGGTCGACACTTTTAAAAAGTGAAACAAGTAAAACGCACAGCGAATGAGGGGAGAAAGATGGCCACAAATAAGACAGGGAATCGATGGCCTTCACATGTAAAAAGCAGTTACAAATCACTAAGAAACCTGAAACTCAGTAGATACGTGGGCAAGCGAAGGGATATAAACAGAAATTTTGCAGAATGCTGACAACTAGTAAAAATGAAGAAAATTTCGCCTCCTTGGAATTTGGAGAAATATACAAACGATACAATTTTTTTCCTATCAAGATAGCACCAGTTTTCTTCAAAAAAAAAAAAAGATTTTTAGGGGCGCCTGGGTGGCTCAGTCGGTTAAGCGTCCGACTTCCGCTCAGGTCATGATCTCGCGTTCCATGAGTCCAAGCCCCGCGTCGGGCTCTGTGCTGACAGCTCGGAGCCTGGAGCCTGCTTCGGATTCTGTGTCCCCCCCCCCCCTCTCTGGCCCTCCCGCACTCGTGCTCTGTCTCACTCTCTCAAAAATAAATGTTAAAAAAAATTTTTTTTTAAAGATCTTTGAAGTATATATGAGAAGGTAACGAAATACAGTCGTCCCTCCCGGTGTCAGCTATTTGAGCGATTCCTCCAAGGTGGCTGGGGGGCCCCACAGTAGGTCCAGTCTTACCTCCCTCAGGCTAGAATGAATCTGTCCCCACCCCCACCCCCCGCCGCTGAGATAACCTACCTGTGTCTCCACCCCTGTCTGTCTCTGTTTTCTGTCTTGGGTCCCCTGCCCTGCCCTGCTTCTGTGTCTTTCTTGCCTCCCTGGCTCTTTCCCCTTCCGTTTCTCTCTCTCCCTCCCTCCCTCTTTCTGTGCGCCTCTCTCCGGGCCCCCCCCCATGGGCGGGTCTCTGTTTATCACTTTCTGTGTCTCTCTGTTTCTCTTTGCCTACCCAGCCCATTCAGCATGTGTGATGTGTCTCCTCTGTCCTTCCGTCTCGTTCATATTCTCTCTCTCCCTCCCTGTGCCTCTCTCTCTCCCTCCCCGGGCCCTGGCCCTTATCTTCCGGTGACGGTGACGTGGGCCTGACCATCCACGTAACCTGGGCTGTGTGGCCTGGAGAAGGCAGACCCTTTGCCATACGCTCGGGCATCAGGAGACCCGATCCCCACTATACTCGGAGCAGCGGTGGTCTTTGTGACAAGGGAGGGCAAGTTTGGGCGGGCGCCTCTTCCATACTTCTCGAGCCCTTCGGGATGAGGTCTTTGCAACAGTCCCCAAGTCTCCTAGGGCTCAGGAGGTGACGGGGACAGGGACAGGGGTGAGCACCTGTCGGCCACATCCCCCTGCCCACACACAACCACCGCTTGGCCAGCTGTGCCCTGGGTGGTGAATTTTGCCCTCCGCGGCCACCACCGGGTGTAGCACAGAAAAAGTGGCGACTGACGCGTCAGCTCACCCTTGACCTTGGCTCTTTCCTCCCAGACCTCTGTCCGCAGCAAATGCTTCAGTGCTGAAGGAGCCTCCCCCTCCCTCCCCCCCCCCATTCCCCCGCCCCACCTCCACCCCCCAGTTTGGCCTCACAGTTTGGGGAAGGGGTAGCCTCCGAAAGACCGGGGGCTTTCAACCATAGGACGGACTTTGGCCATAAAGAGCTAGTAATTCACAATATGCTGTTTCTAGGATCCCCGAAGCTACAATTAGTCTCTGCAGTCTGCAAAATCAAAATTATTTTTTCCACCAAAAATCAATCCGCAGAGTGGATTCTTTGTGTTGCAAAAGAATCTGCTGGAGGGAGCTGATTTTTGTTTTGAATTTTCATTTTAAATATGAAGTTATCCAAGGGCATTCGAAACGAGCCTCCAACTCACAGAAATCTGGCAGCACGTTTGTAGCGAATCTTTTTAGCTGCTTCTGCGAAGTTGCTTCAGGCACAAAGCCAGCCAGCCCGTGACCTTGAAAAATCCCTGTTTTGAATGTTTGGCTTCTTGTTTTGGGTTTTGGTGTTTTTTTTAATCCCTATGCAAGGAAAAGGTCCAGACTGGGATTTCAGGGCATCCTATGAGCCTGGATGGGCTCGCAGATCTCACAGGAGCTGGGGGATGTGAGATTTTGCCAGTGGGATCCTGACAAGGGCCGGCAACTCTCGCGGGGTTTTGGAAGAGCTGACCGTCACAGGAGCACCTGTCTATGGTGGCCGTAGGGGTGGGAGAGGCGGACCCTCGGGCCCCTGCCACACCCTCCCTACCTTGCCGCAGACACTCCATCGGGTGCCGCCATCTCTCTTTCAAGGCCGGGCTGCAGGCCTGGTGCAACTGGCCAAGCACCTTGATCAAGCCGCTCCTGCATGCCCGGGGCTATTCCGCCAAAAAGCCAGACAAGGAGCCCCCAGGCTGCTGCTTTCCTCCCCGGAAACGTTTCAGAATCCTCCTCCTGGCTGCAGGGTTCTGGCCTCTTGCCTGAGAAAGTCCCTGTAAGGACTTTGTTTATGGCCTTCCCTTGATACTACATGGATGTCAACGTTGGCAGACGTGGGGGTCTTAGCCTGAGTGCCCAACCCCAGAGTCCTCTGCTTCCCTTTCTCCCCGGTCCTTTACCTCAATTTATCTGCCCTGTGCCATCTTCTCATAGACAAGGCTGAGAACCCCAAACAGGTGTTAGAGTAGTCTCATTGCTTTAGAAAGAGGTTCCTGGAAGCCTGTCCGGTTTGTGTCCAGTGTGCAGGTCCCTTAGCCTGCTCCGTGCCTCGGTTTCCCCATAAAATAGAAAACCCCTCACCACCGCCTCCTGTGGGAAGCTGTCTCGTGATCCCCATTCTGTAGATGAGAAAATTGAGGCCCAGAGGGCGTGTGGAGGGAAGCGAGTCTGGCACGATGGCTGCCGT
This sequence comes from Herpailurus yagouaroundi, assembly GCF_014898765.1. Taxonomy (NCBI): domain Eukaryota; kingdom Metazoa; phylum Chordata; class Mammalia; order Carnivora; family Felidae; genus Herpailurus; species Herpailurus yagouaroundi. The sequence continues at coordinate 4,382,011 of NW_024412431.1, read as the reverse complement.
GGGCCTCGGTTGTCAGACTCAGGGCTGCTGCCCGCGTCCCAGCCCTGAACCTGGAAGCTTCCACCAGTGAGCCGGATGGCACTTGACGGCCTAGCCGGCCTGGGTTCCTCGAGAGTCGGGGGAAGGGGACACGAGCCTGCTCAGAATCTTGATGTTCTGGCCTTTTGGGGTGGAGGCAAGGATTCTGCCTCAGCGCTGTGATTGTGGCCCCGTCTCGGATGTGGGAGAACGATCCCTGTGGTCCTCCAAGGGATGTGTCGAAGCTCTGCTGACAGTCTCCACCCCCCTCCTGCATCTCACCCAGATCTGTGTGTGTGTGTGTGTGTGTGTGTGTGTGTGTGTGTGTGTGTGCGTCCTGCTCCTTCTACGGACTGCGTGCCGTGTCCACATGACCGCCATTAACATAGCATCTCATGAGCCATCACACATGATATCATGCTGTGCCCATGCATCGGGGCGTCCACCTGACACTTCTCAGCAGCTGGCGGATCACGATCCTGCCCTCACTGCCAAGAGTCCATCTGGCGCCGCCCCTCCTCCCTCAGGGCAGGCCGGCACAGCTGGCAGAGCGCCTTGATCAAGCCACTCCTGCAGGCTCGGGAGCCAAACTGCCGGGAAGCCAAAGAAGGAGCCCTCAGGCTGCCACCTTTCTTATCCTACCCTCAAAACAGCCCCTGCACCGAAGGCATTATTTTTCTTGTGTGCACTAAAACGGGGAGAAGATTTGAGCCCGAGATACACGAACCGGGGCTTGAATCTCGCTGGGTGACCTTGGGCAGGTCGCTCCCCCGCTCTGGGCCTCAGCTTCCTCATCTGGAAAACAGACGTAACGGTGCCACCTTCCCACAGGCACGGGGACCTTCAGGAGACTCCCAGGTTACATCTGAAGTCAGCAGGTTAGGCAGAAGTCACTGTCCTTGAAAGATCTGTCAGCCGTCCACGAAGGAGAAGCGACACGATTCTATGTGCGCAGCGATTCCTAGATACGCTGAGCTTTGAGAACCCCTGAGATAGAATAAAAAGGGGGGCGGGGGAGGAAAAACCCCATCGGGAATATTTGTAGGCATTTAAGCCGTTCTGTTGTTAGAAACACCACCAACTTCGAGAGGGGCAGCGGGAGGGGGATCCTGGACAGTGCTCGCCCGGCGGCGAGGCTTCCATTCGCTGACGCAGTCGGGTCTCTCGGCCTCGACCTCCCGCCATGGTCGGAGGGTCCTACCGAGGCCAAGCCTGAGGCCAAAGAGGAGTTGTGCGAAGGTGGCTTCGTCTAGGCTCGCGTTTTCTCGGGACTCCTGAGAGCCGGCTCTAACCACAGCCCACATCGGAACCCTCCACTGACCTCCCTGTCCCTCGTCACGTAGGGGGTCCAGGCAAGGCCGTGGCTATTGTGTGTCAAGCACCAGAATCCCCTGGGTCTGTTTTGCAGATGAGGACGGTCCTTAGAGGCAGAGCTGGGGTCCAAACCCTGGTGCTCCCGACTCCAAAGCTCCCAACTGGCAAGCCGTTCTAAAACCTCCCAGCCCCGGGATCTCTGGAGGAAAGGGCTTTCTTTCTCCAGCTCTTGGCAGTGACCTTCAGGGGCGCATTCGCCTTCGGCAGTTGATGACTCTCTGGCTGTCCAGCTACTTGGAAATTTGGCTTTCTCGGTGCGGTTGGGCAGTGCTGGGAGCCTGCCGAGGGCAGGGGACCGAACAGGGGCTTCCAGATGGAAGGATGGACGTCGGCCAGAGCCGCAAGCCTGAGGCTGCCGCCCCCGCCCCAACCCAGTGCCCGGGTGGGGCAGGGGGCGCTCAGGTGCGCGTGCGTGTATGTGTGTGCTCTGTGTTCTCTCTTCTGAGGCCGCTTACGATCTGTCTCTCCCACCAACGCCACCTCACCAGGAGCAGTACACGGTAAAGTTCTCTCTCTGTCTCTCTCTCTCTCATTTCGTCTCTCGTTCTCCGTGCTCTGGTGCAGCCACGTTGGTTCTGGGCCTCTTTCCATGGCCTCGTGTCCTTGCTGCTGTCCGGTTTTTTGCAGTGACCAGAGCCCCCCCTCGGTCTCTCCCCAGGGAGGGGAGCCCTCAGGGGTCTTGGCAACTGCTTCCCATTGCACCCCACCATTAGTCTGGTTCTTGGCAGAGATTAGAAGGGACGTGAGGGAGGGGGGGCAGACAAGCACGGGGAGGTGATTCCCGAAGGAGTAAGCGTGTCCAGACCCCGAGATGGGAGAAGGGTGGGAGAAGGGAGAACGAACATCTACACTCTCAGCAAAGTGGTTCAAAAAGCGGGTGGTTTTCTGTGAGAACGCCTTGATCAAGCCACTCCTGCAGGCTCAGGATCCAACCCGCCAGGAACACTCCTCAGTGCCTCCGTAAACAAGATTGTTTCTCAGCCTGGCCAGAGGGCACACAGCGCCTTCTGGGAGAGAGGGCCCCCCGATGGCCGGGGAGTCACTTTCCGAGGAGTGGATCTGCCCACGGGAGTCCTGCTTCCAAATGTCAGGCCTTCGGCACTTCGGGATTTTAGCCGGTCCCGCTCACGACCTAGATGCCCCCTTGCTTGATGTTTTAGTACGGAGACTTCCGCTCTTCCCAAAGCAAAAGGCCTGAAAGAAGAAATAGCCGTTTCCCCGTGCGATCCAAATTGTGTCCCTGTCCTGCTTCAGATTATCTCAGTGGCTCTCTTGACGTGCATCTCGTATTTCAGGGGCACGGCCTTGAGATAACGGTGACTTTGGGTTTCAAAAGGGAAGAACGTGTTCCAGCGGAATCCTGGAGCATGGCTGTGCCCCGCAGGGTTAAGTTCAGTTCCTGCTCTTTGTTCCCTGAAAAATGAAGAGAAAAGAGATCTTTAAAAAAAGCGGGGGGGGGGGGGGTTTATCCAGAAACACAGTGGGAGGGGTCTCTGGGAGTTTTACACCTGACCCACGAGGTGACTCTGGGGAGATGTTCGCTAGGAGACCCTCAAAGAACTCTGATCTGGATCCGTTCACGTGTGTCCTGAGATCGCACGCCAGGCACACGGCGGGCGCTGGGACAAGAACCAAGATCAAAGGGAAAATGAACCGTAGAAGAATAGGTCACGGTTTAAGCCTTTGAGAAGTTCTCTCTCTAAAGCCAGAAGCCAAAGACGAAGCAAAGATGATTGTGAAACAGCAGTAGGGTCTGGTAGCACCCGCAGGCAATCAGGGGAGGCTGTCGGCTAAAGGGGCCACTTAACTTGGCTGCGAAGGCTGCATAGTCCTGGGAGCGGACAGGTGGCAGGAGGGCATTTCTAGCGGCAGGGACAGTAGGCGCAAAAACAAACAGAGGCAAAGAGTCTGGCTGGGGCTTGGGGTGTGTAGCAGTCGATGGGAATGCAAAGGCAAGGTAAGTTGGGCTAGGTTTTGAAGAGCCTTGAATGCCGAGCCAAAAGCTTGCAGTTCTAGGCATTCAGATTTCTCCAGAAGGATTCTGAGAAGGAGAGTGACATGGTCATTGGCTTTGAACCACCGTGTGCGGAAAAGGTGGAAGGAGAGGGAGACAGGGAGCGGGGGGGGGGGGGGGGGGGGGGGAGCTGGGAAATGGGTAGTGGGACTCCAGCACAAGACGATGGCCAGGGACGATGATGGAGAGGTCAGGAGGGTGACCCACTGGGGATGGAGGACAGACAGCTGAACGGGACCCGGGTTTCTGGCTTGGGCGACTGGCGGGTGGTGAGTTCTATTAACCGCAGGCCTCTGATGGCCGCACCCAATGCCCTCCTTTTGGGGGACCTGAATCGTGGTTGGCTAAGGGTATCACGGCCTCTGCAGGGGCTGTATGGCTAGGGCCCCGGTCCAGCAGAGCGTGCACTGAACCCCGTAGAAAAGATGGGTTAAGAGAGAGACCCTGGAAGAATGAGGCCGGAGACCCTGGCAGAGGTTCAACGTCAGCCTCTGACGTCCCGGTTCTTTGCTTTCGCGCGGGCTCGGGGAATATTGGGGGCGGGCCACGTTAACGCGTTCCTGGATCCTGTTGGGAGGGGAGGCAGGGAATCCCGCTCTCCGGCACCAACGAGAGCCCACAGGTGCCACCGGCCGCCCCATGCTGGGTCTGAGGGCCACCCCATGCAGTTACACAGGCCCAGCCAAGTGGTGGAGGGCCCTTAACAAGTCCTGAGACCGGGACCACAGAAGGCCGTCTGCTGGCTACCTCTTGAGCCCAAACACAGCAGGGGTGCTCACCACTCTTCCCCAGCAAGGGCAGGCCGGTGCCAGGCTCACGCCAGACTCCTGGGCCTGAGAGGGCAGCGTCACGTGGAGTTGTGGGCCACCCCCCACCCAGACTGACTTCTGCTCCCTCTTTTCCCCTCTCCGTACCCTAACGTCCCTCCACAGTGGCAACAGCAAAGGAAAGGACATCAACACAATTAAGTCCCTCCGAGTCCTCCGGGTGCTACGACCTCTTAAAACCATCAAGCGGTTGCCAAAGCTCAAGGTGAGATTGGGGCAGGTGGGAGGCCCGTCAGGGTTGCTGCCGTGTACAGTTGGGCAGGTTGAGCGCTGCTCAAGGACGCGACACTGAAAGGGGTGCTGGTAACATCACATCCATCGTAGATGGATGTATTTATTATTACAGCTTTCCAGCAGATGGCAGTAAAGTGCGTTGACCTGACAGAATCTGTGTATTATGACAATTTTCCATTAGATGAAGCGTCTTGAGGTCAGGATCCCCTTTCCTAATTCCCACGAAGCTGTCGTATGGATAACAGTCGGGCACAACCCTAATGTGGGAAGCAAGAAACTAGGTTTCTGGTCCCACGTAGCTTTTGACTTTTCACCTACCAGTTCTAGGTTCGAGCATCTCCTGTTCCTCAGCAGTGTGAACCAGTAGTTCCCAGAGCTTGTCATTCAGGAGAAAAGAAAAGGAAATGAAACCTAGTCATTCAAACGCATCTTTCCAATTGGTGTTCCACCTGAGGACCACCTGTATCCTCTCTTCATGTTTATTTCCTTGATCACTTTTTTAAATTTCAGTGAACATATTTAAAAAAAATTTTTTTTAACGTTTTTATTTATTTTTGAGACAGAGAGAGACAGAGCATGAAGGGGGGAGGGGCAGAGAGAGAGGGAGACACAGAATCGGAAGCAGGCTCCAGGCCCTGAGCCATCAGCCCAGAGCCCGACGCGGGGCTCGAACTCACGGACCGCGAGATCGTGACCTGAGCTGAAGTCGGACGCTTAACCGACTGCGCCCCCCAGGCGCCCCTGTGAACGTATTTTAAAAAGAAATTCCGCGTCAAGGTTCTCAAGCGGGAAGAGCAGAAAGAACCCAACAGAAGATAAAACTACACATGTTCCCAAAAGACAAGATACTGTTCTTAAAATCTAGCCTAGGGGCGCCTGGGTGGCGCAGTCGATTAAGCCTCCGACTTCAGCCAGGTCACGATCTCGCGGTCCGGGAGTTCGAGCCCCGCGTCAGGCTCTGGGCTGATGGCTCAGAGCCTGGAGCCTGTTTCCGATTCTGTGTCTCCCTCTCTCTCTGCCCCTCCCCCGTTCATGCTTTGTCTCTCTCTGTCCCAAGAAAAAAAAAAGAAAAAAGAAAAAAAAAAAATCTAGCCTAAGAGGGGTGCCTGGGTGGCTCAGTCGGTTCAGCATCCGACTCTTGATCTCAGCTCAGGGCCCACATGATCTCGCGGTTCGTCTGCGCTGACTTTGTGGAGCCTGCTCGGGATTCTTTCTCTCTCCCTCTCTCTGCCCCTCCCCTGCTCGCGCAGGCGCGCTCTCTCAAAATAAATAAATAAGATCCGGCCAAAAAGATTACCTGGAAAGGACTTTGAACGCAGGCTGAAAAGGAAAAGAAGTATCAGGGTTAGGTGTTAACAGTAGCAATTAAGCATGACCTTCTAGCTCGCTCGAGAGGATTGAAGACGAGGGAAGTGATTAAGTTCGCTGCCGTGCGATTCAGCACTATTTAGTGTCGGGCTCCTGCAGGCCCTAAAGAAATGCCCCCTGTCACCAGGACTTTGGCACTATCGCTAGCCAATAGGTGGCCGCCCTTTGGACGTGAAAGCTTGCTTGCATTGAAATACGGAGAGGCCCAGCAGTATTCAGTTCTGGGGTTCTTCACCCTTTCCTGGGTCACGGCCCCCTCTAAGAGCCCCCATGAGGGGCACCTGGGTGGCTCAGTCAGCTAAGCGTCCGACTTCAGCTCAGGTCATGATCTCACGGTTCGTGGGTTCAAGCCCTGCGTCCAGCTCTGTGCTGACAGCTCGGAGCCCGGAGCCCTCTTCGGATTCTGTGTCTCCCACGCTCTCTGCCCCTCCCCCGCTCTCACTCTGTCTCTCTCCCTCTGAAAAATAATATTTAATTAATTAATCAAATTAGATAAAACATAAATAAATAAAAGCCCCCAGGAAAGCTATGCACACTCTCCCTTGGGGAAAGCTGCCAAAGCCAGCCTGTAGTTCCAGTAGGTTCGAGGACCCTTGTCCGCTTGTGGTTAGGACCCGCTGCGGTTAGAAGCAGAACGGGGTGGGAGACATTCCGGGCCTGGACCCCTGCCTTCTTGGGCAGATGGTGAGAGGGTTCCACGTCACCCAGGGCAGGATCTCCCGGGCACGTGAAGTCGGCTCTCACCGGCAGAGCGCCCCCTACTGCTCAGCGGTCCAAAGGGCGTGAGAGCGCAGCTCCAGGGGATGGGAAAAAGGGCCACGAGTCAAGCAGGGACACAGAATTAACAGGAAATTCCTTGTCTGCCCGTTCCTCCTGCCCTGAAGAGCTGTGAGCTTGTCTTAGGCTCAGAGAAGCCGCCCCGTTTCCCGGGAGTTGAAAACGGCGGGGGCGGGGATTAGATGCACGGAAAGCCAGGGCTGAGTGCAGCCCCAGCACCTACCTCCCAGAGCCGCGGGGCCTTAACCGCGTGACTGGGCGTGAGGCCTGGTCGGTGAAATGGAACGATGATCGTGGGCTGCTGGAGGCAACTGACCGGGCAGGCCCCCAGTCCCTCACGCGCGCTCTCCCCTCCACCCCACCCCACCCCGTCCCCCCAGGCCGTGTTCGACTGCGTGGTGAACTCGCTCAAGAACGTCTTCAACATCCTCATCGTCTACATGCTGTTCATGTTCATCTTCGCCGTGGTGGCCGTGCAGCTGTTCAAGGGGAAGTTCTTCCACTGCACGGACGAATCCAAGGAGTTTGAGAAAGACTGTCGGTGGGTCTCCGCTCTCCTCGGTGCCCCCACCGAGGGGCTGGCGGGAGTGGGGCGGGGCGGCCGGAAGCACGAGCCACCGGGCTTGGCGACTGGAGTGTTGGGCTCCGGAAGTGAGCCAGGGGCCGCCCGCTGGGGTCTGGAGTAGGGAGGACAAGCGTCGGGGTTGGAGCTCTAGGTAGGATGCGCCCTAAGCTGGCTGCTTAACTCTTCATTCAGTCGCCACGTGGGATCGACCTGGGGGTTATTGACACGCGTCCTAGTCCCCTTGTTTGAAAACCTTTACGGGCAGATGTGTTTCAAAATTCAGAATAGTTTGCAGTTGTTTGAGAAAGATCGTGTACCGCGTGTTCCACGCAGGACGTGACTCTCTCCGCTGGGTCTAAGGCATCCCTGTAATCAAACTTTTGGGGGAGGGGGGGCTGGGAGTCACGTCACTTTGCAGCAAATGGACGAAAAGCAAGTATAAAGGGCTTCAGGTCCAGGGGGTCAGGCTTTGTCGCCAAACGAATTAGATGAGAGGTGGACGGACTTTGTCCGCCAAGGGCCAGATGGCGCGTCACTTCTGCCTTTATGGAGTCCATGGTCTCAGCTGCAGCTCCCATCGTGACACGGGGCAGCCAAGGGCGCCTGGGTGGCTCAGTCGATTAAGCGTCCAACTTCAGCTGGGGTCATGATCTCACGGTTTGTAGGTTCAAGTCCCGCGTCAGGCTCTGTGCTGACAGCTCGGAGCCTGGAGCCTTGTTTCAGATTCTGTGTCTCCCTCTCTCTCTGCCCCTCCCCCACTCACACTCTGTCTCTGCCCCCCCTGCCCCCCGCTGTCTCTCTAAAAAATAAATACACATTAAAAAAATGACACAGCAGCCAGACAACACATAAACAAAGGTTCCAATAAAATTTTATTTCTATATTTTTTATTTCTTTATTTTTTAGTAATCTCTACACCCAATGTGGGGTTTGAACTCACTCACAGCCCTGAGATAAGAGTCGCATGCTCTTCCGTCTGGGCCAGCCAGGCTCCCCTAAAATTTTATTTCTAGAAACGAAAACTTGAATGTCGGTGTAAGTTTCATCTGTCACGAATGCATTCTTTCGATTTGCTTTCAACCACTTGGAAACGTAGAAAACCGTTCCTAGTTTGTGGGCCGTACAGAAACAGGTGCAGATTCGGTCTGCAAGCCATAACGTTCACCCTCTGAGTTAAGAGGAAGATATTTGGTTTTCAGAACTTTCTAGACTTTGGAGTTGTGGACGAGAACTTGTGGGCCTGGAGTCCCGCCCCGCCTGTCTTTGGATCATCTTCATGATGGAAATTCTTTTTTAATTTTTTTTATGTTTATTTATTTCTGAGAGACAGAGAGGGTGGAGGAGGAGTAAAGAGAGGGAGACTTGGAAACCAGTTTGACAATAAATTTCATATATTGAAAAAATAAATAAATAATAAATAATTAATTAATTAAATAAAAATTTAAAAAAGAGAGGGAGACAGAGGAGCTGGGTGAAGCAGGCTCTGCATTGAGAGCAGAGAGCCCGACGCGGGGCTCAAACTCATGAACCGCGAGATCATGACCTGAGCTGAAGTCAGACGCTTGACTGACTGAGCCACCCGGGCGCCCCCTCATGATGGAAATCGCTAGGCCCTTACCGACGTGCCCAGTACATGCTGTCGCCGTGTAAAATGTTACGGGCAGCCTGTCGTTATCTCGGAGGCTGTTTCCTGACGTTGGAAGGACTCCATTCGGCCACGGGTCCGGGGCTAAGCCTTGTATCGCTGCCCTAAAAAGGAGCAGCCCCCGTCCCCCTCGGCCTGATGGACCCAGAAAAGTTCCTGTCTCTCTCCCTGCTCTCAGCGACCCCCCAAGCCTGGGGCCCCCCCCCCCCCCCGCAGGACTGGAAGTTTTCATGTTGGAAGACAGTGCTGGGTCCTGAGTCAGCTCTCCCGCTGGGAGCAGGGGCCGTGGCCTCATGTGACGACCTCCGAGGGGGTGCGCACGTCCATCAGAGAGCCGCACGGGGGGCTTCCACTCCCTGGGCTGAGGGATGCCGTGTGGGCTGGTGGGCCTCCTCGTCCTCTGACCTCTGGTCACCAAAGATGAGGCTCCCCTTCCTCCGTTGAGTAACGGCCCCTATTTTCTGCATCAGCGGCAAGTACCTCCTGTACGAGAAGAACGAGGTGAAGGCCCGGGACAGACAGTGGAAGAAGTATGAGTTCCATTATGACAACGTGCTCTGGGCTCTGTTGACTCTCTTCACTGTGTCCACGGGAGAAGGCTGGCCACAGTAAGTGGCCCACCAGACAGCGCCACGGGGGAGTCGGGGGCCCCCGGGGAGCAGGATGGGGAAGGGTCTGAGAGCCCAGCGCCGAGAAAGGCCTGGACCAGGAGGGGTTTGCTCCCGGCTTCCCGAGGTGGAGACCCCGCTGGGTGCACGAGGGGCCCCGTCACCAGAACAGCAGCCTGGGCTCGTTTGGGGCCGAAACGCAGGCCTCCCTCCGTGCAGTTCGCCGAACCCTAAGAGTCAGGGCCCCGCACCCTCCCAGATGGGGTGCGGTTTCTAATTTGCAGAAGGGCTCCGTGGACGCAGGCAGTCACGTCCTCTTAACCCTTTCTGTGCTGGTGAGCACAGATCTCCAAGGACAAGGCCTGGACGTGGCATTTTCCAAGTCCCTTTGACCACAGGACCGTTCCTCACCCAGACAGGGCCAGTCAGGGTTGTGGTGAGGCTGAATTGTGCAAGTCCAGGGCCGGACCCATGCACACGGGGCCAGTGCTAGCCCATACGGCACCTTTGGGCAAATTTTTTCGGCAGCGCTTCCTCAACAGATTTCACTTCCATCTGTCAGAATGTTGTCGGAATGTACCGAAGGATTTTGTTCAAATAAGGTACTTCGTGGCCACCTGCCAAAAAGTTGTCCTCGTAAATGCACAAATCTATCATGTCTCCAGTACGAATGGCACCCCTGAGACACAGAGCCCTTGAGCAGTGCACAACCTGTGCAGCTGTTCAGAGCAGCTCTGCAGACACACACTCCCATGTTCATCCCCACCACACCTTCCCAGCACCACCACCTGTGCTTAAATGCCCCCCCCCCCCAGCACACACGCACTTAGGTGTGTGCCTCCATGACTCCCATACACCCTCCCATCCGTCCCCACCGGCCTGGTTTCCCATCCCAACTTGGCCAGGCCTTAGTGGGTGAACTTTGACAGGTCACTTTAAACTGCCAAACCTCAGTTTCCTCATTTGCAAAATGGGGCCAGTAACGACCTCCCTGAGAGGGTTGCCAAGGACATAGATAAAATCATTTCTAGCCCCTGATAGCCCTCGGGACGCGGTGGGAGAGGTAACTGAGAGCGTTGGCCACACTCCCCCCCAGACGAAGGAGGAGGGAAGGTCTTCTGGCTTCGTAAAATCACCACAGGAATCGGGGTCGGAAAATAATGACTATTTCTTTTAACGTCTCCCTGCACTCCCGTTGCTTGTCCCGCTTTCCCCCTCCCCCCCGCTCCGCGCCTCCCAGGGTCCTCAAGCACTCCGTGGACGCCACCTTTGAGAACCAGGGCCCCAGCCCCGGGTACCGCATGGAGATGTCCATCTTCTACGTCGTCTACTTCGTGGTGTTTCCCTTCTTCTTCGTCAATATCTTCGTGGCCTTGATCATCATCACCTTCCAGGAGCAGGGGGACAAGATGATGGAGGAATACAGCCTGGAGAAAAATGAGGTGCCGCTTCCCAGTTGCATCCTTCACTTAAAAATTGACAGCTCCCGCCCCCCCATCGCAGGCCCACACACAGGCACACGCGTGCGTCCAGGAAACAGCTGCTGGGGGCATCTGGGGAGGGCACAGCAGCATCCTCCAGGCAGCATTCGGTCTGTAGGGCCGCCCTTCATGGGGTTGCCAGAGGAAAACACACCGAAAGAAGGCGTATGTATCAGTCAGTTCAGACGAGGTTAGGCCACAGTAACAAGCATGTCCGGAATCTCCGTGCCAGATGCCCACACAGGAATCGATTGATTTCTTGCCCAGCACCGCACGTCCAGGCGGCTCTGGTCCACGTTACCTTTATCCTGGTTGCTCTCCGAGACACTTCAGATCAAGAAGAGATAATGGCAAACCACTGTGCACTTTCGGGGGCGGGGGGGTGGGGGGGGGATCTGTGCCCGGAAGCGACCCTTCCACCCACCCATCCACATCTCACTGGCCAGAGGAAGTCACACATCTGTGTCTGATGTCCGTGGGGTGGCGAAGTGTAATCTCCCCGAGGGCAGGGTGGTGCATATTTGTGAGTGAAACTCCAGTCCTCCCGAGAGAGCGCAGATGTGGCCCTTGGCTCTTCTAGAGCCGTCCGAGCTCAGCCAGGTGGAGGACCTGGGAATGCATCCTTCCTCTGCTCTGTTGGCCCCTCACACTGAATGGCCATTATCCCTCCGTCCTTCGAAGGGAAGGAGGAAACAAAGCAAAGAGCTCAGTAGGAAAGAACGGTTAGGTTCGGGTTTGGCCCGCTTGGCAGCTGTGCTGCCTCAGGCAAGTGACTCAGCCTCTCTGAGCCTGCAAAGCAGGGTTGCTGATGGCATCCCACGTGGGCAGATGACGACTTCTTAGGGAACCGCGGGTGTTGGCAGGAGGAAGCGGGCGAGAAGACCCAGCGGGCGTGAGGAATCCTGGCTGGGGGCAGGCTCGGCTGACGTGCCCGAGGGCCGGGGGGTGGGGGGGGTGCCCCGTGTCCAGCCGCCGGCCTGTCTCCCGCAGAGGGCCTGCATCGACTTCGCCATCAGTGCCAAACCGCTGACCCGACACATGCCACAGAACAAGCAAAGCTTCCAGTATCGCATGTGGCAGTTCGTGGTGTCCCCGCCTTTCGAGTACACCATCATGGCCATGATCGCCCTCAACACCATCGTGCTCATGATGAAGGTGAGCCCCCAGCACCGCCCACACCTCCCAAGGCCGCCCGCCCCCCCCCCCCCCCCGCCCACCGGCAGAGCGGAGCCGCCTGCCACGAGTCTCCCAGACCGAGCCCCTTCCGACGTCACCTGCGGGGACCTTCCTCCAGGAAGCCCTCCCTGGCCTCCCGCAGCGGCACGAGGCACCCATCTAGCGGTTCTCCCACGGGCCGTAATGTCGGTGTTGGGTTGCCCAGCCGTCTGCCCCACTGGCCTGTGAGCTCCACAGGGGCCAGGCAAGTCCCACTCAGCCCTGAATTCCTGGGGTTCGGCACATCCCTGGGCGTGAGGGAACAGGAGGCCCTCAAGAAACGTGCGATGGGTGAAATGAGAAAGGAGGGGCAGGTAAGGACCTTGCAACCCTTGGGGCCGCGGAGTGGAGTCCCTTCCGGGTGAAAAGCCAGGACCTGGCACCCTGTGGTCTAAAGACCAAAGGGCAGGATTTAAGCCCAGCCCGCTGTTTGACTTAGCATTTAACTTGGCGCCAGGGGCCAGCAACTATCAGGCGTCAGTTTCCCCGTCAATGAAACGAGGACGATAATAACGGCACCTTCCTCCCGACCTCGAGCGGGGGTGAGGATTGAATGAGGAAGTCCAGGCAAAGACATGGGCACATGTCTCGGCACTTTGAAAACACGCGGTCCCTAAGCTGCCAACTTTTGAATTGGCGAAAAACCAGTGCCTGCGTTTGCTTGAAACGCTTCTCCGCAAGCAAGCTCTTTTCTCTTTCCATCGTTATAATCCTTAAACGGTTCCAAACAGACAGAAAGGAATAGTACAGCACAGCGCTTCTCGAACTGCTGTGCGTTCACGGATCATCTAGGGATCTTGGTAAAATGTGGATTCTCGTCCAGAAGATCCGGGGTGGGGCCAGGATTCTGAAATTCTAATCAGCATCCCCTGGGATTGCTGCGGGTCCCTGAATACCCGGTCTCCGTCACCCAGAGGTGCCCATTTGGAACATGCTCTGTGTTGGCTTCATCTGTTCTCTCTCTCTCTCACTTTTTTTTTTTTTTGTGGTTGTCGTTGTTGTGAGGTGAAATTCACATAACATAAAATTAACCAGTTCAAGCGCACCTGGGGGGCTCAGTCGGTCAAGCATCTGACTCTTGACCTCAACTCAGGGTTGGGAGTTAAAGCCCCAAGGTGGGCTTCCGTGTCCAGCATGGAGCCTCCTTAAAAAAAAAAAAAAAAAAAAATTAACCATTTCAAAGTGTGCAATTCAGGGGCAGTTTCGTACAGTCACCACCCTGCGCAACCATCACCTCTCCCTACTTCCAGAACATTTTCATCACCCCAAAAGGAGGACCCGTCCCCGTGAGCAGTCACCGCCCCCATCCCCCTCCCCCAGCCTCCAGCAACTGCCAGTCTGTGTTCTGTCTCTGTGGATCTATCTATTCTGGACATTTCATCTGTTTTTTTAATGATTATTTATTTTGAGAGAGAGAGAGAGAGAGAGAGAGAGAGAGCGAGGGCGCTTGCACACATGACCAGAGGAGGGGCAGAGAGAGGGAGACAGAGGATCCGAAGCAGGCTCTGCCCTGTGAGCACAGAGCAACCAGGGGCTCGAACTCACATACCCCGAGATCATGACCTGAGCCAAAGTCCAACGCTCAACCAACTGAGCCACCCAGGCGCCCCAATTTCATCGATTTTTAAAAATTATTTTAATGTTTATTTATTTTTGAGAGAGAGACAGAGTGCAAGCAGGGGAGGGGCAGAGAGAGAGGGAGACACAGAATCTGAAACAGGTTCCAGGCTCTGAGCTGTCAGCACAGAGCCTGACACGGGGCTCGAACCCACGAGCCGTGAGATCGTGACCTGAGCCGAAGTTGGACGCTTAAATTCTTCGGTATGTATTTCTAAGAAATAAGAAAAAAAAAAGAAATAAGAAATTTTCCTATATATTCTTTTTTTTTTTCCTATATATTCTTATGCTTGACAAGATTTCTCTAAGATACGTATTGAATTGTCCCCAAAGTATCTTTTACAGTATGGGTTGTTCTCTGAGCCAAGATCCAAAGGGCTACACATGGCCTCTGGTTGTTGTCTTTTATTTTTTATTAATTTTTTCATGTTTATTTTTAAGAGAGAGGGAGAAAGACAGAGTACAAATGCGGGGGTGCACAGAGAGAGAGGGAGACACAGAATCCGAAGCAGGCTCCAGGCTCTGAGCTGTCAGCACAGAGCCCGACGCAGGGCTTGTGACCTGAGTCAAAGTCAGATGCTTAACCCACTGAGCCACCCAGGCGCCCCTGGCTGTTGTCTTTTAAATCACTGTCTTCCCCATACCGTTTTTTTTTTTTTTTCTTGCCCCATGCTGTTGACTTTTTGAGGAAACCAGATAAGTTGAATGAAAACTGTCCCACCTGTGGGTGCGTTAGTCTCCTCATGGGGTATTGTGACTTCTCCCACCTGCCGTGTCTCCTGTAACCTGGTCCTCAGGGCTGAAGGTTATAAATTTGAATATAATTAAATAGTCTGGGCAAGAAGACCTCATAAGGAAGTCTTAGAGTAGCAGTTATCTCTGGGGCAGGTTACTGACTGGGAAAGGGTGCAAGGAAACTTTTGGGGGTGCTGGAAGTGTTCTGGGGGGCAGTCTCATGGGAGTGCACAGCTAAGGATTAAAAAGGGGGGGGGGCGCTGCGCCTGGGCGGCTCAGTGGGTTAAGCCTCGTGCTCTTGGTTTCGGCACAGGTCGTGATCACACGGTTCGTGGGTTCAAGCCCCACATCGGGCTCTGCCCTAACAGTGCTTGGGATTCTCTCTCTCCCTCACTCTCTCTCTCTGCCCTTCCCCTGTTCTTGTGCTGTTGCTCTCTCTCTCAAAATAAATACATAGAAGATCTGAAAAAAAAAAAAAAAAAAGAAAAGAAAACCCCGCAGAGAGGATGCCACAGACCTCCTCCTGCATTCCATCCGGAGCTGCATTAAGCAGGCGGTCCTGGGATCTGGGGTGCTAAGGTGGGACTCAAGAAAGTGCGTGTTTGGATGTGAAAAGATTAGCCCAGCCCAGGAACAGCTGGCCGGGGGGGCCTGGGTCACCTCCAACAGCATGTCGGGAAGGCCAGTGTCCAGGTCTCGCCTGCCCCAGGACAGGACAGTCACAGAGCCGCCTCCCCAGCTCCCCCCCTGCCCGCTGACCCCAGCGTCCTTCCTCCTCTCTACTCCAGTTCTACGGGGCCTCGGTTGCTTATGAAAACGCTTTGAGGGTATTCAACATCGTCTTCACCTCCCTCTTCTCTCTGGAATGTCTGCTGAAAGTCATGGCTTTCGGGATTCTGGTAAGTACGGCCTTGGGGCTAGAGCCGTGGGTCGGGGATGGTGGGTGATGATCTCCCCAACCGCAGCGGCAGCTTGAGCATCCCTCCAGTGCCCACAGACCCTTGTTAGTCATTCCTGCGTCTGCCAGGTAACAGCAAGGAGACCCAGCCCTTGCCAGGCGCATGCACCTGCCGTCATTCCTCAGAGCGATCCAAACTGGGGGGCGGGGGGGCGGGGGGGCGGCGATTACCATCCAGTTTAAGGAAACTGAGATCCGGACCGGGCCAAGTCCGTGGTGTCCCAGCCGTTCTAACCACAATCCACAGTCAGGCGTACCTTTTGCGAGGGAGGCAGCACCCAGACGCGCAAATAGACAACCGACGTGAAGTTTTCCAGAATCCAAATCCCGTCTCTGCCTGCGTCACGGGCTCTTCCACTGATGGCGGAGCTTTTCTTTTCTAAATGCAGTTGGTCGCCCCCTAGCCTGTCTTCATCTCCGACTAATGCAAGTGGTCTTAACCTGAAGCCCACTGATCCGTGGGTGCAGGGGAAGGGGGGGGGCGCGGGGGGGAGAGCTGTGAAATTAGACGTGAGCAGATCACGTCTCTAGTTTTCACAAGCCACTAACTGGACGTTAACATTTCCTTCCATCTTGAAGGCAGACCAACCCCTGCAGTGTGACCAGAACTCTCTGTGTCA
This sequence comes from Herpailurus yagouaroundi, assembly GCF_014898765.1. Taxonomy (NCBI): domain Eukaryota; kingdom Metazoa; phylum Chordata; class Mammalia; order Carnivora; family Felidae; genus Herpailurus; species Herpailurus yagouaroundi. The sequence continues at coordinate 4,365,955 of NW_024412431.1, read as the reverse complement.
CCGATAAAAATCAGGTCTTTCCATAGCGCATGACAGAGGCAGCAGGTTCCTCCAAATTTTTGTTCGTGTTCAGCCTGCTTCGAACGCCGGTGACCGTCAAACCTACCGCCGGAAATTATTTCATGTGTTAATGAAGAAGTGCGTTAATCATTAGATCACCGTTTAAAAATAGTTTTTGATAATTGTATTTCGGTGTAACAGGTGCCCTTGCAATCCTGGGTATTTTATTTTATGCATTTACAAAGCTTCCTCTGAGAAGGTCTTCCCAGGAGGCCAGGGAGGTTCACAGCACCCCCCCCCCAAAAAAAAAAGCCAATAAGGCCTGAACTGAACTGATGGGTGTGTGATGGGACCTTCTAGAAGGTCCCCCGTGAGTGGCCAAGCTCAGACTTAGAACAGGATGCTTCCCTCTTGCCCACCCACTTTGTCCACCTCTCTGAGGAGAGTGGCCCACAGCCTGTGGCCTCGCCAGGCTGTCAGCGAGGTGGAGGCTGGATTCCCAAGGTGGCAAAGGGTGTTAGTTTGGACACCAGAGAGGCCTTGATTCAACTCACATCCGGACTGTGTCACCTCACCTCTCCATCGCGAGGGCCCGTCCTCTGCCTCTTCCTCAGAAGAGCCCTTGCGAACCCCAGTGTGCCTGAAGGCTGAGGGTGAGGGCTGGCATGGAGTGAGTGCCCCATAAATGCCAGGAAGGGTCGCCATGAGGCCTTAAAATTGAATGATCCCCCCAGAGCCAGCCCCGGAAGTTCAGGCTCACTTGGTCAGGTGGGAGCCCCTGAATCCGTATCTTTTTTTTTTTTTTTTTAATTTTTTTTCAACGTTTTTTATTTATTTTTGGGACAGAGAGAGACAGAGCATGAACGGGGGAGGGGCAGAGAGAGAGGGAGACACAGAATCGGAAACAGGCTCCAGGCTCCGAGCCATCAGCCCAGAGCCTGACGCGGGGCTCGAACTCACGGACCGCGAGATCGTGACCTGGCTGAAGTCGGACGCTTAACCGACTGCGCCACCCAGGCGCCCCATCTGAATCCGTATCTTTAATGAGTGCCCCAAGGGGAGTCCAAGATGCATCTAGTGTTGAACAACAGGCAGAAAGGGGAGGCACCCCGCAGCCAGGGCAAGGGCACCGACTCTGCATTTCGGTCCTGGGGATGCCACCAGGATGGCTCACAGAACACGTATGGGGCGGGGGCGGCAATCAGGCTCTGGCGTGCCCATATCAGGGTGCAAACCCCTTTCTAGCTGCGTGGCCTCAAGCAAGGCACATGGCCTTTTTCCCCTGTTTCCACATCTACAAAACAGGAGTACCGTGCATCCGGCCTCCCAGGGCAGAGGGGAGCGTGGCGTAGGTTCAGACGCGGGACCTGCCCAGCCCAGTTGTGCTGTGCGGTTTTTGTAACCCCCGTCGATCTTCTGGTAAATGAAGCGGCTTAGGGCTCCATCCTCCCCGCCCCCGACCATCCCCCAGGGGCCTGCGTGAAGCCGCCCCCTCTGGTTTGGGTGAAGTTCACCATGTGCAGTTTAGGCAATGGGGTGGGAGGGAGGGACCCTTGTCGTCCAGGGGCTAAAGCCTATGGCCAGACGCCTAGAAAGTTGCCTTCATTTGGACTCCCCCCAGAAGCACAGCCTGAGATCAGGACTGAGTGCGAGGAATTTATCTGGAAACCCAGGGAACTCAGTGTGGGGGAGAGGAGTGAGGCGGGAGCCAGAAGGCAGCCAGTACAAGGTGTGTTAATGGAGCCAGTTCCCACTGTGGGCAAAAGGGGCACAGTTCCCTTGAGGACCAGCAGGAGGCAGCAGAGAGCACATACTGCCGCCTCTTTCCACCTGAGGGGAGAGCCGGGGTATTTATCCTCCAAGGCCCATCAGTCATAATCAAGGGCTGCTCCCAGGAGGAGCCGTTTAATTTGCAACCAGAGAAAGACCCTGGGCAGAGCAACGGAAGGTGTGTAGGGGAAATATGAGGGGATGTGGGCAGGGCCCCAGCAGCATCTGCCAAAATACCAAAAGTGCCAGTGGAACATGAATTCCTTTTAGATGATTACGAAACAGCATCCATTCATTGAGCACCTGCTGTATAACCAAACTCCAACCCCGGGGGGGGGCCCCCGCCCGGCGGGGGGGGTGCATTATGTGATTGGGGTGTGGGGAGGAGGGGGCCGGGGGGGGGAGGCGCGGG
>NW_024412431.1:4354138-4363673 GCF_014898765.1 Herpailurus yagouaroundi | reverse complement strand
GCACCTGCTGTATAACCAAACTCCAACCCCTACCCCCCCCCCCCCCCGCCGCTTCACATTCATTATCTGATTGCTGTTATACCCCTGTCTTCCAGAAGAGGGCTCCAAGGCCCAACCAGTCCCAACTCTGAGACCCTTTTCATTCCTACGCGCTGAAAATAGTTTGAGCCTGGAAAGCACAGCTCCAAAGCCTGAGTCCTTCTCTGTGAGGCAGAGGGGCTGCCTCAGGGCCAGACGCTCAGGGGAGGAACAGACCAATCAGAAGGGGACCTGTGAGCCCCAAGCTGGTCCCCGCTTTGTGACGGTGCTGAGAAAGCCTGTGTTAGGTGTGGGTCCCACTGAGCCTGGAGGGGAGGGCTGTCTGTTTGAACCAGACCCTTGGATTCAGACAGAGGTGCTGCTCGGCATGGGCTCAAACGGTGTGGAATGTTTTCACAAATATTTCTCTGCGCAAAACCTGTTGGCTATAACTAGACACAGGCGGCCCCGTCCAACCGCAAGGGGACCAGAAAGTGCAGCCTGGCACGTGCCCCGAAGGCGTTTCATGCCCCTGTTACCTTTCCCCTTCTTCAGATTAGGAAGTGGAAGAAATGAGAGGTTAAGTCACTGGCCCACAGCCATACAGCAGGATGATAACAAAGCTGGGATTCGAACCCACAGTCCACTGTCTTAGCGAGCATGCTGTAGCAGGTGCGGTCTTGAACACAAACCCTAGACTCGAGCTGAGTTCAGTCCTGACCCTTCACCTTCTGAGGTGAGCAGCATCCCACTCCGAGCTTCCGTCGCCTTGGGTAAAGCAGGTGACAATCCTTTGCTCTGAGGGTCCATGTGAGGATCCCAGTGACATCGTTTATAAAGCATCTCGGGTCTCAGGGAGCCCTCAGATATGTCAGAGAGATAGGCAAGCCCAAAGGACAGCCCTTGTTCTCCAGCAGAGCGACACCGGGCCTTGGAGGCCCCCCCTGGGGCCAGGAGAGCCATGGGGGTCCCAGGGAGGGGGACTCAGAGCAGGTGATATTAAGCAGCCCATACAGCAGCACTTTGCTATTTGAATGACCACGCGTGTTGTGGGCACTCGGGCTGATCAGCAGCCGTGCCCCTAATGCACCCCGGGGCCGGCCGTGGCAGCCGGGCGTGGAGCCCTGTGTTGGCATCTCTGTCTTGTGGGTCCCCATTCTAGAATTATTTTCGTGATGCCTGGAACATCTTCGACTTTGTGACTGTTCTGGGCAGCATCACCGACATCCTCGTGACTGAGTTTGGGGTAAGTTTCCCACCAGCTTCTCTCTGGGTAGCTCCTGGCTGGGTGGAGAATGGGTGGCTGGGGGTGGGGGGGAACCTTCCAAAAGCAGCGGTCCCAAAAGCCACAGCTGACTCGGGCCAGCACTTGACTGTGACCAAAGAGGGAGAAGCGGGGACCCCAGGGGCAAGGGCAGCCCCTCGGGAGGGCGGCTCAGGGAGACGGGGGAGCCCAAAGCCACAGCTGTGGGGCCAGCACTGCAGTGTGAACTTTCCTGCATCTCAGCTGTTGACCCTTGAATCAATAATATGGATGAGTGCATTGAGATAATTAAAGGATCCCAAGGCTGAGCCCTACCCCCAAACCCCACACAGTGTTGGGGACCCAGAAAGAACGAGCTTCAAGTCCGTTCTGTTTGAACTAACCATCTTCTGGTTCGTGGAAGGAGGTTGAGGAGGGAGCCGTGGCCCTGGAGCCAACAGGGGATCCCACTCCTAGGTCCCCAGGATGTCCACCCTCTTCTGTCCCCAGGCTTGGGAGGCTTGCAGCTTGGGGAGGGGGGCGGTCCCTAGACCTCCGTGGTGGCCCCATAGGCCACATCATCCTTCCCCCTCATCTGAGAGACTCAGGGCCCCAGAGCTCCTATCTCAGATACCCTCTTTGGCCATTTTCGAGTAAGCCCAGGCCTGGGAGCCCTCATCAAAATAGCAGTAAAAATAATGGCCGACTTAGTTGCGTGGCAGGCACAGTGCCAAGCGATTCACGTGGATCAGCTCGTGGTACAGGTCAGGGGGTCAGTAGATAAAAGGATTCCTTTGCGAGGGTTTAACTGAAGGGATCGGAAAGCAGAGACTACTCACAGAGAGACTGAGGGGAAGAGGGCCGACCAGGATGGCAAAGCGCGGGGCACCCAGCCACCGTGAGGAGCTGTCACCTGCCCAGGTGCTGAAGCGGGGAGGAAATCTGAGCTGGGGTGGGGAGGGGCCGCCCAGCAGGAGCCGTGGACCTGCGGGGACAGAGCCTGTGCCCGAGAGGAAGGCCAGAGCAGGCTCAGGGCATCAGGGGAGAAATAACCCAAGCCCATCTCTCCCCCCGCCCTCCATCTCCTGCCAGTGCTTCCCGTTGGCCAAGCCTAGCCAGAAGGCCAGGCAGCAGGGGGCGGGGGAGGTGCTCAGAACAAGCAGAGAAAAGTGGAGAATACACCTGGTTGGGGTGTGGCCCGAGGAAGAGGGTGTTGCCCCATTTCACAGATGAGGAAGCTAGTGCCCAGTGCTCGGGGAAGCGAGGGACCTGCCCGAGGTCGTGCACGCACCCAGACCTGGTAACTCCTGAGGCTCAGGGGTGGCCCTGGGGTGGCCCATTAGAGCCCCCAGCAGAAAGGGGTCGATGGACCCATTCTCCCATCCTGGAAGGCCGACGGGACGAAAGAGCTACACAGAAAAGGAGGCCATTCTCTGATGGGTCCCCTGGCACCTCCCTCCCAAGTGGTATCCTGACCATACCTCTTTGCCCTGAGCTCCACTGAGCCAGAAATTCTCCCTTCCCTTCGTCCCATCCCTAACACCTTCCTCTAGGGAGGTCAGCGGGGGTGTCCCCGACCTGGGCCCCGTGCTCTGGCAGAGGACCAGAGCCCCGGCCTCATCTTCTGTCCTGAGTCTCTAAGAGATCCAGAGCTCCGACTGGCAGTCACCCAGCTGAGCACAAGACAGCTTTGTTTTTTTTTTTGTTTTTTTTTTTTTTAATTTTTTTTTTCAACGTTTATTTATTTTGGGGACAGAGAGAGACAGAGCACGAACGGGGGAGGGGCAGAGAGAGAGGGAGACACAGAATCGGAAACAGGCTCCAGGCTCCGAGCCATCAGCCCAGAGCCTGACGCGGGGCTCGAGAACTCCCGGACCGCGAGATCGTGACCTGGCTGAAGTCGGACGCTTAACCGACTGCGCCACCCAGGCGCCCCAAGACAGCTTTGAACCAGTACAAGAGGTTGGAAGGGTGGCCCCGCACCCCCCGCAGAGCACGTGGAGGGAGTTAGTTGAAACCTCCAGGGGCCAGGAGTAAGCGGTCCATAGGGCTGGACCCCCTCGGCCCGGGCTCCGGACTGGCAGGACAGGGAAGGGCATCAGGGCTATTCAGTGAGCCCAGCAGCCCTCCCCACAAGCTGTTTGACTTTGCCAGCCTACATCACCTCTGCTCCTGTAGCGTGGGGATAACTGTTGTAACTAACCTCCCTGGGTCCTTGCCAGCTTCACGTTCACACATGCATCCGGTAGGCACTCATTGAGCGCCTGCTGTGTGCCGGGCACCGTCGTAGGTGCTGGAGACCGTGAGCAAAGCCAGACCAGACAAGAACGCCCGCCCGCACAGGGCCGGCATTCTAGGGAAGGAGCTGGCAACCTTTAACACGCGTGAGCGAGCCACGTGAAGGGTTTGGCACAGAGCCTGCCAGGAAATAGATCGTTCACAAATGGCGGTTGTTATTCTTATTGCTACAGCTGTTGCTATTATTACTGGGAGCGTCCTTGGGTCTGCAGTGGGCCTTCTACTGTACTTGGGTTTGCCAGTCACCTCCCCCACCCCAGCCCCCCGGGGCCCTGGATCAGAATCCTTTGGAGGGGGAAGGTGGAGGCTGGGTGTGTGGACCCTTTCGGGATGTTACGCTCCTCCCAACCTGGGCTGAGGGGAGGCCTGCCCTGCGGGGCAAGGAGCCCACGGCCACCCCTCTCTGCCTCCCAGGTAAGCCCGCCAGGTTCAGGCCATGAACCCCGCCAGGCTGAGGCAGGGGGCGCCAGACGCTTGGGAGGGCAGATCCCCAGGGTTGTGCGGGAGGGGGAAGGGCTGGAGGCCCACTGGGCCTCAGCTGCCGCCCCCTAGTGGCCGGGTGACGGGGGTTTGCCCTGCGTGCGATGGTTAATGACTGTTTCTTGTCTTGTCTCTTTTCATGCCTGCTCTTTAAACTGTATATTGGCACAACGCCGTCTGAAAAACTCATCCAATCAAAATGCACTATGAAATTCATTTGTTCATCCATGACATGGTCTGTGTGTTCATACACCAATGACTATCTCCCAACCCACCACCCCCACTCCCCGCCCGGGAACCGAAACCCATTGGTGTTTTGGCACTGGTTACAAATCAACCTAAAAAACGCTGAACACGCCTCCCCAACTGCCCCCGCCCGCCCGCTCCCCCTCCATCTTCAACATCTGCATCTAGAATCCGGTTGGTCTTACTTCTTTCTGAAGTCTAAATGCCTTACATTAACTGTGAACGCATCTTCTCGTACCAGCACTGCACGTCCCGCCCTGGGCTTTCTGGACTTGGGTTGCCTGATGCATCCCGCCCTCCCCCAGCACCCCTTCCCCGTCTTGTCTGTCTGTCTCCCCAGCCCACCCCCTCCCTCCTCCTTCCTGCAGTCTCTCTCTCTGTCTCTCTCTCTGTCTCTCTCTCTCTCTCGTTTTTACTGGGCTCTGAGTTAGGGTTTTCTGTGTGGGTTGGTTTGCGTCTTTTGCAAAGCAAAGGGTTTGCTCCAGCAGGACTCATCAGCTGGGTGGGCCTCCCGCCCCATCCCGTACACGCGTCCCTACACGCCGAGCCCCTGCAACACCCAGACATCGCTCCTGTGGCCCCCCCCCCCCCCCGATCAGCTCCATGGGGCCTGGGCCCCGGGAAACTCCAGGCCCGTGGGTGTGACTTTCTAGAGATGTAAATCTCCCAAGTCCAAGGAGGCTGGAGGGCCGGACAGCAGGCAGGCAAACACTCCCAGACAAGGGAAACACGGAAGGGCCAGGACTCGGGCCGGCCAGACGAGACCCTCTCCCAGAGCCCCGGCCTTCACGTGCTCACATCACCGCCCCCGTACACACAGTCAAGGCACACAGGTGCCCTCGCCCCCTTCCCACATGCGCCCTCTCTCTCCCTTCCTCTCTTGTTCTTGTGCTCCTCCTCTCTCTCCTCTGCCCACGACAGGCACACACGCACACACGCACACACACGCACACCTGTCCCTCCCTGTTACATCCATCCAGCCTGCCCCCCCCCGCATGCCCTGTCACAGCACACACCATCTCCTCTGTCGCCTCACGGATTCAGCTCCGTGCTCACTTCTCATTCTGGTACCTTCCATCTGCCTCCGCCCCACGCCCGCCACCTCAGAGCCCCGTTGAAGGACTCCCGGAATGGCATCTCTGCGCCAGGACCCCTCCCCACCCGCAACCGGTACCACATGCAGTCATCCGCCAAACAAACGTTGAAAGATTGCAAATTCGGTGCTGCAAATGGAGTGGCGGGCTGAAGGGGGCAACATCACTGACACCGCCTCCCGGGTCGAAGTGGGAAAGCTGGGCATTGGTCGAATAGGCGCTGAAAGCCACCTGAAGTTATAACTGGGTCCGGAGCTAAAGAATGAGCAGTGTTAACAAGGCAAAAGAGTGGGGGGAAGGGCATTTGAGGCCCAGAACAGCACGAGCAAAGGCCCTGTGTCAAGAGGAATCATGCAGGGGTCGGGGTCTGCAAGCTGAGGGGGTGTGGCTGGAGCAAAGAGAGGGAGGGAAGGCTGACCCAGGAAAAGTGAAGAGGGCGGAAGGGGATAAGCCCCTGGGGCCTAGCGGAAGCAGGGGAGCATTCAGAGCAGGGGGTAAGTGTGTTAGGCCGGGAGGGGGGGCCGTTGGGCCGCAGCTGGCGGCCGGGGAGGGAGGGGGGGCGCGCCGGGGGGCCGGTGCTGGGCCGCAAGGGGGAATCCCCAGCGAGAGGGGACTGGCCGTCTGAGCAGGGGCTTCTCCGGGACCCGGGGATGGGTTAGGTCTGGACTGGGGGAGGAAGGTACCTGGAGAGATGGGAGTCTGGCTTGAACTGGGAGATAGAATCTAGGGAATGCCAGAAGAGGAGCAGGTTAGGAGAAGAGAACAGGTGTAGAGCACAGCCGTGGCGGGTCTGAGGTGCCTTTAAGAGCACCCTGGAAGAAGTCGGGCCAGGCGAGTGGTTACGGGGTCTGGAGCTCAGAGGCAAAGTCGGCTGAGATGGGGGCTGCCGGGGGCAGGATTTCTCTGGAGCCCTCAGGTGGCTGGTTCCCATGTCTTTCTGAGCTCTCGCGCCCCTGAGCACCACAAGCCTTCCGGGGCCTGCATCCCACCCCATCGCCCTTGAACCAGGAAGCACAGGGCAGCCTTGAAGGACAGCATAGCTGCTCCTTCCGGGCTTGTGGATGGAAAAGCGGGAGCTAGGAAGAGGGAAGTCGCCAGTTCTGCGAGCACTTGAAGGACTCGATGCAGAACCAAGAAGAGATGGAGGGCAGATGAGTTCCTTCCCCTACCCTGTCACCTGGACCTCTGTCATCTCCACCCCCTACCTCCCCCATGTGTCTCCTCCCTCAGCTCCAAGAAGGGCAGCATGTTCTCTGCACGCGTCTCCCTGCAACACCCCCTTGCTTCTCCCGCATGGTGACAGGCTCCCCCCTGCTCTACCCTGAGCCCCCGGAGGCTGCTCCAGGGCCCGCCTGCTTTTGCATGCTGGGCAGAGTCCCCATGTTATGACCCGCCCCGTGAAGGGATGGCTTGTACTCTGGGGATGGTCGGGAGGGGCTGGGGACACCTGGGCCATCGGCCCCGTCCCCAGGTAGAGCTGGGTGGCCAGGCAGGGCTGGGTGTCAGGTCAGTGGGCACAGGGGGTGACTCTCAGCTGAGCTGGGTGTGGGAGCGTATTCGAAGCCCTTGGGACAGTCTCACGGTGGTTGGGCCCAGTATGGTCAAGGTAGGATCTCCCAGCCCCCACCCCCATCCTAGAGGCCTAAGGACCAACTGATGTGTCCCCAGAGGCATCCTAGACTTGGCCAGCAAATCCAGAGGCCTCTTGGAGCCCCAGAAATGTCTCGGACCCCCATCCCTGCCTCTCAGCTCCCAGGTCGGATACAGGCAAGATACAGTAACTGGGGAGGATCCTGGAGGATCCTGGAGGGCACGTGTGGCCTGTTTCAGGGGGCCAGCCACATCTGAGCCCCAGCTAATTTTTGCCAACCTGGAAGCAGGCCCAGGGTTGCCAGCAAGTCAGATTTGGGGGAGAAGTCAGACTTTTAAACACTGGCAACTATATTTCATCGAAACAAAACAAAAACTGCCGAGGCCCAACAAGACAGCTCCGTCAGCCATTTGTGACTTTGAGCTTCCTGCCCCCCACCCAGCGGCGACCCTGAGGCCCCAGCAGGCAGGCCCCCACCCCCTGGGGCAGCCAGCCAGCGCCCCTTCTCCACCTGGTCTCTTCGCTCCCCTCCCAGTTGGCTGCCCCCCCCCCCCCCTTCCCTGGGAAGTTCTCCCGGCGGCTGGGCGGGAGGAGGGAGAGGCAGTGACTAGACCGGGGGCCCGTGAGCTGAGGCAGGGTCCACCCAGGGAGGTCCTGGGGGCAGGGACGGCCCCACCTCCAGCCCCGGCCCCTCGGTGGGCCTGGGCTGTTTGCCAGCTCACCCACCCACGGGCGCTGCGTACTTCCTGCTTCCCGCAGGCCTGGTCCCGAGCTACTCCACCCAGCCCCAGAAGCTGAGAAGCCATCCCTGAGAGGGGGGAAAAGGGCCCCAAATGCATCTTCTCCGACTCAGCGGGCAGCGAGGACTCGCCCTGCAGCCGACCAGCCCCAGCTCCCTCCCGTCCTCCCCATTCCCGCTCGCCAAGGGGGTAAGAAAAGATGCTCTTTCGCTTCTCCGGTTGGCTCAAGCCGCTGCTCCTCTTGGCCGTGGGGTGAGGTCAGGGCGGGCAGGAGCGGGTGGGCAGCGCTACAGGGCAGGGCAGGGCAGGTGCCCGTTGAGTCCCACGACAGATGCATTTCTGGCCCGGAGCGTAACATGCCCTGGGAACCCGCACATGTCCGCCAGGCCTGAGCGTGCTGGCTGCCCCCACCCCGCCCTGGTGTTTGTGCATCGTACACGTGTGATGGATTCGGCAACTTGACCCGCTTGTGTCCTATCGTCTCAGTGCATTTGGTTGTTGGGAGAAACAAAAACCATCTCGATTTTTTTCCTGATTGGATGATTCGGATATATTTTCTTTTCCTTGTTCTTTTGTTATTTCTTCCCCACCCCCACCCCACCCGGTTCCTTTCTCTTCCTTCCTTTTTCTTTCCTTTTCCCCATTGCGGGTGGGGCTGGCCGGGAGGGTTTATGCTTTTGAGTTGCCTCTTCCTTCCTCCCACCCTATCCCCCCCCCCCCACCACCTCCCAAACTTTGTTCCCTTTTCGACGTTTTTTCCTCCGCACCATTGCATTAAATAGTGCTTTCTCTCCCTCCTTATTTGGGGTCTGGCTTGCTTTTCCTGTTGGTTGGCTTCATGTAGGGGCCTCTGTGAGTGGTGACGGCTCTGAGCCCCTGGGGGTGGGTGGATAGTCACCCTTTTTCTCTCCATCTCCCCAGAATAACTTCATCAACTTGAGTTTTCTCCGCCTCTTCCGAGCTGCCCGGCTCATCAAACTCCTCCGACAGGGTTACACCATCCGAATCCTTCTCTGGACCTTTGTGCAGTCCTTCAAGGTGAGCCCCTGAAGCCAGCCTGGGGCTGAGAAGATCATACCCCCCATCCCTGCTCTGGCTGAGAGTACAGATCGGGTGGAAATGCCTGTGTGGTGCACTTTGTTGAGCGTCTGTTTCTCTAGACCGCCTGCTCCTGGGGCGGCTGGAGAGCTCCAAGGGGAATCCCCCTGATACCCTGCCACCACGGCCTCAAAGAGGCCCACCAAAAGCCCTGGCACCACTCTGGCACAGCCTGGGACCGCCCAACCCTGTGGGGTGGCGCTCTGGGACAAGGGAGGGAAATGGTGTGGCCGAGAGGCAACCCCGCCGGCCCCCCCCCCCGCCCGCACTCTCCTTTATTGCCTTCCTTCCCACCAGGCCTTGCCTTATGTCTGTCTGCTGATTGCCATGCTTTTCTTTATCTACGCCATCATCGGGATGCAGGTGAGTGCCCACCCCTAATGTTCCCAGAGCCCCCCCCCGGGACGGCCACCGTCCTCAGGCAGGGCGGGTCAGGGGGACCCAGTTTGGAGAGACCGCCATGGGGATTGAGTGGGTTTCCCTGGAGCCGTTGAGGGCATGGCTGCCCCCGGTCATCACGCTCCGATTCCCCAGGTGTTTGGCAACATCGGCATCGACGTGGAGGATGAGGACAGTGATGAGGATGAGTTCCAAATCACTGAGCACAATAATTTTCGGACCTTCTTCCAGGCCCTCATGCTTCTCTTCAGGTGAGAGAGGGGACGCGCTTTCAGCCTCCGCTTCTGGTGGGGGCGTGCCCTCTTCCTCCTCTTCCTGTAGGGGGCGT
>NW_024412431.1:4338992-4354128 GCF_014898765.1 Herpailurus yagouaroundi | reverse complement strand
CCTCCTCTTCCTGTAGGGGGCGTGTCCTCTCCCTCTTCTGGTGGGGGCCTGTCCTCTTCCTGTAGGGGGCGTCTCCTGTCCCTCTTCTGGTGGGGGCGTGTCCTCTCCCTCTTCTTCTGGCGGGGGCGTGTCCTCTTCTGTTCCAGTGAGGGTTGGGCTGGGCTTGTGGGGTCGTGGAGTTGGGGGGAGTGGTGGCGGCAGGGACACTGGCTGGGCAGAAGCTGAAGGCCCAGGGACACAAGTGCAGAAGGCATTTTCAGACATTACCTCACTGAATCCTGACCATCCTATGAGGTGGGGATTCTCGGCAATCCCATCTGACAGGTAAGGAAATTGAGGCTTATAGACCCTGGGGCTTGATTCTTAATCCTGGCTGCACATTAGAGTTCTTTCATTTACTCATCAGAGATTTACTGAGCACCTACTGTGTGCCAGGCATTGCAGAAGGTCCTGGCAACAAAGCAGAAAGAGATAGTCTGTGCCATCCGGATGCTTCTATTCCCATGGGGGAGAAAGGCAATCAGTGAGCTGATGATGGAGAGTGCTAGAAGGGGATAAAAAAGGTTAAGAGGGAAGTGGATGCAAAAGAACAAATAGTGAGTGATTCTACTTATAGGAGGTACCTAGAAAGGGCAAATTCATAGAGAGGAAACAGACCAGATATTGCCAGGGGCTCCACAACTGGACAGTGGAGAGCTAATGTTTAACGGATACAAGTTCCCAGTTTGGGAGAGATGAAGATTCCAGACGTGGACAGTGGTGATGGGTGCACAGCATTGTGAATGTACTGAACGCCACTGAACTATACCTTCATTAATAGCTAAAATGATCAATTTTATGTTATACATATTTGGGTACAATAAAAAAAGTTCTAATTTAGCAACAACTAAAGGAGCGGAGGCTGGTAGGTCACGCCTCCCTGGAGGCAGGTGACACGTGGAAGAAATAGCTGACAGAGGAAGCCGTGTGGATATCTGAGGAAGGGCAATCCAGGAAGAAGGTATAGCAAGTGCAAAGGCCCTGAGGCAGGAACGCGGCTGCCATGTTTGGGGACAGCAAGGATCCCGGTGTGCCTGGAACAGAGAGACCTAGGGAGAAGGTAGGAAGAGGTGACTACTGCCTGGAGGGACGGGAGCTCTTAAAACATACCTACATACCCAGGCCCCACCCCAAACCAATTGAAACGAAGTCTGTGGGAGTGGGGCTTTGGTGCCAGCATTGTTGAAAGGCTCCCCGTGAACTTTAATGCACAGCCAAAGGATGAGAATCACCTCTGTTAGTTCCCAGAGAAAAAAGGTGCTTTACCTTGGACTTGAACTCACGCCAGTCCAACCCAGAGCCAAGTGCTCGGCCTCCCTGGGGGTGGTATTAGTGTCCAGGACTGGGTGCCCAGGTCCCTGATGCCCCCTCTCTGTTCTCAGGAGTGCCACCGGGGAGGCTTGGCACAACATCATGCTTTCCTGCCTCAGTGGGAAGCCGTGTGATAAGAACTCTGGCATCCTGACTCCCGAGTGTGGCAATGAATTTGCTTACTTCTACTTCGTTTCCTTCATCTTCCTGTGCTCGTTTCTGGTGAGTCTGTGGACATGTGAGGGTGGGCTTCCTCACCTGGCTCCCACTCAGGGGCACGGATTTCTCTGGAATATGGCTGTGTGACAGATTTGCCCCCTCCGAAGCGTCTCTGAGCCAGCTGGGGATTAGGTTCACCGGGGTTTCTCGACGTCAGCACCGTCGACACTTGGGGCTGGCTCACTCTATGTCCTGTGTGCTGCAGGGTGTTTAGCAGCATCCCTGGTCTCCACCCCGGTCTCCTACCAGCTGTTGATCAGCAAATGTGCCTTCAGACATTGACAGTGTTCCCAGGGATAGAGGGGAAGGGCAGAATCTCCCCCACCCGAGACCTGCTGGGTTATACCGAGGGAAAGCCTAGTGGTGCTGAGAGCTGGTCCCCCCGCCAGTCTAGTTACACAGGATGCTAGTTATGTTCTCCCCTCTCCCTGGAGCAGTGAGAAGAACAGAAACCATCTAGGTATTAGGTGTCTTCAGTGGAGGAGATTTGATACAGGGATTGGCTACATGGGGTTGAAAGAGAAATAGAAAACCTCGAAGCCACCAAGAATTACTGGCTGTGGGAGGCAAGGTCTGGGGAATTAAAAGGACAAGAGGGTGTACTGACCCACCCCGCTGCCCCTGGCACCGCTGAGGGGGTGCCAGCACCGTGGTTGTCCGTTGCCCCTAGACCGTTGCAGACGGTGATGGTTTCCTGCGGCTGCTGTGAAAAAGGACACAAACTGGTGGCAACAGAGATTGATCCTCCCACAGTTCTGGAGGCTAAAACCGACCAAGGCGTTGGCAGGGCCCTGCCCCTTCCAAAGGCTCTAGGGGAGAATCCTTCCCGGCCTCTTCTAGCTTCTGGTGGCCCCACGCGGCCCTTGGCGTGTGGCCACATCCCTCCAGTCTCTGCCTCTGCCTTTGCATGGCCTCTCCCCTGTGCGTGTGCGTCCAGATTTCTCTCTTTTGGGGGACAGAAGTCAGATGGGATCAAGGGCCCGCCCCGATCCCGTATGACCTGTTCCTAACTTGACGACATCGCAAAAACCCTTTTCCCAAATAAGATTACACTCACAGCTCCCAGGGCTTAGGATTTGAACATGTCTTTTGAGGGGGACACAGTTCAACCCACAATATAGGAAAAGGAGTCCCTTCTCCTGTCCTTCCCGGTCTGGTTTCCTGACTGTGGCTCCCACTGGCGGGATATAAGAAGCCAGCTGCTGAGGGAGTGTAGACGTGTGCAGACCCCAGCCAGACGCCAGCGTCTGTCAGCAGAAGCCCAGCACCCTCTCCTCTTCACACCAGTGGCCTCACACAGAGAGATTTGCAGCCTCTATCTCCCAGCATCTACAGCTGCTGACCCGGAGGGTCCATTGTCCAGTTCCAAATTCCCAGAAGAGTCTGAAAGGGCCAGCCCGGTCTCTGGTCAAATGGCCACCCTTGTCCAAGCAGCTATGGGTACCTGTGGGGACGAGATCTTATAATACAGCCCATCTTGGAAGGGCAGGCCCCTAGAGGACATCTACACTTGACCATCAGCCCCCCAAGGGCAGGGATCTCTTTTTTGTTCACTGCCAGATCCCCAGCACCTAGGACAGCAACTGGTGCACAGCAGGTGCTCAATCGATATCACGAAGCTGCGTTAAAAATTGAGCGACTGAAGTTAAGGACAGCGAGGATTATGAGTTATTTGTTAAGCACCTACTATGTTTACGTCTCAACATTTGTTTAATACCTACTACATGCCAGGCACCGGGGTACAAGGGCAGACCGTGGTTCTCTCAGTCTGCAGGGGTGATAGGCAGACAGGTCGGCAGGTAATAGCAGTGTGGTCTGATATGTGCTGTGATGGGGGAGACTCAGACTGAGGAAAGAAAGATTTCAAAGAGTGGCCTGCAGGAACGATGAGCAGGCGCTAGAACCCGTTTTAATCAAATTGGTTGCAAGCCGCAGAAATTTAACTGAAGGGGCGCCTGGGTGGCGCAGTCGGTTAAGCGTCCGACTTCAGCCAGGTCACGATCTCGCGGTCCATGAGTTCGAGCCCCGCGTCAGGTTCTGGGCTGATGGCTCAGAGCCTGGAGCCTGTTTCCGATTCTGTGTCTCCCTCTCTCTCTGCCCCTCCCCCGTTCATGCTCTGTCTCTCTCTGTCCCAAAAATAAATAAAAAAAAAAAAAGTTGAGAAATTTAACTGAAGTAAGCAGCATATACAGTTCACCGACTTGTGTAACTGAACGGTCAGGCGAGGCTGGAGCCAGACAAGCGGACTCCATCCTCTTTGCTCTTCTCCACACTGGCTCCATTCTCAGACTTTCCCCTTGTGGAGGCAAAATGGCGGCCGGAGCGTCAGCACAAATCCCAGGGAAGGCTCTCATTGGCCACCTTGGGTCACGTGCCGCCCCCCCCCCCCCGCAACCAATCACAGATCTGGGTTACATGACTGCTGCCTGTGGAGCCATAAAGTGGGGATTGGCCACGCCCAGCTACAGCCTCTTAAGGATAAAGGAGGGAGTTCCCCCAGATGCTGCTACCCATAGAGAGACAGATCGTGATGTTCCCTAAAGGAGCAACATTTGCAAAGACTTAGAGGCAAGATGACGCAAGACCCCCACGTGCTAAGGGCTAAAAGAATATGTGAAAAGGTGGCACCGGATGCAGACGGGGGCAGGAAAATTCACCCATTCATCCATCCATCCATCCATCCATCCATCCATCCATCCACCCAAGAAATATTTGCTTACTGTGGGCTGGGACTGGGAATACAGCCTGCAAGAAGCACTCGCTTTGGCCTTGTTGGGGGCCAGGTGTGGGAAGATTTGGGGCCATGGCGGTCCCTTGGGGTTGGCCCCCATTTCACATAGCCTCTCCCCCCTCTCTCTCCAACTCTCTTTGTCCATCAACGTTGGTCTTTGTCTCTTTGTATTTCTCTCTGTCTCCACCTCTGTCTCTCTCTGTCCCGTCTCCATATTGCCATCTGTTTCTGGACTCCTTGTGTGAGTCTGTCCGTGCCTTTCCTCCCCCCCCCACCCCCCTCCTTCTGTTTCGCCGTCTCCCTTTCCCCATCTCACCTCTCTCCCTCTCTCTCTCTCTCTCTGGGCCTCTGTGTCTGTGTGTTTGGGTCTGTCTCGCCCTCCCCCACTCCTTCTTGGCCCCCGGGGTCCCCACAGATGCTGAACCTCTTTGTCGCTGTCATCATGGACAACTTTGAGTACCTCACCCGAGATTCCTCCATCCTGGGCCCCCACCACCTGGATGAGTACGTGCGTGTCTGGGCCGAGTACGACCCCGCAGCGTGGTAAGGAGTCACCCAAGTCCTTCAGCCACATTGCCCGCCTTTCTCTGGCACCAAAGCATCCTAGGCTAGGCCAGGGCCCAGACTTTGGGGCACTGGGTCCCTAGGGAGCTCGCAGGGACCTCAGAGGGGTCAGCCTGGAGGAAAGAGATGAGAATCAGTGCCCTCCCACACCACAGGTGAATTGGTCGGGTACACCCCTGCCCGAGGCCCAGGCTTTCTGGGAGATGAGGAAAGGGATCGAGCATTGAGGATTTTGAGAATTTTGCCTCCCGTGAATCTCCCCTGCCCCTGCCTGAGAGGCCTCCGGATGATGAGGACAAGCAAGCCAGGGAGGAAGCCAGAGGCCTCTCAGCCTCTGCTCTACTGGGAGCTGTGGGAAAGGGGCCGGCCTGGCTCCCTGGGCACCTGGGCTTGGCCGTGAGTTTGGAGTCGTGCTGGTACAAGTGATCACACAAATCACGGTCGCAAGGGGCGCGAGCTCTCCTACTCTTAGGCACCCGAGTGCTCCCTCCTGACTGATAGGTGGTGGCTCCAGAGGGTTGTCTCCACCCAGTGCGTGCATGGAACAGCGTGACGCCTTGCGGGACGCTCAGAGGAGCAATCCTGAGCCTCAGAACCCACCCACCACTAACCGGGGAGTCTAGTTCAGACTGGGCTTGGGGCCTGAGAAGGCGTTAATGGGGGCCCTCAGCAGTGTGGGTGCTGGAGGGGAGGCCTCAGGAGGAAGGTGGGGAGGAGTAGGGAGGAGTCTATCTTTGCCCTTCCTGTAGCCCCAGACAAGCCCTCCGTGAGACCGAGAGCCCGGGGTGAGCCACGGGTCTGGGGCTTGACTTTTGGCTGGTTCCTAACTCTTCCTCTTTTGATTTTAGGTCACAGCAGTTGGATGCTGTCCCCTTGTTCTCTATTCCACGAGCTCCCCCTCCCCCCAGTGTAGCCCATGTAGCTTGTGGAGAAGGGAGACGCAGAGAGAACCCCGGGGGGAGGGCCCCACCACCACCACCACCACCACCACCAGCCCAGAAATGTCGCACACCCCAACCGAGACCCTCTGCCCCGGGTCTGCGAGTGTTCAAGCCAAGGGGTCCCCAACCCCTGGCATCATGACCTCGCCGTGTGCGCGGGGGAGCCGGCGAGAGCGCAGCCTGACCCCTACCTCCACTAACCCCTGTCTTCTCCTTTCAGCGGTCGGATTCATTATAAGGATATGTACAGTTTATTGCGCGTGATATCTCCCCCTCTCGGCTTAGGCAAGAAATGTCCTCATAGGGTTGCTTGCAAGGTTTGATTTCCACTAAAACCTGCTAGCATCCATGGAATGAGTGTGGCTTGGGGTTCTTCAATATATATATTTCATATATATATATATCTCTAAAAAACAGAGCCATCTCTCTTTCTTGCATTAAACTAGAAAATTCTTAGCCAACAGAATGCAGTCACGTAGACTCGATGAAGCATGGAACATACCTCTCCGTTCCCTTCGGCCATTTCTGCTTGCTGTTAGCTGAAGCTGCCCATCCCAGGGTCTCAACGGCACCCCAAATCAGACACATCCGGGGGGGTCGGAAGTGTGCATCGACCCCCCCCCTCACCTCCCCTCTCTCCCCCCTCCACCCTTCGCCTGCCCAGGCCCCCAGCCCTCCTCCCGCCGCCCCAGCGCCCCCCTCCCCGTCTAGGCCCCCTCAGAGACCAGCCTCAGCCAAACCAGAGAACTTGCACCCGATTTTTAAAATAACACTGAGCCAAAGCGTTGTTCCAGGCGCTCCAAAACGAGAACCGCCCCCTCTCCTCCACGCCCCACCAGAACCATAGCTCAGAGTCAAAACTGAATCTGACTTTTCTCTTTTCTCTTTGTCTCTCCCTGCTCGTGAGCAGTGAAATAATCTTTTTTTTTTTAATTCCCTCCTCTTCCATTTTTTTTTTCTCCTGTTTTCCCTTGATTTGAAATACCTATTTTATCGTTCTCTGCATCTTTCTCTCTCTATTTTTTCGGCTCGTGTGGCTTTTTTGTTTGTTTGGTTTTTGGTTTTTTTGTTTTTGGTTTGGTTCCTGCTTTCGTTTGGTTTTTTTTTTTTTTGGTTTTTTTTTTTTGGTTTTTTGTTTTGTTTTGTTTTGTTTTGTTTTGTTTTGTTTTCGGTTCCTTCCTCTCCCCCCCACCCCACCCCTCCCTTTGGTTCTCCGTTCCCACCCCGTTTTGTTTTCGGTGCTGCTAGGGGCCGCATGCCTTACCCGGACATGTATCAGATGCTGAGACACATGTCTCCGCCCCTGGGTCTGGGGAAGAAGTGTCCGGCCAGAGTGGCTTACAAGGTAGTCTACCCTTGCCGACCACTAGCGTCGGGCACTGGGGATTTTTCAGTGCTGACCAGGAACGACCAGCCGAGTTTCTTCTTCCCGAGTTACTCTTCTTCTTTTTTTCCTTTTCTTTTTCTTTTTTTCTCCCCCTTTCCTCCTCGAGTAAATGGATCATGACCGTCCCTTTGACTCTAAGCAGCACACTGTGTCCGTCTTTTCTGATGAGTGTGGTTTGGTGTTTTGAGACTCCATTATGGCCGACACGCCGGGGGGAGGGGGAGGGGAGCCCCCCGGTCCCCTCGCACCTGGTCCCCTGGGAACCAAATTGGACACAAACATGCTTCGGAGGGAACACCGCCTCGCCTCCTTTCTGCCCACCCAGAGCGGCCCCCCCCCACGCCCAGGCCAGGGCAGGTGCCTCGCAGCAGGGGGCTTTGGCCCCAACAAGGCGAGGCCCTGCCCCCCCCCATCTTTTGTGTCTCGAGCCCCCAGGTCCAGCAGCCCCTCCCCCCCCACCACGTACACCTGAAGCTGATCTCTGACCTAGGGCCTTGGGGGATTCAAGACCTCCCGAGGAGTACCCAGAGCCTCTCCTCCCTCCACCTCCCCCCCCCCCCCCAGAATTGCTTCCCAAGCCCCCATCCCTATGCCACCCATCCTCCCCTAGACACCCCAACATGCCTCTCCATTGTTCCAGAGTGGGCAGGCAGGCCGCAGCTGGACCCCTGGACCGTGGCACCCTGATGCAGGCCATGCACGCTGCCTTGGCGGGGGCCTGGGGCGGGCAGGCACCATGGCCGATCGGGGGATGGTGCATGTTGGCTGAGGGAGCAAGGGTCCCGCCGCCAGGCGGCTGGGCCGGGCCGCCCCTCCGGACCCCTGTCCCGGAATCTCCCTTGGCACCCAAGGACAGACGCTCTGTTCCCTCCAGCTCATCCACCAGAAGTTCAGGGATGACCTTTAAAATTGCCTACCGCCTCCCAGAAAATGACCCCGTCATCTACCCCGGCCCACCTTGTGTCTGCGAGAGTCCTCCCCCCCCTTCTGCTAGTGCCATCCCTTCCTGCCTCTCTAACATCTCACTGCAGCCTCTTCCCTCCTCCTCCTCCTTCCCGATCAAGGCTGGAAAGGGGCTGCCCCCTGCCCCCCCCCCCCCGCCCCGTGCCTCTCCCTCCTCTCGCTTTCCTGGTGTCCCTTCTCTTGGTGTTTAGCTGTGTGCATGTGTGTGAGAGAGAGAGAGAGAGAGAGAGGCGGTCCCCTTCGCTTCCTGGGCTCTGTGCAGGGCCACCAGGAGTCCATAAGGCACCTTTGTGCAACTCTGAAAAGGACACCCTTTCCACAGAACATTTGGTCTGTTGGAAAATGGTTGTAATCCACCCACGTGGTAAGAACAGGAAACTTCTCTGTCATCGCCTGAGAAGTTGCCATTCAAATACACAAATGCGTGACTTCTAAGTCGGTGAGCCTTTTGTGCAGTGCACAACCTGCAGTTGTGTGTGTGTCTGCGGCTACCACCTCCCTCCCCGCCTCCCCGCCCCAGTCCCTCTCCCCGTCTCCAGCTCTGTGTTTCCCGCCGACCTGCGTCTGAATCCCCCCCCCTCCCTCCCCCCCCAACCCCCATTTCCATGCCACCTCAGCCTGGGCTGGTGCCCACCGGTCCAGCATCCTCTCCTATATCACCAAGCACGGGGGACAGAGCCCCTGCTTGGGACATGGGGAGCCCTTTCTTCCCCAGGCCGCGGGAATGCCCCCTCACCCCTTCCCCTTGCCATCACACAGAGCCAAGATCCGGACATGCCCCTGAGATACACTTTCCACGGAGCTATGAATGAGTCTCGAGATTCCGTCTGCATGCGCGCCCCTGTCTGCCGTTCTGTGTGTCTGTGCCTCGCTGCATGTCCGCGAGGGGCCGCCCCGTCCGCGGGGGGGCCGCCTGCCTGCTGCTTCTCAGAGGAATGATGTGGTCTGTGCCCATCTGGTCTGGTCTGGGCCGAGCCGGGGGCGGGGGGGGGGGGGGGGGGGGGGGGAGCCGGCGGCCCCCCCGGCGGCTGTGGCCGTGGACCCCTGTGCCTGGCTGCTGCACGTGCTGCTGAGATCCGGCTTGCTCTCTTCTTTGGGGTCGGAACGGAAGGGAGTCGTCCAGAAGAACTCTGGGGCGGGGCGAGGGGCGGGGGGGGGGGGTCTGGGCCAACCTGGGGACATGCCAGCTCTCGCGTCCGGCGTGCGGGAGAGGGAAGGGCGGGGGCTCCTGGTGCAGCCGAGCCCCAGAGCCCTCCCCACGGGCCACAAAGGGGAATCGGTAAACGGAGCCCTGGAGACCGGTAGCCTGAGGGTGGGGTCGCCTCAGCCACTGCCTTCAGAGTTCTTCCTGGGGCTCCCCAGGTAGTGTGGGTCTGGCTCACGGGGGACCGGGAGGGGTACCTGGGAATGACTGCCCTCGCCTTTGGTCTTCTGTAGAGGCTCCTTCGCATGGATCTGCCCGTGGCCGATGACAACACTGTCCACTTCAATTCTACCCTCATGGCCCTGATCCGCACAGCCCTGGACATCAAGATCGCCAAGGGTAAGGGCAGGGACGGGAGCAGGGAGGTGGGACCGGATGGAACTGGGGCCTGGAAGGGGAGAGAGCAGCGGACAGCCGGGGATCCTACTCCCCGCCTGAAACCAGAGGAGCCACTGGCCCGTCCCGGTCTCCACTCACTCACCCACTCAGCCGGCACACGTCTCGTGCACGCTTCCTGTGTGCCGGCCAGTGCTATATGCGGAGGGGGGGACGTGGCAGTTCACGCTTCCAGTGGGAGAGGCTTCCCTGAGGAGGTTCTCAAGGAGTCATGTGGACACGTGGGGAGAAAGTGCCCCAGCAGGGGCCAAAGCCCTGAGGTAGGAGGCCGCCCGTGGCCGTGCTGAACTGCCTTGCCCTCTGAGCGAGGGGGGTGCCGGCAGCCTCCAAAGCAGAGGAGTCACCTGACCTGACTCACACTTGAACAGGCTCCCTCTGGCCGCAGGGCAGAACGGACCGGGAGGAGGTCAGCGTGGAGGCCACTGACCCAAAAATGATCCCAGTGAAAGCAGGATGGCTGCCTAGACTCGGGGGGTGTGGAGTGTTCAGAGTCCGGCCGTGTCCTGGGAGCTGGCCCACGCCATGGCCGATGCAAGGCGTGGGGCAGAGAGAGGAGTCAAGGCCACCCCCCAGGGGCGAGGGCCTGAGCAGCCGAAGGACAGAGCCGCGGCTGTCCGAGACGAGGAAAAGGTGGGAGGGGCAGGTTTGGGGCGAAGGAAGGGCAGGAGGTCGGTGTCGGCCTGGAGACAAGGTGCGGGCAGGGGTCTCTCCCGCGGATGCTTCTGGTGGGGAACGCCTCCCCAGGAAGGTTCTGAAGGCGAGGTTAATGCGTCTTCCCGGCTGGGCTGGAGATACAAAGTCAGGAGGCATCAGATGCCGACACATCTTAAGCCAGGGGACTGGACAAGCTCGGCAAGGAGATAAGTGTGAACCGAGAGGCCCCAAGGACAGCCCAGGGCCACCGCAGTGTTAGAGGTGACCAGGGAAGGGGCGACTGGGGAGGAGATGAAGGCCGGGCCAGCGTGGGCCCCCGAAGGGTGTCTCCGGCACGTCCGTTCCTGCCCAACAGCCAAGGAAGACAAGGACCCAGAGCGAGCAGTGGCGGAGGGGGTCAGAGCCCCCCTGCCTTGGAACGGGGTCTAGAGGCCTGGCAGGAGACCGGATGTGACTTGGCAGCTGATGGGACAGTGGGGCAGAGAGAGAGGTGCGCCGGTCGCCAGGGAGAGGGAGTGTGGGAAGGGGGGGCGGGCAGATCGATGACCGTGTCGTCCAGCAGAGGGCCGGAAGCTGGGGGGCTAAAGAGAAAGGTCAGGGCTCCACCAGCTGAAGCCACCGGGAGTTCCATCCAGGGTCCCCAGGGGAGGGAGACCCGGGGCCGGAGGGAGAGCAGGTTGAGGACGGACAAAGTTAGGGCCAGGAAGCATGCTGGCGAAGGTACAAAAGCAGAAGGAGCCCCCGGAGAGAGCGAGAAAGATCGGAAAGGGCCAAGATGAGGCTCAGGGGACAGCAGAAGGGGGGGGTGGTGGGGCCATCCCCCTGGAAGTCCTGTCTCCTGCAGGAAGTCGGAGGTGAGCGGCTCATGCTTACGGGGCAGCTCCGTGCACGATGGGAGTCCGGGCCCGGTTTCTGGCTGTTCGTGGCTCTGTGCCCCCAGGACTGTTTCCCCATCGTTGGGGTGGAAGCTGGTCCAGGTCCCAGCCCAGGGAGGGGAGGGAGCACAGGGGTGGGTGGCAGTTTTCTGGGTGAGAAATCGGGTGAGAGGGTCGTGTTCTGTGGCCTCATCTCGCCCACCTGCCCCGTCCGCGCCGTAAACCTGGGCAGGTGAGGCCACCCTCCCCGAGCCTCCGGCCGTGTATTCGCCGGCGTAAACGGAACGGCTTAAAACATCTGCTGTTTAGCTCTCGGTTCTGTAGGTCAGAGGCCTGGGAGGACTCAAATGGGTTAGTGTGACCCATTTGAGGGTCCCCCCCAGGGCCAAAATCTCGCTGTTGGCCGGGCTGGGCTCTTCTCAGAAAGCTCTGGGGTGGGGGAGGGAGAATGCACTTCCAAACTCATTCAGGTCTTGGCAGAATTCAGTCCCTTGTGGCTGTAGGACGGAGGTCCTGTTTCTTCGCTGGGATTTAGCCAGAGGTTACGCTGAGTGCCCGGGGACGCATCTGATCTTTCGTGCCCGCCACATCTCTCTGACTTCTGCCGCCAGCCAGAGAGAACACTCGGCTTTTCGGCGTCTCGCCTGATTAGGTCAGGCCCACCCAGATCAGCTCCGTGTCTGACAGTCAGCCGACTCAGGACTTTAATTACTTTTGCAGAGCCCTTTCACAGCAGTCCCCTAGACTAGCGTTGGATTGGACAGCCAGAATCTTAGGACAGGAGGCAGGGGCGGCTTTAGAATTTGGCCTGCCTTGGTTCCCTCACCTGTAAAACGGGTCTAACAGCACACCCACTCTTGGTACGTGATGCTTTGGTGGCCTGGCTGCTGTTTCTTTCTGGGGAACCTGTTCAGGGGTCCCAAGGGAACCCCCGACTCGGGTTCAGTAATTGACTAGAAAGACTGAGAACTGAGAGGCACTGTTTGACTCACGGTCGCAGTTTATTACAGCAGAAGGACACAGGTTAAAATCCGCAGAGGAGGGGCGCCTGGGAGGCTCAGTTGGTTGGATGGCTGACTCTTGATTTCGGCTCAGGGCATGATCTCACGGTTGTGGGATCGAGCCCCACGTTGGGATCCCTGCTGAGCATGGTTCCCTCTCTCTCTCTCTCTCTCTCTCTCTCTCTCTCTCTCTCAAAAAATAAATAAGTAGAATTTAAAAATAAAAAAAAGAAATGTGCAAAGCAGAGGCACATGGGTCAGGGTCCCCTGCTGGTGGAGTTACGCGGGCAGCACCCGGAAGTCGGCTCCCGGTGTCCCCACGACTGCGTGTGACGGTGCGATTCTACCGACGAGGGAAGCCCGCCCGAGCGTCGGTGACCAGAGTGTCCCTTGGGGGTTGCTCGCGTAGGCCTGACCGGCCTTAGCTACTCAGACCCCAGCCACTCCAGAGGTCACACTAATGATGTCACATGGCCCAGACCCCCCTCCCCCCCCCCCCGCCATAAATCACACTGTTAGAATAAACCATCTTGAGCGGCCCAAGGCCCTCAGATAAACAAAGAGGTTTTTATCACACAGGACACTTTAGAAAGTGACCTCCCAGGAGGCGGCCAGGGACCAGTCCTTTCTTCCGGAATGTGCCGAGTTATCCTTTACCACGGGGACACCTTCTGTGGAACCCCAGTAAGGCCAGTCGTTGGGACATCTGCCAGATTCCCCACGTGAGGATTTCAGGGGCTCCTGGGAATGTGCCTGAGTTTGGCTGTCACTCGTACTCCAGATGCTACTCGGTTCCCAGAGGGTCACGCCCTCAACATCTCTGAGCCAAGGGCCTCTCCTTGGTCCTGACGTTGACAAAGGCACCAGCCCCCCCCCCCCCCAGAGTTCCACGGGGCACAGCTGAGCCCATCTCTGGGGTTAAGGAAGGTCGGCTGAGTGCGTGGGGACAACAGTTACAACAGTGATGACAATCACAGCCATTTCAGCTGAGAGTCTCAGGCAGGCTCAAAGTATAACACCTTTTTTTTCTTTTTTCCCAACAGCTCAGTTTACTTCTAGACACACTGAGCGCCTGTCCAGCAGGCAGGGGACAGCATGTGGGAACAGATTAACCTCTGTCATTCTCCAGATCTCCCCAAAGTGGGAGGCCATTCTTAGCTAGATGCTTGGGAGAGAGGACACAAGTCCCTCGGCTCACCCCTGTGTCCCCTTTATGTCTGTGCCCCTCCCTCCTCTGTCTGTCTGTCCCTCCCCCGCCACCCCACCCCTCTGCTCTCTCCGCCCAGGAGCGTCTCATCCTTATACGGGGAAAGTCCTTCTCTCTTCAAGTTTCTTTTGTTCCTGGATGTTGTGTCTGAACTCCTGAATCCTCCTTCCAAGGGACTCAGTCTGTGTCCCTTTGTTGCCCCCCTGCCCTCCTGCTGCCCGCAGCCAGCCGAAGAGGGCAGGGCCGACCACCTGCCTGAACAAACATAAACCCAGTTAGCAGATCAAAACCCCCAGCCGAACACTAACACTCTGACTTCCGCTGAGCGGAAAGCGAGAGCTTTACTTTTTTTTTTTAATGTTTATTTATTTACTTTGAAAGAGCGAGAGCTCGAGCAGGAGAAAGGGAGGGGCAGAGAGAGAGAGAGAGAGAGAGAGACAGAAAATCCCAACCAAGCTCTGCGCTGTGAGCATGGACGTGGGGCTCGAACTCGCGAACCATGAGATCGTGACCTGAAATTAAGAGTCAGACGCTGAACTGACTGAGCCACCCAGGCGCACCCAGCGAGAGCTTTATAAACACGGAGTCACCTGTGTGCTGCAGCCCGGTCACTGGAAGGGTTGGGGGCAGGGCGAGGGGAGGGGTCGCATGGGGAAAAGATAAGCCCAGAGCCAACTAGTAGCCGACACGACACGCAGGGTGACCTCAGCTTCCTAAAAACAGGAACGCTTTCTGCCATCGTCTTAGAAAGGGCCACAGTCCCGGCTAACCCCACCCAGGGCCAGCCCGGACTCTTGTTCAAGACTGCGCGTAGCTGGCCAGCCAAAAGGCCACCGTCCCACCCTTTAATCCCCCCGAAGACCAGACTCTCTCTGAAGGTGGGGTCCGCCATAACCTGGAAGGTTCTGGGGTGGGCCTCGTGGGAGCTAAAAGGCTTTGCCTTGCCCGCACCAGAGAGGGTGGCCTCCTGGCCTCTTGTTGCCTGCCTGAAACTGATGGCTGTTGGCCATGGCTCGTTGAATGAGAGCGTTCATCGAGTGCCTGCTGTGTGCCCAGCCCCGTCGCCGATATGTGGGACACGGCAGTGAAAGACCAGTGAACCTCCAACCCTCACGGGACTGCAGGGAAACAGGCGATGAACAACAAGCACGACGAGTCCGCGGAGCGTGTAATGTGTCGGAAGGTTGGAACTCTGCGGAAAGGCTAGAGCAGGGTCGGCGGCTGGGGAGTCTCTCAACCGGGGGCCGTCTGCCCCCAAGGGACGTTGGCAATGTCCGGACACGTTTCTAGTTGTCACACTGAGACGAGGGACCGCCTCTCTGAGGCCAAAGTCCTGCGGAATGAGCCGGGGGAGGGGAGGACCCTGGGGCAGGACACTCCGATCACACCTGGTTTGGGGGTGACTGTTGCTCCTGCCCCTGCCCCCCCCCCCCGTAGTAATCGTGTACCTGGAGGAAGAATAAGTCCGAGCCTCAGCCCTCAGGGAACCCCAGGACCTCAGCGGGAGGCCACCTTGAAATCACCCGGACATTTCCCTTCATTCAATGCGACTGACAATCTTACAATCTTGGATGTGATTGAAGGTGGTGGTTCTCGGGTGGGGGGGTGGGGGGGCAGTCTTGTCCCCCAGGGGACACTTGGCAA
>NW_024412431.1:4289891-4313992 GCF_014898765.1 Herpailurus yagouaroundi | reverse complement strand
GGTATAGACTCCTTCCTGAACTCCTAGTGGTTTTCTGGAAAGGTCCCAGAGGTAAAGCCCAGCTCTAAGGGACAGAGGAAGAGGCTGCCAGGATTCTCCCAAGACAACCCAGGAGGTGAGGTCAGCCTGTAGAGCGGAGGCAGCACCCCCAGCAAGGATGGGCCCGCTGTCCCACGGGGCTCACCGCCCCCCTGGCCACCTGCTCCCAGCCTGCTGACAAGTGCCAGGGAGGGGAGGGCGGAGGAAGGAGAGGCACAGGAAACAGACAGGATCGGACAAGCCCCTCGACAAGACAAGCTCTTGGAAAGGATCAAGGAACCATGTATAGGCGCCCAGCCTGGCCCCGCATCTGCCAGCTCAGTGTGGCGGTAGGTCACCTCAGTCTCTGTCACCAGCCGGGGACGGCCTCCCTCTTGTCTTCCTCCCCTGTCCCGGCCCCCCACATCTGTCACCTTCCAAATCCCCAGGTCAAACTGCCCAGAGACACCGTCCCGAGCCCTCAGACACGTCACTCGGTCACGGCCACAGTCAGAAGCCACACACGCCACCACCCTCCCGAGCAGCAGCCACTGAGGGCAGGGCCTCCACCAGTGGAGACACACGGGAGTCCCTGAAGGCCCCTGTGGACTCCCAGGAACCCCCGCTGCCCGGGAGAAACAGGCTGCAAGAGACCAGATGAGGGCTGTTTACTGCAACAAACAGAGACCTCTCCCTTCCAGGCGGGGGGTGGGGAGCAGAACATTCTAATGTGCCCCTGCCACAGGCTCTCCCTGACCACCTTCCCAAATCAGCCACCACTCTCCCCAGTCTCCTACAACTCTCTCCCTCTCTCACAACCCTATTGTATTTCTTCGGAGTGTTTATCTCTATCTGACTTCACAGTGTCTGTGGCCACTCAATCCCGCCTGGCCCCCACCCCGATAGGAAACAAGGTCTCCACAAACCATAAGAGACTCTCTAAATTAAAAAATAATTTAGTGTTTATTATTTATTTTTGAGAAAAAGAGAGAGAGAGAGACAAGGCATGAGTGGGAGAGGGGCAGAGAGAGAGAGGGAGACTCCAAAGCAGGCTCCAGGCTCTGAGCTGTCAGCACAGAACCCGTCGCGGGGCTTGAACTCACAGGCTGTGACATCATGACCTGAGCTGAAGCCAGACGCTCAACCGAATGAGCCACCCAGGGCCCCCCCCCCATAAGACACTCTTAAAACAGAACAACCTGAGGGGTGCTGGCGGGCTGTTGGGTAGGGGGATGGGCTAAATGGGCGATGGGCATTAAGGAGGGCACTTAATAATAAATAAATAAATAAATAAATAAATAAACGTTGAAAAAAAAAAAAAAGAAATACATACGTACATACAAGGTCTCCAAAGACGGGAATCCCCTGGACCCCCAGTCCAGGGATTGGCAAACTTCTTTTTTTTTTTTAACATTTTTTTAAATTTTCTATTTATTTATTTATTTATTTATTTTATTTTTATTTAAAAAAAAATTTTTTTTTCAACATTTATTTATTTTTCGGACAGAGAGAGACAGAGCATGAACGGGGGAGGGGCAGAGAGAGAGGGAGACACAGAATCGGAAACAGGCTCCAGGCTCTGAGCCATCAGCCCAGAGCCCGACGCGGGGCTCGAACTCACGGACCGCGAGATCGTGACCTGGCTGAAGTCGGACGCTCAACCGACTGCGCCACCCAGGCGCCCCTTTTTATTTATTTTTGAGACAGAGACAGAACATTAGCAGGGAAGGGGCAGAGAGAGAGGGAGACATAGAATCTGAAGCAGGCTCCAGGCTCTGGGCTGTCAGCACAGAGCCCGATGCGGGGCTCGAACTCACAGACTCTGAGATCATGACCTGAGCCAAAGTCGGATGCTCAACCGACTGAGCCACCCAGGCGCCCCGGGATTGGCAAACTTCTGCAAAGAGCCAGATAGGAAATGTGCTCGGCTTTGCGGGTCTCTGTGGCAACAACCGTGCTCTGCCCTCACACCCATGGTGGTGGCCACCATCAAAAAACCCCAAACGGGCGTCGGTGGGGAATGTGGAGAAGTCGGAGCCCCTGCACACTGTTGCCACCAACATAAAACGGTGCGGGTACCCTGGAAAACAGCATGCTGGTTCCCCCCAAAATTAAAAATAGAATCACCATATGACCCCGCAATGGCGCTTCTGGGTCGACGTCCCCAAAGAATTGAAAGCAGGGTCTTCAAGAGATATGTGTAGGGGCGCCTGGTGGCTCAGTCAGTTAAGCATCCGACTACGGCTCGGGTTCCTGAGTTCGAGCCCCGCGTCGGGCTCTGTGCTGACAGCTCGGAGCCCGGAGCCTGCTTCGGATTCTGTGTCTCTCTGTGTCTCCCTCCGTCTCTCCCCGTCCCCGGCTCATGCTCTGTCTCTCTCTCTCTCTCTCTCTCTCTCTCAAAAATAAAAAGATTTTAAAAAAAAGAAGAAGAAAAACAACCGCAGACAATATGGACGTGAATGGGCATGACTGCATACACATAATTTACGCCTGCCGAAACTGTAATTTCCTATGATTCTGTGTCTCATGGAATACTCTTTTTCTCTTGCTTTCATCTGTTTAATAATGTAAAAACCATTCTGAACCAGAAGGCCGCGAGGAGGACGGGCGGATGTGGCCCGCGGGCTGTGGTTTCGAGACCCCGGTCCAGTCTGCCGGCCCTGCGTGTCGTGCCTCTGGGCTGGCAGGGGCCGGGGTCGTGCACTTGCTGCATGAACGAATGCGTGCATGCACGAATAATGGCACAGCCAGCAAGCAAACCCCAGAACCTTCGCTTCTGTCCTGAGCACCTTCGGGAAAGCCAATTAACCTCTCTGGGCCTTGGGTTTTCAGCTGTAAACGATCTAGGCTGGCACCCGTGCTGGGTGTGCCTCCACTTACCGGGCCTCCTCTGGTTCCTCCCACTCCTTCTCCAGCTCCGGGGCAGGGGTGGGGGAGGGCGGTTGGGAAACCAGGAAGCTCTAAGAGAGAAGCTAGAAGCCTCCCTCGCTGGCTCAGAGCCGGGACCTCACTCCTTGTGTGCACCCCTCCCCAGCCCAGGCCGACGCCGAGGTCTGCTGGGTACCACACACACAGTCTCTCGTCCAGGCCTAAATATATTCCAACCTCAGGGACATTCCACACCCCACGCTCATTTCCGCCTTTCTGCCCAGCGTAGTCTCAAGAACAAAACTCCAAGTGGAAGGTTGGGGGCCGTGGAGGAAGAGGAGGAGGGAGGGAGCCAGTGTGACCAGTCTGAGATGTGGCTTCAAGGGTCCTGGTTGTGATGGGGATGCTGGGAAAGCTGAGAATGAGGGGGCCTCCCCCCCTCCCTTCCAGCCTGCACAGTGCTTCCCTTCTCTGCTAGCTGCTTCGTGAGTCACCGTTCCGGCATTCGCTGGCACAGAGCCAGGGCTGGGTGGGATGTCAGGGCGGCAGGCGGGCGGGCGGGGAGACCTACTTTAGCCTTGGTTTCTCCCCCACGCCCACAAGGGCCTTGGGTCTCAGAGCACACACCCCAGCACCTACTCAGTACATCCAGAGGCCAGGTTGGGGCTTCCCACGTCTGCTGCCCTGGGAACCAGGAAGGAAGGGCTGCCTGTCGCCACCCACCTGGGGCACTGCGCAAGTCCAGCCACCAGGGGCTGGGGAGGCCAGCACCCCTGTCTCCAGGTAGAGCGGATGTGGCCTAGAAAGGTCGCCCTGCTGGCCCCTCCCCAAGATGCCACAACCTGCCAATCACCTCCGTGCCCAGGACTCCAGCCAAGGCCCCAAGTTTGACTCCACATCTGTATTTGGGAAAAGACACACACACACACACACACAGTGGGGAGAGGCAGGGCAGTGGAAGGCGGGCGGCGAGCCTACGCCTCACCCACTCCACCCCAACATTCAGCCACGCTGGGGGACGTTTTTCGGCTGCCACAACTACACGAAGAGGCACTGGTGGCACCTAGTGGGTGGAGGCCACCGCTGATGCTCGACACCCTCCGATGCACGAGGCAGCCCCACCACAGAGAGCCATCCGGCCACAAAAGGTCCAGAAACGCTAGCCATGTGCCCAGGTTCGAATCCAGGCTACAGCACTTTTCAGCTGTAAAGACTATATGCAGGAGGAAGGCTATCTGACCCCATGGTGCCTCAGTTTCCTCCACGGAAACAAGGAGAATGCCACAATAAGTCAAGCAGTGAGGACTCTGGGAGTGGAGCACTTAGCTTCTATGGTTGTTGTCATTCTTCTTTTTTTCTTTTTTTCCTTTAAGTAATCTCTATCCCCCGCGCGGCGCTCGAACTCACGGCCCCGAGATCAAGAATCCTATGACGCACTGACTGAGCCAGCCAGGCAATCCCGCTGTCATTCTTAAGACCTCAGGCTTCAAGTCCCACAGACTTGAATTCGAATTTGACATTTGTCGTGGGGCACCTGGCTGGCTCAGTGGGGAGAGCATGAGCCTCTTGATCTCGGGGTCGTGAGTTCAAGTCCCATGTTGGGCATAGAGCTTCCTAAAAGACAAGCAAACAAACCACACACACACACACACAACCCCCAAAACCAAAAAATAACACACACACACACACACACACACACACGCAAAATAAAACAAAAAAACCCTGACACTTCTCAGCTGGATTTGGATAAGTGCTGTCACTGCCTGTCTCCGGAGTCACTAGGGGCAACAGATGAGCTACTGGGCACACAGCCTTAATGTGCGTTGGGGACACAGGGGTGCTGAGTAAACTCTTGCTGAGCTCAGGAGGGCCTGAGCCTGGAAGGGGCAGGAGGGGACATAAGACCATCTGGCTTCTGGGTTCCACGGATGCCATGGCAACGGGACAGGATGGGCTCAGGTGCAAGAGAGTTGGAGCGAAGGTTTCAGGGAGGATTCACGCTGGCCACAAGCACCAAGCGGGAAGCATATGGCCCCGTGCGTGCGTGAGGCCAGGCCAACCTGGAGTGTGGCTGGCAGGAGCCTTCTAGCTGAGGAACTTTCCCCAGCTTTCTAGAACATACAGGCCAGCTGCAAGGAGAGGAAGTCACTGAGAGCAGGGAACAGGCACACTAGGGTAATCTAGGACAATCGGGGACAGAGAATTTCTCCGGAGCCGCGTGTGTGTGCGTGAGCGAGCGTGTGGGTAACCCACTGGGCCTAGACTCAGCTCACGGTGTTGAGGGGACTGAGCCCGCTCTCCCCAGCCGACCAGAAACCTGGGTCCAAGCTCGGGACACGGCCCTGGGGGAGGCTCCTCGCTCTGGCCTTCCCAGCCTTCAGGGAAAGGGCTGGCTTGAGTCACAGCGGAACTGCTGGGAGACGGTGCATGTGTGCGCCCACACCCCTCCCATGGTGAACAGTCATGAGAGAGAGGGGCAAGCCTAAGGAAAGAGGAGGGAGGCACAGGGAAATACGATGATGCCCGGAAGCAGCCATTGATGCACAGCGTCCCCAAGGGCCCTGCAAATGGCAGCCGGGGCTCCACAGAGGCCAGGGACACAAAGCAAAGCAGGAGAGGGGAAGACATCCCCCCCCCACCCCCCCCCCCCCCCATCCCGGCTGAAAGGAAAGCTTCGGTGGTCCCAGTGCGGGCCCTGTTCCCACGGCCCGCTCCTCTGTTTTCTTCAGAACCGGCCTCACACCCGCCCCTCTCAGAAGAGAATGCCTTGTCCCAAACCACATGTGGCCCCTTTGAAAATTCCGGTGACTGTTTATAAGGCAGTGTCCGTGGGGATTTGGAGGGTAGTTGGGGAATACATGGAACTCAGTGCGGCAGACTCCAGCCGCTGCTCGGATTCAGAGCCTGAGCGGGAAAGGGTCTCGAGACTCCCCCCCCCCCCCCCCCCCCGCCCCTGCCCCCCCCTCCCCCCCCCCCGCGGAGTGGGAAAGGTGCCGCCGGCGCCTGCGGGGACTCAACTCGGCAGTGGGTTAACTGCAGGCCTGCTTTGCCTTCCCCCGTGGGGTGGCGGTGGCTAGAAGCCAGGACAAGGTTCATTCCGGAAGGGCGGGCCACAGAAGGGAGGGGAGGAGAGGGGAAGGGGGCCTCAGGTGGATGCTGGCTGGCGGTAGGCCGGCCTGGGGCCCGAACCCCAGCTGCTGGGCCTCTAACAGGCCCCCCCTGCCCCCCCCCTGCCCTCCGGTCTGAAAGGCAAAGCAGTGAGCCACTTCCTGTCCCAGACACCAGCAAGGGGGCCTGGCAGCAGCCTTTGCAGTCTAGAAGTTTGGTTTTGCTCAGTAAATAATGATTACAAAAAAAAAAAAAAAAAAGAACAAAACAAAACACCCCAACCCCCAAACCAACTTTATCCTCCTCAAGCCCTTGGGTTGAACGTGCACATATTGGCCCTTGGGGAGGTTTTAGCTGTCAGAAAGGGGAGGAAAAAATGGTACAGTCACCCAGCAAGTGGGTGTGAAAAAGCTGAAGAGGGCATTTGGTGGGCCAACCTGGTGGGAGGTGGGCCAAGGATGCAAGGAGAGAGAGAAAAGGCCGCCCAGTGGTGGCAGGGAGACCTGGGGCCCCGTGGCCCTCGCCCCACCCCACCCCACCCCAGCTCTCTTTCCTTATCAGTGAATGGAAGATAAGCCACTGGGTATATACAAGCAAAAGTCCACTGGTGTGGACAAGGGCCTCTACGTGACCCCTGCCCCCCACCCCATCCCCCTCAATCCAGGAGAGAAAGAAAAACAATGCACTTTGTTTTACTAGACACACGTTTGCTCTAGGCCTTAATTCCCTCATCTGTAAAACGAGGCCAGTGAAAGCGTCTACTTTAATTTTTTTGTTTCTTTTGAGAGAGAGCGAGCGAGACAGTAGAGAGCCCTGCGAGCACACAAGTGGGGGAGGGGCAGGGAGCAGGAGAGAGAGGATCCCAAGCAGGTTCCACACCATCAGTGCAGAGACTGACATGAGGCTCGAACCCACGAACTGCGCGATCATGACCTGAGCGGAGATCAAGCGTCGGATGCTTCACGGACTGCGCCGCCCGGGTGCCCCAGGCCTACTTTAGTTCTGATTTAGGCTTGCAGTGATGGATAACTGAGAATGTGGGAGGGCCAGGCACAGCACCTGGCTGGGTGGGAGGCATCACTGTGTGCAGTCTCTTCTTAGAACAGGGCATGTTATCTGGCCTGTAACTACCCAAAAGCCTCCGGGGCCGGATGCTGGGGCTCCAGGGACCCTCAGAAGCTCCTGGAGCCCCACAGACTCTCCTGAGGGTGAACCTCTCTGGCTAGCTCTGTAAACAGAAGAGACTTCGCATGAATTCTCAAGGAACACAGCAGCTAATTCCCCAGCGTATCTTCCCGGAGCTCCAAGAGACAGCAAAAGGTTTCCCAGACCCCCAGCTCAGGTCGCTTTGGCCCATTAGGATCACGCTGTGCTCCCCTCGGGCCCTTGGAAGAACTTCCCAAGCAGGGAGACTGAGGCCCGGACCAGGGAGCCAACTGGCTGGGGGGGTCGTGACCTCCGGCTCGTCTGGCAGGGCGGCAAGACCTTGGATTCACCTGGGTCCCTCGGCCGGGCCAAGCCCACCCCCCAGAGATCCTGGGATGTCTCGGCCCTCAGCACAGTGGATTCTCCCAGGCTAGCTATGCCCCGTCCCCCACCCCCAGGGGGAGGCACAACCCTCAGCTCACCAGAGAGCAGAGAACCAGGCTCTATCACTCCACTGAGGACCGCGAGGGGTGCATTCGCCTTGCCCTTTCCGATCATTTGTGAAAACAAGACCTGGGACAGGAGAGAAAGAGCTGCCTGTTCGCTAGCTCCGTGGACAAATCCCCTCCGGCTCCCTTTCCACAGGCCAGGCCCCTGAGATGCTCCCCCAAGCTGCACCCCCGAGGGAAGGGTTAACAGGAAGCGCCTGGGCCGTCCAGCAGCTACAGAAGCCCATTGTTCTGTCAGTCCCCTCCCCCTCGTCCAGGATGACCCTCTGGGGAGCCCCTTCAAAAGGGCCGGACTGGTGTCTCCAGGCTGCTGGCCAGCCAGTCGGGAGAGTGAGCACAGGAAAAGGAAACCCGCCGGGCGCGGGCTGGGGCACAGCTGTCACCGCCACATCCCCCGGGGGCTTTCCGAGGAAGGGGTGGGGGTGCTCAGCCTTGCCTGCCCCCGAGTGGGCAGCCCTCCCCGCGGTCCCCATCTGGAAGCCAGAAAGCTTTGATCTCGAGCCTTTAGGTACAACTGAAGCTCCTGCCTCCCTCCACCCCGCTTCCCCCCCCCCCGCCCCTCCCCCCCCATCTCTGGTTCAGAAAGTTTCACACCCCGCCCCTCCTCCATCGGATTTCAGATCTTCTCTTCTCCAGGTCCCGTCAGCTTTTTGTGATTAGCAGCCTCGGGTGGGGGGTGGAGGAAGCGGGTGCTTTGGTAGGGCGTCCTGGGTTTGAGGGGCGCTAGGAGGAGGAGCGCTGTTAGCAATTCCCTGGGAGACCCTGGGGGCGGGCAGGGCGAGGACGAGCAGCTGGCCACCAGATGTGGGTGGACAGACGGAGGAGGAAATTAATTGGTGCCAGTCGGTGGCGGGCGAGGAAAGGCAGGTCCCCAGGGGGCCAGGGGAGCCGCCCAGGTGCGGGAGGGAGCTGAAGGAGTGAGGGGGCAGTGAATGTTTAGGTTATTATTATTTTTAATGTTTATTTAATTTTGAGAGCGAGAGAAACAGAGCACAAGCGGGAAGGGGCAGAGAGAGGGAGACACAGAATCCGAAGCAGGCTCCAGGCTCCGAGTTGTCAGCTCAGAGCCCGACGCGGGGCTCGAACCCACGAACCGTGAGATCATGACCTGAGCCGAAGTGGGACGCTTGACCGACCGAGCCACCCAGGCGCCCCTGTTGAGGTTATCTCTTCACTGAGAGCCAACAACGTGCTGGGGGAGAGGGGGTCGATCTTGGGACGGATTGGGTATGTAGGTGGAGGGCCTTAGGCCTTGGGCTCAGCTCTCCTGGACACAAATTTCGAGGTGGGCGGAATAAACCTCCAGGCTGAGCCTGGGGGAACAGAACAGGTGCCCTGGTGAGACCCATTGTGGACACAAGTGGGAAGGTGTGGACCCCCCTGAGCACACGTGTGTGGATCCGAGCGCCACGAGACACTGCTGCAGGGGCTCTGGTTCCCCGTGGATACCGGTGTGGGCTTCTGGGCTCCTCTGGACACGTGGGGAGCTTCAGCAGCCTGCACGACAGCGGTGGGTAGCATGAACCCCAAGCTCTGGCAGCCCCCTTTCCCTCCCGCTCCTTCCGCGGTTTACCTGATTCGGATCAGGCAGGCCCCCAGCCCCACACGCCCCGGCGCGGCCTCCGCCTTCCGGCCCGGCCCCTAAGTCCCACTCCCGCATCCGTGGGGCGTGCTGTGGGGGGGGGGGGCGCCCCGCGCGGAGAACCTGGGCGGAATCCGGTCCGGAAGAGACCGGTTTGGGGGGCGAGGGGCGTGGCCCAAGTCACTGACTACGCTGGGAGTTCTTGGAAGTCGCTCGGTGCGGCGCGCAGGGGCGGGACCCGGGGGGGGAAGAGCGCGAGACGAGGTGAACTCGTCTAGCCCGCCCCCGTCTGTGATTGACACCCCGATCGCTCCGCCCCGCGTTGTGGTAGTCACTGACCTCGACCTCCCCGCCTAGGACTCCCATTTCCTGGCGGAGATCGAGGCCCCGCCCCGCCTGGCCTAGGCCTGCGCCTTCCCGGCTCGGACGCGCGGACCTCGCCCCAGGTTCCTGGAACCGGGTAAACCGGTCCGGGTGCTGCTTCTGTGGCTCAGCCCTTTCCCAGGTTTGCGGAGGCTTTAGCGGGGCGCCTGTCCCTTAGGTCCTGCCGAGAGGAGAGTGGAGGGGATCTTGGATGGCCGACCCGACTAGAGCCGTCCCTTACTTGCTCTCCTGCAGGGCGATCCTCTCTGGCCTCAGTTTCCCATCCGTAAAAGGTGGAGTTAAAAGGACCAGTCTCAAAGGAGAGGTTGCAAATGAATCATTCATTCACAAAAACCACTTAGTAAGCACCTGCTAGACTCGTCTCTGGCCTCGAAAGGAGGCCCCAGGCCAGAAGAGGAGACAAACCCAGAAACGAGTATAAAATTGCTTTGTGATGTTACAGGGGGAAAAAAAAAAGCTCCTAATCTGAGCGTCCGTAAACAAAGGTCTTGGACCAAAATGGGGGGCATTTGTAGCTTTGTCTCTCATCCAGAGGCAGAATTTTTCTAACTCTGAAATGGTGGCCAAACTGATTCAATGCTATTTAAATAAGAGGACGAATCCCTTTGTTTCTCTTTTCAGCTTTTAGACTTTCCCTAGTCTTCTGACTGAAGATAGGCCCTTTCCTGTCTCCTGTGGTAATAATATGTCGTAAACCGTGGCTAATCTCTGTGCCTGCCTAAGAAAGCTGTCCGGACCCTCATACTGGCTACTGTTTCAGCAGAATCTTATGACATTGTTTTGTTTTCACTGTAGCTTGTATTAAAGGTTACCTTCTAAGTATGGTCCGTGATTAACAAGTGGCTTACGTTCAGAAAAATTTTTAGATAAATAATAGTACAGTTGTTTTGCAGATATGACAAAAATCCTGGCCATCAACGGTCTGAAATTTGGTAAATTCTATGCTAAGAGTCATGGGCAGCCACTGATTAAATGCGACAATAACTACTAAGCACTTAGCACTTGCCTCCCCCAGCCAACCTCATCGACTCTTCCAGGCCTGGGTTGGGCATTCCTGGAACGGACATTTGAACACAGATGCGAACTAGAACATTAATTTACCCTTCCAGACGGTGAGTAGTGTTTGAAGGAAGGCTGAGAAGAGGGGCAACGGGCTGGGAGGCAGAGTGGGGAGTGTCTTTAGATCAGATGGCCAAAGAAGGCCTCTCCCAGGAGGTGACATTCCGGCGGAGATCTGAACAAAGTGAGAACGGATGTCTGGGAGAGGGGCATTGCAGACAGAAGCAACACCAAGTGCAAAGGCCCTGGACTGGGACATGCCTGGCCTGTTCTCCAAGCAGAAAAGAGGCCACGGTGGATGAAGCAGAGGGGAGCTGGAGAGTGACATTATCCAACTTGCATTTTTAGAAGATCTGTGTGGCTGCGGGGTAGGACAGATTGTGGGGGCGAGAGCAGGGGGGGAAGCCACTGCCCCTGATCCACGTGAGAGGTAACAGCAGCCCACACCAACATCAGAGCCAGGAGGTGGAGAAAGTGGAGTGGGATGAGAGGTCAAGTTGACAGCACCTGTGACTGGGTGCCAGGGGCAGGAAGGAGAAAGAGGGGTCCAAGGAGGATTCCTCAGTTGGGAGGCCAGGGAGACATGGGAAGGGGCCTTGGACAGAAAGCCTGGGGGTGGGGGAGGGGGTCCAGGCTGGAGAGCAAAATTTGGGAGCCGGCATAGAGTGGCATTTAAGGCCCTGCGACTGAATGAGACTACCTACAAAGGGGTGAGTGTAGACAGCCAGAGGCCCGGGGCCTGAGGTGGGCGGAAACCAGAAGTGTGGAGGCCTGGGAGGAGGCAAGAGTCAACCCGGTCAAATCCCTAGGATGAAACCAAACTCTGGAGCTGAGCGGGGACGCTGACCCTCAGGCACACGGAGCTGTTGGAGGCAGGAACTATTTCTCCAGCTCTCTGGGATGAGCACAGCATCTGTACCCACACTGCCACACCAAATGCCTGTATTGCTGTATGCGCCTTTAAATGGACGGCACTGTTATCACTCTGAGTTCTACCAATAATAAAATAACACCGCTTCCGGTGTGCCAGGCATCCCACCAGGCCCTTTATATGTATTATCTCACTTAATCTTCGCAACGGACCCCCAGAGGTAGGGGCTATGGTTGCCCACAGTGTACAGCCAGGGAAACGGAGGCCCAGAGAGGTGAAGTGACTCGCTCAAAGCTGCACAGCAAGCAAGTAGACCTGGTGGGCTGGCTCCAGAATCTGTGTTCCCACCCCCACAAGGTCTGCCGCCGGCCCTTGTCCCTCAGCGTCATGGTTCTGAGCCATTGGTGTCGCCAGAGAGTGTAGATCTGTCCCCGCTCAGGCCATTTATTCTCCGGGGAGGCATGGACAGTCCGAATTCTACCAGACCGCTTAGATGGGATGGGCATGTAGGTTGTTTCCAATTTGTACTGTGGACAACACTGTAATGAACAGCCTTCTGGAGCCTCCTGCTGCAGGCCTGAGGTTCCCCCGGGGGGACTCTACTGGTCAAGGGACTTGTGACACTTTTAGTTTTCACAACTATTGTCCCATGAATTACTCCCCCAGAGGGCCTAGCCCAACGATCCGATGCCATGTAACGGTGTGAGAACCCAGGTTATTGTGACGAATATTCAATGTTGCCTATTCGGAAGGGTGGAATGGGGTCTTGGGAAGGGGGATATATTAAAGGGATGGGGGGGGGGGCTTCTCCTGTCTCCCACTTCATCATCTCCAGCCCCCAGCCCGGAAACCCCCAAGAGGTGGGGCGGAGATCAGCCTGACCGCTTCCCGGGGAGGAAGGAAGGGCCAGGAGGTTCCTGCGACAGGATGCGCACTGAGGGGCCCCCTCCCCAGCCGCCGGGGACTTCCCGGGGCAGGCCAGGTTCTCAGGGGAGCTGCTCCCACGCGAACGCACTGAACTGCCGCTGGGGTGTGGGCC
The DNA here is from genome assembly GCF_014898765.1 of Herpailurus yagouaroundi. Classification (NCBI taxonomy): domain Eukaryota; kingdom Metazoa; phylum Chordata; class Mammalia; order Carnivora; family Felidae; genus Herpailurus; species Herpailurus yagouaroundi. The sequence continues at coordinate 4,301,408 of NW_024412431.1, read as the reverse complement.
TCCAGTCTCCCCCCTCCCCACACCCCCACGTCCCACTGGGGAGTTACGGGTCAGGACCCCGAGTGGGTGGCGCTTAAGTCTCCCGTGTTTCCCCAGGAAAGAATCAGGTGGCCGCGGAGGCGAGCTGGGCTAGATTCCCCTGGGGGAACCCAGAGGGAGGCGGGGAGCGGGGTGGGTGGACGAGGCTGGAGGGGAGCCGGAGGCGGGAGTTCTGGGGCGGATCCACCCTCCATCTCACCCTCCTCCTTCCACCCTACGGCCTCGGGGTCAGGTCCCCCGGGGTCGCGGGAAGCTGGCAGGGCCGGAGCCAGCCGTCTGGAGGCGGGGCGGCTGCTTTCTCGGCGCCTCCCGCCGCCCTCACTGCCCGCACCTGCGGCTCCTTTGTCCTCCTAACAGCCACCCCGCCACCCGCCCTGGGGCGACGCCTCGCAGCCCCTCTCCTAAATCAGCACTGGATACATTATGAGCGTTTTCTCCTCTGGGGTGACTAAAATGGAGCTGGGATGGAGCCAAAGCAAATAACTAGGGCTCTCAGGGGGGTGTTTCTAAATCCACGGCCACCTTTCGGGGAAGCTGTTTAGAGGCCCACTTCACAGATGGGGAGACTGAGGCTGGGAACCTCCCCTCCCAGCCTGGGTCACAAAGTGGTACCGCCAGAGATAAGAACAAGGGTATAAAGGGCGCCCCAAAGCGCACTTCAGCTCCCCGGCAAGCTGAGGGACCCCCGCCAAAGCTGATTCAGTCGGTCAAGTGGGGTGGGGGGAGGTGAGATCTGCCTGCCATCCTCCGAAAGCCTCCAAAGGAGGCGTGGCCTTCCCAATTCTGTTTGGGGCACTGGACCCATCGGTAATCCCCCTCACAGGTCTGAGCTCGTCAAGCCCTCTCCGCTCCCCAGCCCCCCCCCCCCGCCCCCGCCTGCCCCGAGTTGCAGGATTTCGACGGAACCACCGAATGTGGGGGAGCTGAAGGAGTCAGAGGACCAGAGCGCCCAGCACGGAAACGCTCTGGCAAAGGAAAGGGGGGCCCAGCCCCATCCCGCCCACTCTACCCACGTGATAGCCGGTCAGACCGGTTTCTGGGGCCCCAGCAAGCCGCCGCCAGCTCCTGACCCCTTAACCCTGCCCCTCCCCCATCAGGGAAGAAAACCAGACGGGCAGCACAGACTTTATTCAAATGCTCTTTATTTTCCTATCTGGCGTTTCTAGCAAAAAGCCAGATAGATGAAATTAAACAGAATCCACCACAGTAAAGGTAAACAGACCTCAGCACGCCCTGGCAAGAATCTTCCCCTTCCCAAACTGGCCCAGTCTCACCAGCAACTGGTCCCAGCGCAGCCTTACAAGCGCTCTAAACACCCCCACCCAATTTTGTGATTCAGACCAGGATCGTCTGGGTTGTGTCTGTGTGTCTGAGGGACGGTCACGCCGGAGACTGGGAACGTATTACCACCTCTCACGCACCAGATGAGGAAAATTGTAACCTGAAATAAATCGGGCCCCCACCTTGCCCCCGCTATACAGCCGAAGGCGCAGGGGCGCGGGGCACAAACCCGCAGCGCGCGGGGCGAGGTGACTCAGGACGCCCTCCTCCCATTCCCCAGGGCGGTCCACACCCCAGACCCTCCTCCCAGGCCCCACACCCACGCAAGGCAACAGGAAGCTCCCCACGTCTGCCCCATGACGCAACGATGACCGCTTGCACAAGTATGTCACTGGTGGGGGAAGGGAGCGCCTGCCTGGAATTCTGAGGTTGGAAATGCAAACACCAACTATTGAAAAACCTTGAAAGGGCAGTACAGCTCCCAATAAAAAATAAAGTCCGACCCTGAGGAGTTTTAAAGAACCTAGCCTCCCTGCTCCCAGTCCCAGAAGGAGAGGGAAAGGTCCACGTCCCAGTCCGTTAAGACAGCACCTATGGGCGCAGCAGGTCTCGGCGGAAGGCGCTCGCGCTCCCCGCTCAGGCTCCTCGGCGCCGCCGCTGCGCACAGGCGGCGACGGCTCCCCGGGGGCAGAGTCCCTCTTCAGGCCTCTCAGCAGCCCGGGCGGCAGCTCCTCTCCACGGTTTCAGCGGGCGCTCCCCCGGGGGCGGGCCTCGCCTCGGGTGTGCGCACTCCGGCCGACGGTTCGGCCCGCGCTCTGGGCTCCCGTAGCGCCGCTCGGGGACCCTCAGAAGGCCACCACGGCCCGCACGAGCACGTTCAGCATGCTGTCCGCAGGGCGGCAGGCAGGCTTCGCCTCGCATGCCGGCGGCGCCGTCGGGGGGGCGGCGGGGCTGCAGTTCAGGAGGCCAGAGAAGCGCCTCTGTAGGACGCGCGCCAGGTTGGGGAAGGCGCCCTCCGCTTGAGCGGGAGGTGGCTGCAGGCGATCAGGGACCTCCGAAGAGGCCCCTGCCTCCTCCTCCTCCTCTTCTTCTAGACGGGCTTTCTTGCTTGGGACCAGTCCGACGTCCCCGCCGTCACTCAGGCTGCTGCTCCGCCGCTTGCGGCTGACTTTAGTGGGGCGCGGGGCACAGGGAGCTGGGGTCTCCGCGGCTCCCGGCGCCTCCCGCGTGTCCATGGGCTCCGGGGAAGGCTGCTCACCGTCGGGGGGCGCTGCCTCGGCTACAGCTTCCGCTTCCCGCAACTGGTGCAGGCGAGGATCAGAGGAGCGGACGGGCGGCAAGGGCACCTCGGGCTCGTGGGCTTCCACCTTGGCCGAGAGGTAGAGCTCTCGCGCGCTGCGCATGACCAGCGACAGCTGCAGACTCCGGTGCAGCCGCAGGCCACCGCGCTGCAGGCGCGAATGGTACATCTTCCACACCGACAGGGTCATGATGCGTTGAGCCTCCTTCTGCACCTCCATGGCGGCTAGACGGCGGGGGCGAGGACGGCGGGGGCTCCCTGACTGGGCAGGACAGGTAGCAGGTGCACTCCGGGCTACGCGCTCGTTCACGCTTCTCCCCTCGCGCCAACCCACGCCGTGACACTGCTAGGACGCTCTGCCCCGGCGCCCGCCACCCGGGCCCTTTTGTACCCCGGGTGAAGTCACGGAGACGCCCCGCCCAATCCGAGAGCCGCATCCGGGCTTCCCAAAGCACCACGGCGAGAGACTCCTTAAAGCGACAGGGTAGAATTTACCGAGGCGGGAGAAGGGAAGGAGTCGGGGCGTGGGTGAGCATTCCCCAGTCCACGCAGAGCTCTCGGGGTGGTCTCCTTTCCCAGGGCCCTCAATGAGCAGGCGCGCAGGCCCAGAAGAGCAGGGCGGCGGATGGGGGATCAGAGTCCACCCACGTGCTTGCGTTTGAAGCCCCAGTGGCTTGTAGGCAGCGAGTTTCCCTTCGCACCGGGGAAGACCGGGGTTCGAACCGGTATATCCCCCGTGGGCACAGCTCCTAGCAGCTACTAGGTGTCTAGTTAATATTTTTTGAATCCGTAATCGATTCGTATTTTTTGAATCAGTAACCGTGCTAACACTTACGAAAGCACTTACTACCCGTCAGGCGCTGTTAAGGGTTTTCCTTTACTAAATGCCTCACCTCCACTCCGCGGAGGGTACTGCTGTACCTGATTTCTTCCGCTGGGGAAATCGAGACAGAGTGACTCGTCCAATGTTTGCTAAACGAATAAACGGCCACTGCAGTGAAAGGGGACACTGGGGCCTCCAGCTCTTGCGTCTTTCTACCGTAAGCCAGCCCTCCTCACTCCTTCTCTGTAGGCAGTAAGCAGGCGGGCAGCGGAGGCTGGCTCCTAGGCATAGCTGCCCACTCCACGGGCATTGGATGTCTGCAGACACGAACGCAGCCCTGGGTGTCATTCCTGCGCTCCACACCGAACACCCCCCCCCCCCGCCCCTTTCCTCTACTCGAGCTCCACGGGTGGGCTGGGTGCTCGCAGGACGCAGGACCCGGGCTACAGGACAGTCCGGGTGAACACGTGGCTGCGCCCCTTAGACAACACGGCCCTGCTCCGCCCCTGAGCCCCAGGAAGCGTGCTTGGGGTAGGAGCTGTAAACTGAGCAAGGCAGAGATAGAGCGGATAGATAGAAAACATCGGCCCCACCCTCCGCTACGCCCTATTGCTCCAGTTCCTCCAAAACAAGATGCAAAATTGTTCCTATAGCTCCATTCATTCGTGGCAAGGGCCCTTTAAGGGAAGGCTCGTCTCCCTCCCCCCCCCTTGCCGCGCCGAAGGGAGAGCGGAGTCTTCCGGCCACTGGAAGCGCCAGACTTCCACGACTAAATTTGGGTATAATGACGTAGGGCAGGCGCGCGAGCCGCTTCCGGCTGCCCATATAAGGACAGGGGCCGGGATCTCCGCTCTGAGCTGAGGCAGCCTCCTTCCGGGCGGGCGGGGGCGGTGCCTGGCCTCCGAACACGCCCCCTTCCCTTCCCTCCCCCGCTCCCTGCCGCTAAGGAAGGCTGTAGTCCCGGGCTTCCGGACCAGAGTTTAGCGGGGTGGGCGGGAAAGGAGGGGAAGGCTTCGCTTCCTTCCCTCCGGCGGCCGAGAAGGCGTGACGCCTCTCCGGGAAGCCCCCCGCCGGCAGGTAGGGGCGATCTCTGGGCTTCCATCGACGCCATCTCCCAGAGACCCTCCCCAAAGACCTTGCTAACACGAGGGGCGATTCGCTGAGGACCCATTCGTCCCTGTTCCCCCATAGAGACCCACACAATTATTTCTCCCTACAAGGTTCTCTCCCAGGTGTTCCTTCTCCACCCCCCCCCCCCCAATCATGCACCCTTGGAGAACCCCACGCCCCGCCTTCCCACCCCCTGCACCTAAGGACTCAACAATTTTATCTTCTTGACCCCTCCAAAAACTGTCCCTAGTCATCGATCCTGCCACACACTACGGCGACCCGCTGAGGACGCCCCCATCTCCCCCAGGACCCCCACGGCGAATCCACAATGATATTCCCAGCCCAGGCTCTGTCTCTGAGAGACTCCGAAACACAGGCTCTCCAAGAACTTCAGACATCCTGCCCAGACTTCCCCAGAGACAGACTAGGACCCCACTCAGGTGATGGCTCCCCCCGGCCCTCCAAAAAAGAGTGCTTTTCCGGAGACCTTGTCACACAGATCGCCTCTGTCACACAGGGATCCACTCTGTGAGTCTCCAGACATTCCTGGTCCCTCCCCAGACGGAGACCCCACACACCGAGAACTTTCTTGTATACAGAAGCCACCACCACGCCCCCTTTTCCCGACTCCTGCCTCGCACGCAGAAAGATCCCACACCCCAGAAGCATCTCTGGGGCTCCCACTCACAACCACCCCACCCCAGGGCGATCTTGGGGCGCCCTCCTCCGTAGAACAAAAGAGGAGGGGCAGTCCAGCAAGACTCTCCACCGGAGAATGCCCGCACCTCACTCCACCTCCTGCGGTAAAGTGGGGAGGACTACCTCCCTCCCCACCCCTTCCCAGCTCTGGGCTGGGACGATCTCCGAGTACAGGATCAAGGTGCAGGCTCAGGAACTCTGTTAAGAGCGTCTTCAAATTGGGGGCGCCCCAAATTGGGGGTCGTGCTGGGGTCACGACCTGGGGTTCGTGGGCTCGAGACCCGCGTTGGGCTGTCAGCGTGGAGCCCGCTTGGGATCCTCTGTCCCCGCCATCTCTCTCTGCTCCTCCCTGGCGCTTGCTCTGTCTCAAGAATAAACAAACATTAAAAAAGAGAGAGAGAGAGGTTCTACCAATCGAATGATCCCCTTCCCTAGTCATAATCTCTGATTTGAAGGTTATTATTATTCACATTGCCCAAAAGGGAAACTGAGGTTGCTGCGGCAACAATGCAAAGGGCTAGCCCTCCAACCGAGAGATTAGGAGGTCCGACCCCCAACCCAGCCAGACTTAACTGGGACTCTGCTGGGGGCGGGCGCGACGAGCTACGGGGGCGCGAAGCTGTTTCTGCCCACAATAAAGATGGCCGCGAGGAGGGCGGAAGCGCGGGCCTCCGAGGCCGAGGCCTCTCTTTCTACCCTGGCGTCCAGGTTCTCGATGGTGATGCGGTCACGTGACGGGGGCGGGGGAGGCGGCGCTTTCCCTTCTTGCTGGGAGGGAACCCGCTACCAAAGCCGAGAGGGGGGGGGGGGGCTTGGCCTCGGGCGGGGTTTGTGTGACATGTCTCTCGAGGACCCATTTTTTGTTGTCCGAGGGTGAGTGACAGCAATGGGGGAGAGAAGAGGGTGCTCGGTCCCCCCGCCAACTAATGCCCGCGTGTCCGGCAGAGCGTGCTAGGCAGTTTGGGCACGGCCGTCGGGGTGCGCGGGTCAGGGAAAACCCGTGGCCGAGTGGGATGGGTGCGCATGGGGTTATCAGGATATCCTGAGCCCTGACTCGTTTGGGGGCGCAGTGGCCGGCGGGAGGACCGCCTGCCCCCAGCCGTGACCGCTGTGTGTGCCCCTGCCCGGCAGCGAGGTGCAGAAGGCGGTGAACACGGCCCGCGGGCTGTACCAGCGCTGGTGCGAGCTCCTGCAAGAGGACGCGGCGGTCGGACGCGAGGAGCTGGACTGGACGACCAATGAACTGCGGAATGGCCTGCGCAGCATCGAGTGGGACCTCGAGGACCTGGAGGAGACCATCGATATCCTGGGGGGTTGCAAGGCGTCCTGGGAGAGCCCACTGTTGTGGCAGGGGGCAACCGGACACCTGGGTGGAGTTGAGGGCTTGAGGCAGAGGAGGGGGTCATGTCTGGCTTTGGCCTTGACCCTTGACTCGCGACTTACGCATAGTGGAAGCCAACCCGGGAAAGTTCAAGCTCCCAGCCGGAGACCTGCAGGAGAGAAAGGTGTTCGTGGAGCGGATGCGGGAGGCAGTTCAGGTGAGGAGAGTGCTCGGTGGCGCGAGTGTGGGGAGGTTGGAGTATCTTTACTCTCTGATGGCGTCCTCACCCCCCAGGATATGAAGGACCATATGGTCAGCCCGGCAGCCATAGCCTTTATGGAGAGGAATAAGAGAGAGGTAAGGCATCCGGACCCAGCATCCTCACCCACCCAGCCCAAGCCTGACCCCTCTGTGTGTGTTCACTTGTCTCCCTTGCACGTACAGTCGGTCTCTTCTGTGTCAGTGCCCATCTTCTCTGAGCAGTTGGTTCCTGGCTGTCTACCTGCCCGCTCTTTCTGGGTGTAGAATCCTTTCTGCCTCCTCGTGCGGGTCTGTATCCCACCCCCCCCTCTTTTTTTTTTTTTTTTTGCTTTTTGCGTCACTGTTTCCAGGATGTATGCCTACCTTTTTTTTTTTTTCTGTGTCTGTACCTGGCACTTCTGAGCCTGTGAACTTGGCCTCTGAGTAGATCCCCATCTGCAGTCGGCTTGCATACCATTTCCCTCCGTGGGTGTGCCTGCCCTGTATGTGCCTGCGTATGCCTTTTGTGCGCACTCCCCCAGCTGCCTCTGTTGGCACTTTTTTCTTCTGTGTGTCCATCCAGCCTGTCTCCAACCCGTCATGGGATGCCCATGTGGGATCTGGGAGGGTGTAGGGCCGAGACCTGCACGAGCTTGGGGTCCTATAGCAGTGCCCACGGGCTTTCCAGGTGTGCTGCCTTGAGGGTCAAAGTCCAAATTCTTAAATACATCTGTTTATATGATGAGTCCACCATGGATTCGGGCAATCCGCATTCCAGCCCCAGGAACTCCCCGTTTTACAGAGGAGGGAACTGAGGCATAGGGAGGTCAATTGATAGGACCTTGGGGTCACCTTGTTAGCAAGCGGTGGGCTTGGGGAACCCAGGCTATCCCATTCCTAAGACCACCTTCCTGAGCAACAGCCATCTAGATTTGCCACCAGTCTGTGTCTGGCTTTGCTGTGAGTGGCCCTCTCTCCCTGAACCCGTGGTCTGTGCCCCCATAGATGCTGACAGGCAAGCCAGCCGCCCCAAAGTCATCCAGCGACCTGCTGGACGCCAGCATGGCCGCAGCCACCTCTCGTTACATTGAGGAGCAGCAGGCCACACAGCAGGTTCGTGCGGGTAGTCGGGGATCCTGGGCCGGAGGGGCCTCCAGACAGCTCAGGGCCCCCCGCTGACGGCAGTTCCCACTCCTCCAATCTGCAGCTGATCATGGACCAACAGAATCAACAGCTGGAAGTGGTGTCCGGGAGCATCCGGGTTCTGAAGCACATGTCTGGCCGTGTTGGGGAGGAGCTGGATGAGCAGGGCGTGTGAGGCCAGGATCCTGGGGGTGGGCTGGGTGCCCTCAGCTGGCCGCGCTGGTGTGCCCAGAACTTTTGGAGGCTAACGCCATCTCGGTATCAACAGCATGCTGGATGCCTTTGCTCACGAGATGGACCACACCCAGTCCCGGATGGATGGGGTCCTCAGGAAGATGGCCAAAGTATCCCACATGACGAACGGTAAGCCCCCTTGGGAGGCAGCTCAGGGGTGGTGGGTGGGGGGCGAAGGTGGTACCTCGCCCCCCCACCCCCCCGTGACCTCTGACCCTTTTGCCCCCAGATCGCCGACAGTGGTGTGCCATCGTCGTGCTGCTGGGGGTGCTTCTTCTGGTTCTCATCCTGCTCTTCTCCCTCTGACGCCGGCCCTCCCCGGGGCGCCGGCCCCTCTAGCTGTGGGAGCTGGCAGGGTCCTGCCCCCTGGGAGAAGGGGCTCCTTCCTGGAGAGCTGTCTCGAGGTTCTCATCCGGAGCCAGTGGGACCCTCGGGGCCCTGGGCCAGAGCCCCTGCCACTGGTCCTGTCTCAAGTGTGCTTAGGAGGTGGCAGAGGTAGGGGAACCTCAGACCCGCCCCTCCCCGTTTCTACTCTGGTGCCCCAAAGCTGTTTGCTCCTGTGCCTTCCGCGCGTGCCAACTTGGAAATAAAAATCCCAGCCTTTTTTTTTTTTTTTTTTTTTAATACACGTCTATACCTTGCTGTGTGTTGTGGCTCGTTAACTCGTGCCTGTCCCCTAAATGGGACTCCCACTGCGAGCCCCTTGCTTGCACATGCTGGGGCCCGGGTGTGTACCTACGTGCCCAGGCACGCGCCTAGTAGGGGTATCAGTGGTCAGGATTTGGTGCAGAAAAGACTGGTCCAGTTTATTTCTTGGTTTCACGGCGGATGAGGCTGGAAAACCTCAAGCCTGATTCTTTCTCGAGCGTTTGAAGTTTAGTCTAAACGTCTTCTGCTCGTTCTCGGCCCACCGGAGGCAACCGCCTCAGCAGTGGAGCTGAGCAAGCCACTTCTGAGGCGCCCGAGTACCGCCGGGCTCTAATGTACGCCTGGTCACTGACAAGGCAGTGTTTGTAAATTCCAGGGCTTTGCCAGAGCTTGCCCGAGCGATTCCTATGAGCCAGGAAAACTCGTAAGTGCCGTGAACCTTAGATTGCCATCTCGGATGTTTCCATTCCGCGCGTGACGCAGTCCCGCATCAGAACCACGTGTCTTAGTGGCTCATTTACACATCGCAAAGTGCTGCCTGTTACAAGGGTGTTGTTCCGTTAGGCTGATTTGTCAAACCTTAAAAAGAACCCGTGTTCAATGTGCCGATTCCCTTTTTCATGCAAACCCACTAGAGGTTTGGGTTCTCTTGATCTCTCTGTACTCTGTTCCAAGTCTTCCTGAGGTTAAAAGGTGCACCTCTGGGAGGGGATGGTGTTCACACGTACCTGGGTTTGCCCGCATGTTAAGGCAGACAAGACTTCCTGTTACCCAAGGTGACTGGATCAGTCACCTCTGGATTTTTGGTGGTGGTGTTGCTGGCTGTCAGAACCCTTTCTGGCAGCCGAGGCTGGGGCTGGTGTTCCTCAAGTACAACGGAGCCTCCCTGGGGACTGAGATCCCACCTGATCACCTCCCCAGGAGGTCTGTCTGGATGCTCTTGCTAGTTACTAGAGCGGCCAGACCCGCCCCGGGCAGGGATGAAACTTCCTTTTCCACCCCAAGGCAAACACTTTCTGATTTGATGGGCTCCCTAACCTCAGTGAATAACCTTCCTACACTACTAGAGACGTTTCTGAATCGGGGAGACCTTAGCACACATCTGCATCTTTCCCATCTGGTTCGAGAGAACATCTTGGCTTCATAGCCTCAGAACCTGTGGCTCTTCAAGGGATCTTAAAGGATGCCCACCGAACGGGACTTACCGTCTCAACTTCTGTGTTCCTTCTGATGCGTGCGTGGGCCCAACGGCTCAGATGCCATGAAGGGCGTGGGTGTGTTCAGGATGTGTATCTGGGGCTGGGGGTGGCAAACAGACCACAGAAGGGAGGGAACCAGCGGCTCTGTCATGCAGCCAACTCAACAGAGGCCCTTCTTGGAGGCGATCCTGTAGGATACTGAGGTAGGACCTAGGGCTCATGCGTGTGTAGGAACAGCCCTGGGGGGATGTATATATATCCCAGTGTCTACACTAGGGTAGCCAGAAGGGGGTTTTAAGCGGAAGCTACTTCTTAAGAATGCTCCATACCCACTGTGGGGCTCGAACTCAGGACCTTGAGATCCAGAGTCCCACGCTCTACCGACTGAGCCAGGCCAGGCACCCCGCCGTAAGTGGAAGCTATTGGCCGCTTGGCTTGGAGCCTGTTTCCCAGTGGCAGGGGCTCTGGCCCAGGGCCCCCCCTCACAGTGGCGTTCTGAGGTGTGATGTTTGCACTGGCTGTCCTGAGCACACGGTGCCCTAGCGTGCAGCGACCGTCCCTTCCTGGGCCCGGCGCCCCCAGAGAGCAGCATGCGGCAGGGCTGTTACAAAGGCGTTTAGTTTATTTTCCTCAGTGTCACTGATATTCTCATGGTTCACATTTCCCAGTGCGGCTCCTCTCCTTACAGTAGTTAATGTGCAATCTCACTTACGGGCCCGGGGAGTGGGGGGTCGGCCCAGGGCGGGGAGGGCGTTGGCACTTCACACGGACAGGGCGGGCGGTCTGTCCTGCGTGAAAGAGGCGGGTGAGTGGGCGGCCGGGGGAGGCGGAAGGGGGGGGGGCCCACGGTCTTTTTTTTTTTTTTTTTTTTTTTTTTTGTGGGTGGGTGATTCGCCATTCGGGCGCCCCCGGGGGCGGCCCGGGGGGGGGGGGGACCATGCAGCTCAGAGCAGGGCGGGGCAGGGGAGGGAGAGAAGGAGAAGCAGCAGGCCGCCCAGAAGGTGGGGAGGGCAGGGCGGGAGGGGCGCAGGGGTGGCTCCTGGGGTAAGGCACAACCCTGTCTTTGGCTCTCCTGGTGAGGAGTTTCCTCCCCGGCACCCCTGCCCAGCCCCTCCCCCCCCCCAACACAGTCCCGGGAGCCAGGGGCACCTCCTGGGGTCCCTGAAACGAGGGGCTCTGCCACCCAACCCAGTGCTGCAGGGGCTTGGAGGAGGGACAGGGGCAAGCCCCACCCGAGGACAAGGCAGGGAGGGGCTGGGCAGGGGCCTGTCCAGGACAAAGGGGTGGGGAGGGAGAAGACCCCAGTCCCAGAGAGCTGGCCCCTGCTAAGGCCTGGAAGGAGGGGAGCGCCTGGGGACTCCTTCCTTGTGGGGTCTGGCTGGAGCCCCAGCCCGCCCCTCGGCCTCGGCCGGCCCGGCAGCTTGCCAAGTGACCAGGATATTGTGCTTTGGGATAGATGCTGGGGTGGGATGTCAAAGCC
>NW_024412431.1:4272917-4284891 GCF_014898765.1 Herpailurus yagouaroundi | reverse complement strand
AGACAGACGGAGGGACGGGGTCAGGCAGCAGACTCAGCCCTCCTCTCGTGAACCTCACCTGCTACAGGGAGGCACGTGGGAGCAGCATCCACAGGGTGGACTCGGCCGCGGTTGTGAGAATCACCGGGAGCCACCCACGCCTTCAGTCCCGGCACAGACTTGCCTCCATGACAGACTGTCAGATCAGTTATGTCAGCCACAGGCCCGGGGTGGGGGTGGGGGGTGGGGGGTGGGGCGTGCTGGCCGTCCCTTGCAGACAGGAGGGCAAACGCACACTTACACGTATGTGCCTGAATTTGAAATGAGCGAACACAGTGAGCATCTGTGAGCATTAAGCATCACCAGCACGACACACACAGATAGGGCAACCCCTAGCGAAGGGCACTGGCGTCAAAACACCAAGAGGCCAGGGTTGTCTGGTTTTTCACACTGTGCCCACAGGGCTGAGCACGTGACCCCCAATCACCGTTTGATGAATGAATGAATAACCTACTCAAGAAACCCCGAAAGCGCACGAGAACATCACTAGTCGTCAGGGTAACTACGCGAGCCCAAACCACAGCGAAACACCATTTCATACCAATGGGGCTGGATGGAATAAAAAAGACAGACAAGTGTTGGCAAGGATGAGATCGGAATCCTCCTACGCTGCTGGTGGGGATGCAAAATGGTGCAGTTGCTATGGAAAAAGTCTGGCAGCTCCTCAAATGATTAAACACGGAGTTACCATATGACCCAGCAATTCCATTCCTTAGAATTATACCCAAGAGAAACAAACACCTAGATCCACAGAAAATCCTGTGCACCGTTCACAATCGCCAAAAAGGTGGAAACCCAAATGTCCATCAACTGATGAGTGGATACATAAAATATGGTCCAGTCATACAACGGAATATTATTCAGCCATATAAAGGAACAAACACGGATACAGGCTAGGATATGGGTGAGCCTTGAAAACATTATGCTGAATGCAAGAAGGCAGACAAAAGACCTGTGTATTATATGATTTTATGTATGGATGGGTTCTTTCATTTACTTATTTAGCTAAAAGATCAGAAGTAATCTCTACACCCAACGTGGGGCTCGAATCCACAAAACTGAGATCAAGAGTCACGGGCTCTGCTGACTGAGCCAGCCAGGCACTCTTATATGATCCCATGTATACAGATCTCCAAAACAGGCAAATTCAGAGCTGGCAAGGTGGGGGGGTGGTGAGCAGAAGAATGCAGTGTTTCTTCTTGCCGTAATGTAAAATGGGCTAAAATTGTGGTGATGTGTGCACAACTCTGAATAAGCAATTGTGATCTTTGAATAACATAGGTCTGAACTGTGTGGGTCCACTTATACGCAGAATTTCTTCAATACGGTTCAGTACCATAAATGTTATTTTCTCTGCCTTATGATTTTATTTTAAGTAATCACTACGCCCAAGTAGTGGGGCTCAGACTCATGACCCAGAGATCAAGAGTCGCATGCTCCTCTGACAGAGCCAGCCAGGTGCCCCTTCCTTAGGATTTTCTTGGTTAACATTTTTTTTTCTCTAGCTTACTTTATTGTAAGAACACAGTAGGGGCGCCTAGGTGGCTTAGTCAGTTAAGCGTCCAACTTCAGCTCAGGTCATGATCTCCCGTTCATGGGTTTGAGCCCCCGCATCTGGTTCTGGGCTGACAGCTCAGAGCCTGGAGCCTGCTTTGGATTCTGTGTCTCCCTCTCTGCACCTCCCAGACTCACTCTCTCTCTCAAAAATAAAATAAACACTAAGAGAAAAAAAAAAAGAACATACTATAGAATACTTATACAAAGTATGTGTTAACTGACTGTTTTCATTATCGGTAAGGCTTCCGGCCAACAGTAGGGTGTTAAGTTTTTGGGGAGTCAAAGATTATGCATGGGCTTTCGACTTTGCACGCCCCCCGCCCCCATCTCAACTCGTTGTTCAAGGGTCACCTGTAGTGAAAACCATGGAGTTGTACACTTTAAATGAACTTCATGGTATGTGTATCTCAATAAAGCTCAAATAAAGAAATAAGAATCCACAGGACCAGTTTCTTCTGGGCAGAAGACATGAGAAACTTGCCACGAACACTCCTGAGTCTTGAATTTTGAACCTGGTGATCGTATTACACCTACTTACAAAAATAGGTAACATTTTAAAAGACGTAAAATGTGTGAAATCGTAGCATACACATCTAATTTGTGAAAATTAACCCCAAAGTGCTAGAGGGGGATAGAAATGCCAATTTAAGAAACTGTGGCCCTTCTCAGGGAGGCCCAGGCACCTCTCAAATGGGAACTTCTGCATCACAGCCGATTCCATCAGTGCACATTCCAGCACATTCCAACCCAGAACTGGCGGGGTGGGATGGGCATGTCCAGTACTCTAAGGGCACTCATAAAAGGGCATTGAAGGACAAGGCGGCTTTATAACTGTACCCATGGTAAAAGTGAGTCCCCTGCAATTCTATGGAATATAGAAGGCAGTGGTCCTGAACGGGCTGGGTGAGTGTGAGAAGAGTCCAGCCGGTGAGAAGGGAGGAAGAAAGTCGGTGCGCAAAGGCCCTGGGGCAGGTACCAACTAGAGCCCCCAGCTGTTTCCCCTCATTCTCAGATTAGCTCGCCTGCTTCTTTCACATTTTTCATACACTAGCGAGTCCATTCTGAGCTGCTTCCACGGGCTGAACCCTGGGACACAGTGGAACTGTGGTAACACCAGGTACCAAGAGGGCAACAGAAGCAGCCACGTGCCCATGGCAAGTCCCGGCTCCAGAACCGACTTGTTCCTGAAGGCAGGAACTCCGAATCTCTGCTTCTCCATTTGGAAACAGATGTTGGTCAAGGCCAACCCGATTGTGCAAATCCAGTGTGCATTCACTAAGCTGCTACATGTGGTGGACCCTGAGGGAGACCCTGGCAGGCCCTGCCCCTCCCAGCACCCGGGCCACCCAAGAGCTGACAGCTGGTGACCTACAGGAGTTCTCTGAATGCTCTTAGCAAACCCACAGGGCTGATTTCATACTCCCAGTTTTCAGACGGGAAAACGGAGGCCATGGGGGGATGTTAAAAACAGTCTCAAGGTCATCGCTGAGGAAACAGTAGGGACAAGATTCAAATCAGGGTCTCTGTGGGCACTGAAACTTGTGATTTCCCTTAGCTATGCCCTCTGCTTCCTTGTCCTCATCAAAATCACTGTCACCCCCAGGAAAAACAATTTAAGGCAATCCCGGGGGGGGGGGGGGGAGACAGGGACAGGGACTCCACCGTCAGAAGGCAGCACCTTCCTTCAGGAGTTCAAACTCAATACCAGATGGGCTAGGAGCTGGCCCTCTGTGTGTGGATAAGAGAAACTGAGGCACCAAGTGGAGGCAAAGGACGCAGCCCATAGAGCCCGCTCCAGGGGCCTGGCACCCCCAACCCAATTCCCAAGGCTGCCAAAATGAAGCTACCCCAGGTACTGGGGCCCAAGTGACCAGAGCCAAGGGGGTCAAGGGTGAGGCCAGCTCCCTCAACAGGATCACTAGACTCCCAGTTGGGAAGGCTCTCACGGTAAGGGGAAGGACCAAGGCAGGAGAGGCCTGCAGTGGAGTCCAACCCCAGACCTGGGTTCCATTGCTAGGCCCTCCCCTCTGTGCCTTGGTTTGTTCATCTGCAAAATGGAGACTCACTCATCCAACCCACCCTGATAAACTGCAAGGCGCGAGGGACACAGCCCTAAAGGAGACTGGCTATTTCCACGTGCAGTTGTCTAGCGGGAAGACACCGGGAGTGACACATTTACCGCCAGGGTGAGTGTGTCAGAGGGGCTGGGCTGACTCTGGGAGTGAGGTGAAGACAGGGGGACAGAGGGCCACCAAGTCTCGGGCAGGAAGGAGCGAGGTGCAGTCAGAAGACCCCCCAGGAGGCCAGCGGCGGCTTGAGGCGAGTGCAGGGGCAACAGGGCTGCTGGGAAAGGGGTGGGACGGGGGGCCCTGGTCTGGTGAGGGGAAGTGTTTCCGCGGGAGCAGTGGGAAGCTTGGAGCAAGGGAGACACAGGCCCAGACCGCCTTCAGGAGAACTCCCAACCAAAACAGGGGAGACACTGAGGGCTGGGCCAGTGGTGGGGCAGGTGGCAGTGGGGCAGCCACAGAGAGAGGATGGTCCGACTCAGGAGCGAGTGGCTAGGAGGAGGGAGCACCAAGGCGAGAATAAATGCCTCCAGTCTGGGACGTGGCAGCTGCTGGGGGAGGTGCTGCATCCCAGGGCTGCAGAAGAAATTCTGGGGGGGGGGGGGGGGTTCTCCTAACGGTGGTGTGCCAGTTGCTGCTAAGGGCACAAGGACCGCCCCGCTTCACAGGTGAGGACTGAAGCGCGGCCCTGCCCCTCCCGAGGCGGCTGGACTCGAGGGCCTGACCCCTCACCGGGAACCGGCACCGAATTGGCAGCTCAGCTCGGGGAAAGCTCAGCAACGAGAGTGCTGAGGTCCCTGGGGTGACAGCGAGAACACACACAGGGAGGCGCTCCCAAAGGCGAGAACCAACCTGACATTCAGGCTGGGGTCCCCCAGGCCTTGTGAACCCCAGCCTCACAGCCCAGCTCCCGGGGCTTTGACGCCTTAACCATTTGGCGGGGGGAGGCAATTAGTGCCAACGGCTCAACCAGTCAATGCACAGGAACCCCCTCCACGGTGCAAGGGAGTGGGGTGGCAGGGCTTGAGATGCAGAGACCCTGTGTGGCCTTGCTGTCCCTGCAAGGGCAGCGAAAGGCGGGGGCTTGGCTGGTTTTAGCAGCATAGGACAGGTCACCCCCAGGCTCCCCTCCTTCCCTCCCTGGGCAAATGCCCCAATCCAGTCCTCTGGACTCAGAAAGAACGGCTGTCCTGGCTCTCCCTGAAGCCCCTTAGCCACACTAGCCCTGCGAGGGGAGGGACCATGGAGCACGACGGGCTCCCAGAAAACAGGTCTATAGTACCTGCTGCCTAGGCAGTGGTGACGGAGTCAAGAGTCGGGGGTTTCTAAACCATCCAGCAGTCCTGTCCCCGCCAAGCACACCGCATGGCTCTCCCACCCGCGCCAGGCGTCTGTCCCGGCTGTGCACCCTGCCAGCAGAACCCTTTCCCTCCCACTGCCCACATCTTCCTCTCCCACTGTTACCCCCTGGCTCTGAGAATTCTCCAGACTGGAGAAGATGCCCTTCTTCTGCACACTCTCCCCGGCTCCCACACGCAGAGCCCTAATGCTTACCTCTGAGAAAACTAAATCCCACTCGACTAGAGAATCCTTAAGGGCAGAAGACCTCACAATGTGGCATATTAGCCTGCCCATCTTCTGGGGTCCCCAGACTCCCCCCGAAGGAAGGGGCGGCTCCCAGCCCTACGCAGGGCCAAGGGGACCCTCCCAGCATCGCTAGTGTCCTGGCCCCAAACACGAGCAGGTCTCCCGGTGAGACGCAAGGGCCCAGCACTCCGTTTCCATGACCTCCCAAGTCACTCAACAAATATTTGCCAAGCGCCTGCCTGGGGCATGAAGTGCCTGGGAGCCCGGGGCAGGCCATGAGCGAGACAAGGCCTGCCTCCAGGGCTCATGGTCCAACAGGGTACGTGGTCTTACACCCAGAGTTCCACAGATCAACGTGCCGCATGTGCGGGCCTCTAACATTACAGCTGACATATTGGAGCGGGGACGGGGGGGGGGGGCAGATAGAACGAGGCGGCGGTGGAATGGGAGCATAGCCCTCAACGTACAGGGAGACCATGCAGAGTCCTGAGAGAGAAGCAGGCACAGTCCTTCCAGAAAGTGAAGGTAAATGAAGGCTGGTGCTGGGCCCAATCCTTGGTTAGTTTCTCTCTTCCCAGGGATTGAACCCAGACCGAGGGCTCTGCTCTGGACCCAACTGTGCCTCCTCGCCCCAATTCATGGGTTGAACTCTTACCCTCCAACACGTCTGTATTTGGAGATGCAGTCTTTAGGAGGTAATTAAGATTAAACAAGGGCCTAAGAGTGGGAGCCCTGATCTGCTAGGACCGGTGAGTCTTAGAGAAGGGAGAGATTTCTCTCTCTGTAAGGACACACACCAAGGCCGTGTGGGCACATCTGGTCTTGGACTTCCAGGCTCCAGAAGCGGGAGCCATGTCTGTTGTTTCAGCCACCCCGTCTCTGGTGTGTTGTTACGGCAAGCTGGTTCAAGACAGGCTTGAAGTAGCATCCTCTCGCCTACAACTCCCCCGTGGAGCCCCTGTCCTGGGCTTCCTATGGGTGCCAGACGTGTACATGTCCCAAATACTAACTTGACGTGCCTGCGGCCAAACCCCTCCCCACACCTCCAAGTCCGCCGGCCAAAGCTCTCACCAGCTCCAGCCTTCCTTGCTCAGGCCAACACCCTGATCTGACCCCCAAACTCTTTCAAAACCTGTTCTCACCACCTGCTCTCGGGACTTCCTAGGATGCTGTCCCCGAGATGGCCACAGCTCGTCACACCTGCCCAGTCACTTATCTCAAACTCCCAAAGACAGAACCTTTCCCAACCCCAATTCCTTCGCTTCTCCTGCTTGATTTTTCCTCCTTGGTGCTTCCTACCATCTAGCTAGCTAGATGCGTCCTTGGCTTTGTGTCAGTTCCACCAGGGCAAGGTGCCTGCCTGTCCGGTTTATACTGCAGTGTTCGCTGCCCCCTAGGACCAGACAGGTACACAGTGGGTGTTCAATAGTTGTTTGTCGAATGAAAAATTATTTCCGTTACTTCCAACCTAACTCCCCGTTTTGTTCCACATGAATGTGACCCAAACAGGGTGGGAGTCCCCAGGGCCAGTAATGGAGGGTGCCGCGCAGACCGGTGCCCCCCTCGGGCAGCCGCACCGGGCGGGTGGCCTGCAGTCAGGGTCCCGCTGTGAGCTCAGTGTCACTGCACTTTGGATTCCCACCAACTGTTCACACTACTGCGTGATCGTGCCGGGGTGCGGCAGGCTTGAACTGCAAGCGCTTGGGTGGCAGGGCGACTCCTGGGAGTGGAAACTGGCAGGGATTTGGAAAGGGAGCTCCAAACTCCCCAGGCAGCACAAGCTAGGGGTACAGATGTGCGCCATCACCAGGGACGGACTGTCTGTCTTCCTGGCTGACTTTCCAGGGAAGCTGTGAGCTGCCCGATGTAGTGCAAGCCAGTTCAGGGAAACCACCAGCCCCAAGTGAAAGGACCAGAGGCCCGCGGAAAGCCCCACAGGACTTCAAGCAGCTCAGCAGGAGGTCAGAGTAAGGTGGGGGGAGGGGATATACCCCCAGGCAGCCGGAGCAGCCCTTCCTGGCCCAGAGCCATTCTGACCCTCAGTAGGCGCCAACTGCAAAGCAGCTGAGGCAAACATTTGCTAATGAAGAACAAAGTGTTACCTGACTGTACAGGTCTCTACTGCTGGCATTTAAAAAAAAAAAAAAAAAAAAAAAAGGACTTTATTATTATTTTTTTAGTAATCCCTACACCCAACACGGGGCTTGAACTCACAACCCCAAGATGAAGAGTCGCAGGCTTTTCCGACTGAGCCAGCGAGGCACCCCCCTACTGTTGGCATTTTTAAAGTAGGTGCACATCCCCCCCCCCACAAAAAAAGTGGCCATGATATCCACAGTGGGTGACAGGATTGTGACAGGGCATTAGCTGGCAAGTAGCATTTGCATTGCCCCTACTGTGCACCTGCACAGGGCAAGGGCTCTGTTACACTTCTCTCTCTGGTTTCTGAGGAAGAAACAACTCTTCCCGCCATTTTCCGGGCGTAGAGAGCAAGGCCCAGAATTGCACCCAGGCCCTCTGGCTCCTGTCCCAGAATCGGAGGTAACAGTGGCTGAGGCTTCCTCACCACGGCTGGCCCATGCCAAGCTCGTCCCCCACGTGGTCCCATCGCTCCCCGAGGCACGCAGGCCACCGTGACTAGACCCATCCCATGGATGGGAAAACTGGGGCTCAGAGAGGCCAGAGCTGGGGCTCTTTATCTTCACTGGGTATGTCTTCTCCATAAATGGGATCTCGGGTGCCCTCTGAGGGCCAGGCTGCGTGCCGTTCCTGCCTCCCCTACAGGAGGACTTCTCCTTTGCCCAGCCTCCCCCAGCTACTCCCTCCCCTTCCCCCCTGCCACCTCTGGGAAATGAGCAGTCCAGTCCCACGCTTGCCCCAGGGTCTCCCTCTCTCCTCCCACTCTCCCTTCCTCCGCCCACAGCAGCAGCTCCTACAAGGAGACTGGCAGCAGCCCTACCCCCCACCCCAAGCCCACCTTTCGGAGTTACACCCTAATCCCTGTGTGCCTTCAAACTTGAAGGAGGAGGTGGTGGCAGGCACACAAAGGGTCGTGGAGGGAGTGTCACATGCTAAGGCCCTGAGGTGACGCTGGTGTAGCTAAGGCAGGAGGCCTGGAGGGCTGGAGGGCAGGTGGTTCCTGGGAAGGGGCCTGTCGAAAAGGGCTTGGAAGGCGACGCAGGACCTTGGCAGGGCTTAAGAATACGAATCTTGTTATTTTACACAAAGCGCAAAGCTTCCTGCTTAGAATTGTGCTTCCTTTCCTCTACACCGCCAGAAAACATCTCCCTGTAGCGGCGCTGACAGCCTGACATCAGTCTTCCCAACTCGAAAAGGGGCTAACAGCAGCAGCCACCTCCTGCGGCCATTCCAAGGACTGAATCAGCAAGCAATGCAGACAGACTGGTGCTTACCCTGAGTCCGGGACCCGGTAACACCAGCTGTTATTAGCCACGTCCCCTCTGTTCCTCCTAACCCCTAAGCCCCTCGCAGGGCTGTAAGGTCTCTGACAGCAGCGGCCACATCCTACACCCCCAGAACCTTATGCCATTTCATGATTAATCGAGCGGTACTTGCTGAGGGCTCCCTCCCTGCCCCAGTGCCTTCCCAGCATCATCAAACACCCCAGACACCAATCTCTGTGCTCCTCATGGTAACAACACAGCGAGGATACCCCGACCTTGTGGCCACTGGGACCAGATCACTCTTTGGCGGGGGGGGGACAGACGGACCATCCTATACATTACGTACGACGTTGAGCAGCATCCCGGACCTCTACGCTCACTAGAGGCCAGTACCAGCCCCAGCTGTGACCACCAAACACGTCTCCAGACAGACATTTCCCAAACACCCCTTAAGAGGAGGCAGAATCATTCCTCACTGAGAACCACTGCTGCACAGGCATGCCTGCTTGTCCCCACTCATCAGAGGAGGACACAGGAGGTGCCCGAGGTCGCAACCTTTGCCCAGGGTCTCATGGCCGAGGAAGATGGCGCTGATGGAATCAGACTCTCCACTAGACCGTGGTTGCTCACCTTCAGCCACCCTCTGCCTAATTCAGAAAAGAGTCACAGTCCTCACAGAGGGCCCTTGGGTCTCGAAGGATGCTGAGACCTTCACCAAAGGAGGCGGCACAGGAGAGATGGGACGATGACCACAGGCGGGCACTGGGCACAACCTCTAACAGCCAGCCACCAGACCGGATTCACTTCACTGCAGCTCAGAGGGCTCTCCAGGGGGGACCCAGAGAGCAGAGGCAGGGAGACGGGCCTCCCCCGCACACCCCTGCTAGGCACAATGGGCGCCGAGGGCCTGGGGAAGGAGGAAAGGGATCGGGGTGATGAGGAGCCGGGAGGACCCCAAAAGGGAGCACAGGCTGTTCAAGCAGCGCCGCCTCGTCTTCAAGCCCAGGGGGGCTCGTCATCGCCTCAAACACAGGCTCCCTTCTCCATCAACCTGCTCTGGCACCGACACTGATGAACTCCCGAGTCAACCTGGCTGGACCAACCCCCAACCCTCTTCAAACCCGCGCCTGCAGGCTGACCCCAACGACAGATCCTGCAAGACTGACAAAAACT
The DNA here is from genome assembly GCF_014898765.1 of Herpailurus yagouaroundi. Classification (NCBI taxonomy): domain Eukaryota; kingdom Metazoa; phylum Chordata; class Mammalia; order Carnivora; family Felidae; genus Herpailurus; species Herpailurus yagouaroundi. The sequence goes on along the minus strand of NW_024412431.1, from coordinate 4,275,065 downwards.
CAGCTGTCCTCACAGCCTTGCTCGCTGGAGCTCCCCACTGGCTGGCCAGACTTTAAAAGGCCTGGAGGCAGGCCAAGGGGTCTGGACTTTCATCTGGGGGCAGCGGGGAGATCCAGGAGACCCTGCGACCCGGGTGCTTTTCTGTAAATGGCACTATGGCACTAAGGGTCTTCATTTCCACACTGGGGTCACCCCCCTCACTCCTTCCCTCACGAGGACAAGATATTTAGAGTACTTAGCAGGAGGCTGGCACATGCTCAATAAAGGCTTTCAATGTGCTGTCCCCTCTGCCCAGAACATTCGCTCCTCCCCTGCCCCAGCTTCCCTCACCAGGCCGATTTCTTCTTATTCAGGGCTCAGCTCTCCCACAAGCCGTGCCTGACCACCCAATTTGAAATTCTCCACTGTCCCCCCCACCGGATCTGTTATTCAAGGCTGTTCCCCCACCCCCACCCCTAGCAGGCAGTCGACACCCTAGTGAAATAAAACTGTCCCAAGGGTCCCCTTACTTGTTGTACTTGCTAGTTTGGCCTCCTCTGGCGCCCCAGGTCTGTGTGCCCCGAAGTCCGCACGGAAAGGCAGCCTTTGAGCACCTTCTCCTCTAGCTCCAGAGGCAGCTCAGAGCCACTGCCCTCCTCCACCATGGCCAGCCCCCACCAGTCGCTGGCCCCATTCCAGCCATGTGACCAGAGGGAGCCACCCCCGGCCTCAGTACCCAGCCCTGAGCCCCAGTCTGTGCCACAGCAGCCAGCCTCGGCCCAACCAGACAGGGAAAAGGCACCTTTAAGTGGGGCTGCCGGCCCAGTTCCTCCCGCTCCCAGAACCAGGAGGCTAGCCAGGGAGAGGAGGGCAGGGCCCAGGTGGGATGGGTGCGAGGAACTACAGGCCGACTGGGGGAAGGCAGGGAAGGAGGGTGACAACCCATCATTAAGCCCAGGCCCAGCTGATAACCACTCGACCCAGCAGTTTGTGCTCTTGCCTCAGGTGTGGAAGATCCCAGAACACACTGGTAACAATTAGCCCAGAGAGAGCAACGAACGCTGTGGACGTCTGACCGGGAACCAAAGAGGGGGAAAAAGACAAACCAGGCAAGCAGAGCTCCATGCAGCTCTGGAGCCAGGCTCCGTCCTCGAAACTGCCTCCCCGAGCCAGCCCACAGTTCCGTGACCCCTGACCTCTGGGCTCCCAGAAGGGAGCCGGGGGATGAGGTGTGACCAGGCCCCTGAGAAAGACGCTTCCACTGCTCCCGCCCCTGGAACGCCAGGAAAACTCTGTCCGCAAGGGCACGGATCCATTCCTTGGGAGGGCCAAGAGGAAACGCCCGGGCACAGAAGCCCCGCCAGGGGATCCCAACAGCAGAGCTCCTCCAGCCATGCCCCTCAAAAGCCAGCTGGGGAGACTGTGGGTTTGAGCCGAGGGCCCGTCAGTCCCAATCTGCCACTGTCTAGCTGTGTGGCCTGGAGCAAGCCACCCGAAGCCTGAGCTTCCTCCCATCATGGAGAAGGCGGAAGCGGATCCAGTGGTGGGCCGGCAACCAACGAGCCCATCCCAGGGCCTGGCTCCAGAGGGCACCCCACAGGCAGAGCCTGGGGGCCAAGAGACCCGAAGGCCTGGGCCAGGGTGTAGACACCAGACTTGGTATCATCAGGAGCCTCCAAGACCCGATGAACAGAGCTTTATTCGCTCCCCTTCCAGTCCTTCACCCCTGGGGAGCTGGTGCCTGGGAGGCCATGGTATAAGACGGTGGGTGGCTGCGAGGTCCCATCGCCTGGGCTTGGAGCCCCGAGGCTCTGCTCACAAAAAGTGGGGAAAGAATCTAGCACCCCAGGATACTCAGGTAAGGGCAGCTGGGCGGCCTCCCGGCAGATATACATGCCCAGCTAGGTGTTGCGGACTTCCCCAAGCTCTCCACACAAACACCCACCCGGTGGGCCAGCGCTTTGGAAGAGCCAGCAGAGACTTGCTCCAAGGGTAGGTCGGGGACCCAGAGCCCGAGAGGGATGAGGAAAAGAGGACACAGCCCAGGTCTGGCCCGGAGCGAACACCTGGTGGGGGAAGGGGTGGCGTGTGCCTTTGGATCGCACTAGTTTCCCGGGACGCCCCGTGTCTCCACTAGACGAGCCCAAAGGCGCTGTTTCCCCCCCCCCC
>NW_024412431.1:4264148-4272517 GCF_014898765.1 Herpailurus yagouaroundi | reverse complement strand
GGGGAGGAGCGGCCGCGGTCCCGCCCCCTGCCCGCCTCCGGCCCCGCCCCCGAGACGAGGCCAGCTGAGCGCCGAGCGCGCCCCTTCTCACCTCGGTTTTCTCCCTTCGCCCCTCAGGGTCCCCCGCCTGTTCCTTGATCTGCCGGAGAATTCGACTCCCGACCCCGCCACTTCCTAGTTCCGCGACCTTGGACAAGTCTCTTCGCCTTTTCGATCATTCGTTTCCTGTAAAACGAAAACAACAATGACTTCTATTTATTGTGCCTGGCACGGTTTTAGGCACTTAATGGGCATTATCTCTTTAAATGCCACAGTAACATTTTTAAGTAGAAATGACTACACACTTATACACCCTTCATAGAAAGAGAGGCACACAGAAATGAAAAATACCTACTGAAGATTACCAGCAAGTACGTGATGGAGGGTGCCAGGATTCAAACCCCGAATCAAGAATCGACGATGAAATTAATGCTTTCATGTTTATGCCACACCTGATTCTGTTCTAAGCATTTAACCTGCACTAAGTCGTTTAAAACTCACCACAACACAACAACGAACGTTAAAAAGTTATGTCCATTTTGCAAATGGGCAAACTTAAGCATAGATGGAGACAAGAACAAGTAGCAAGGCTAGCTGGGACTGGAATCCAGGCAGTGCAGGCCACTATGCTCCCCTCCCGTCCTACACAGTTAGAACCTACTGAGAACTTACTACGTAAGAGGGGATGCTTTGCACACTTTCCAGGCATTCGGTCCCTTAATTTTTGCTCTATATTGGAAGTTAGCATTCCTATTTAACAGGTAAGGAAAGTGAAGCCCAGAGAGTTTAAGTAACTTGCCAAGACCATGTGATAGGACTGGGATTCAAACTCAGTAAATCTGATTTCAGAGCCTTAATTATTCCTGCAGAGTGCCCTGAAATAATGTGCTTACAGCACTCAGTGCACAGAAGCCGATCAGTAGATGTTGAATTTCTCCGCTTACCGCCCCTTTTCTGAGCCTCACCTTCCTCATCCGTGAAATGGGGCGAGTGATGCGTCCCCTCCCAGGGGAGCCGACGTGATTAAGGCTATCCACACTACACTTTCCGAGCTTTCCGCCGTACATTTTGATCCCGGCCACCCACTGTAGGTAGCATCACTGACTGGCTAAATTCTATCATGTGACCTGCCCTCCCACTGTGCCAACATGGCGACGCCCAGGTCCTAATCCGGGAAACGTGCACCCAGGCTAATACGGTCCTGGACGCCGGGAGCGAAGGTGAGAAGGACCTGGGCGACGCGGGGAGGGATCCAGGCCGGTGTCGGGCCCGCTAGAGGGCTTCTGGCCTCTGGCTTCTCAGGGGCCGGTACTCCGAAGATGGGGTGTAGTGTCAGCTTACCGAGGCCGCAGGGTCTTAATCTTTACTGATGTATAGGCCACCTGGCCCGGGGACGCAGCTCCCTGATGCTCTTCCTGTGCCGTCCCCCGCCCCCCCCCCCCCAAACCAGGCTCGGCAGGGAGAGGCTCCCGCGGATGCCCCGTGCGAGAATCGGTCTGTGGCTAAGTCTAACTCTCCGCTCCACGCGCAGTCTCTGCAGAGCCGGGTTTATGGAGGGGCAGCCGCAAGGGCCGCCGAATCCAGCCGGCATGGAGAACGGCACCGAGCCCTGCGGAGAAGAGCGAGCATCCGAGGCTCAGGAGACGACGGTCACCGAGGGGGCCGCCAAGATAGCCTTCCCCAGCGCCAACGAAGTCTTCTACAACCCGGTGCAAGAGTTCAACCGGGACCTGACGTGAGCAGGGGTGTGGGATCAGCTTGGCAGAGGGCAGTGCATCTGCAAGGTTGAGGGAGTGTGAGCTAACCAACCCCCCATCTCTCCCGCAGATGTGCCGTGATCACCGAGTTTGCTCGCATTCAGCTTGGGGCCAAAGGAATCCAGAGTGAGTTGAGGTCCAGTCTCCCTGTGGGCCGGGGTCACGCAGAGCTCTCTCCCTGCCCTGCCCTGCCCCCTTTCCCTTAAAGTTCTAAAAGGCTGCAGGCACCTTGCAGGCCCTGGGTTCATTTCCTTCAGGCTTTCCCCAGGGGCTTTGAGGAAGATTTTCTCCCATGAATCTTCTGTATACTGAGGAATAGGGGGAGGTCTCTCAGAGGGAGCTTTGAGACCCCTGACTTGTGCTTCTGGGTGGCTGCAGTCAAGGTGCCAGGTGAGAAGGACGTGCAAAAGGTGGTCGTGGACTTGTCAGAGCAAGAGGAGGAAAAGGCTGAACTGAAAAAGGGTGCAAACCTGGCCCCGGGAGACCAACCTCGAACGGCTGCCGTTGGGGAGATCTGCGAGGTGGGGCCTGGACAGAGGAGGTGGCGGCCCCCGAGTCCTCCAGTAATGGAGGAAGGAAGGCTCCTGAGGCCGGAGAGCTATAGGAAGTGGGTGGTGGGGGCTCCTTGGGGCCCAGCAGAGGATAGAGGTATCCACGTGAGTGGGGCTCCCTGATTACTCCAACAGGAAGGCCTTCGAGTGCTAGAGGGTCTGGCAGCCTCGGGCCTACGTTCCATTCGCTTTGCACGAGAGGTGCCTGGACTCCAGTCTGTAGTTGCCAACGATGCCTCTGCCCGAGCCGTGGATCTCATGTGCCGTAATGTGCAGCTCAACGCTGTGGCCCACCTGGTACATCCCAGGCAGGCCGATGCCAGGTAGGTTTGGGGCAGCCGAGCCTGATGGCTGGAACGTGCATGCCAGAGCAAGGCTGCCTGGGCTCAAGTCCTAAGTCCGTCCTATTCTTGCTCTTTGGCTTTGGGAGAGTGCCTTAGCCTCTCTGAGCCCCCATTTTCTTGTCTATAAAATGAGAATGTTAGTATTACAGGAGTTGCTCTGTTGATTAAGTGAGAGATGATGCTTAGATAGCCAGAAATAAGTCCCATTATGGTTTCCATTTTATTTTCATTTGTATTTATTTTCTTATTCTAGAGACAGAGAGTGCACGAGCAGGGGAGAGGGGGAGAGGGGACAGAGGGAAGGAGAGAGAGAATCTCAGGCAGGCTCCATGCTAAGGGTGGAGTAGGGCTCCATCCCATGACCTCCAGGACCATGGCCCAAGCTGGTCACAGGTCACTGAGTGGTCCACCAGCTGAGCCACCCAGATTCCCCTATGGTTTCCATTTTACTTTTATTTTTTTTAATAATTCAGTTTTTAATTCACATCCAAGTTAGTTAGCATATAGTGCAATTATGTTTGCAGGAATAGATTTTGTGATTTATCCCGTGTGTATAACACCCAGTGCTCATCCCGACAAGTGTCCTCCTTAATGTCCCTTACCCATTTAGGGGGCGCCCCCCCCACAACCCCTCCAGCCACCCTCAGTTTGTTCCTTGTATTTAAGAGTCTCTTGTGTTTTGTCCCCCTTCCTTGTTTTTATATCATCTTTGCTTCCTTTCCCCTCTGTTCATCTGTTTTATATCTTAAAGTCCTCATATGAGTGAAGTCATAGATTTGTCTTTCTCTGGCTGACCAATTTCGCTTAGCATAATACCCTCTAGTTCCATCCGTGTAGTTGCAAATGGTAAGATTTCATTCTTGATTGCCGAGTAATACACTATTGTGTGTGTGTGTATATATATATATGTACATATATATATATATACACACACATATATACATATATATACGTATTTGTATATGTATATGCCACATCTTCTTTATCCATTCACCCATCCACGGACATTTGGGCTCTTTCCATACTTTGGCTATTGTCCTTAGCACTGCTATAAACATGGGGGTGCATGTGCCCCTTTGAAACGTCACACCTGTATCCTTGGATAAATACCTAGTAGTGCCATTGCTGGGTCATAGGGTAGTTCTATTTTTAATTTTTTGAGGAACCTCCATACTGTTTTCCAGAGTGGCTGCACCAGTTTGCATTCCCTCCAGCAGGGCAAAAGAGATCCTCTTTCTCTGCATCCTCATCAACATCTGTTGTTGCCGGAGTTGTTAACGTGAGCCATTCTGACAGATGTGAGGTGCTATCTCATTGGGGTTTCGATTTGTATTTCCCTGATGGTGAGTGATGTTGAGCATTTCTTCATGTGTCTGTTAGCCAGGATGTCTTCTTTGGAAAAGTGTCTATTCATGTGTTTTGCCCATTTCTTCACTGGGTTATTTGTTTTTTGGGTGTTGAGTTTGATAAGTTCTTTCTAGATTTTGGACACTAACCCTTTGTCTGATACGTCGTTTGCACATGTCTTCTCCCATTCTGTTGGGTGCCTTTTAGTTTTGCTGAATCCTTCGCTGTGCAGAGGCTTTTTATTTTGATGAGGTCCCAATAGTTCATTTTTGCTTTTGTTTCCCTTGCCTCCGGAGACCTGTTGAGTAAGAAGTTGCTGTGGCCGAGGCCAGAGAGGTTTTTGCCTGCTTTCTCCTCGAGGATTTTGATGGCTTCCTGACTTACATTCAGGTGTTTCATCCATTTTGAGTTTCTTTTTGTGTATAGTGTAGGAAAGTGGTCCAGGTTCATTTTTCTGCCTGTTGCTGTCCAGTGTTCCCAGCACTATTCGCTGAAGAGACTGTTTTTATTCCTTTGGATAGTCTTTGCTGCTTTGTCGAAGATTAGTTGGCCATATGTGTGTGGGTCCATTTCTGGGTTCTCTGTTCTGTCCCGTTGATCTGAGTGTCTGTTTTTGAGCTAATACCATACTGTCTGGATGATTACAGCTTTGGAATACAGCGTGAAGTCCGGGATTGTGATGCCTCCTGCTTTGGTTTTCTTTTTCCGGATAGCTTTGGCTATTCAGCGTCTTTTCTGATTCAGATTTTAGGGTTTTTTGTTCTAGCTCCGTGAAGAATGCTGGTGTTATTTTGATAGGTGTTGCATTGAATATGTAGATTCCTTTGGGGAGTATCGACATTTTAACAATAGTTGTTCTTCCAACCCAGGAGCATAGAATCTTTTTCCATTTTTTTGTGTCTTCAGTTTCTTTCATAAGTTTTCTTTAGCTTTCAGCATATAGATTTTTCACCTCTTTGGTTAGGTTCATTCCTAGATACTCTGTGGTTTTTGGTGCAGTTGTAAATGGGATCAATTCCTTGATTTCTCTCTCTGTTGCTTCACTATTGGTGTATAGAAATGCAACTGATTTCTGTGCATTGATTTTATATCCTGCGACTTTGCTGAATTCGTGGATCAGTCCAGCAGTTTTTTGGTGGAATCTTTTGCGTGTTCCATATAGAGTATCATGTCATCCTGCAAAGAATGAAAGTTTGACTTCTCCTTGCCGATTTGGATGCATTTTATTCCTTTGTGTTGTCTGATTGCTGAGGCTAAGACCTCCAATACTACGTTAAATAGCAGTGGCGAGAGTGGACATCCCTGTCGTGGTCCTGACCTTAGGGGGAGAGCTCTCAGTTTTTCCCCACTGAGGATGATGTTAGCCGCGGGTCTTTCATATATGGCTTTTATGATCCCGACGTATGATCCTTCTGTCCCTACTTTCTTGAGGGTTTTTATCAAGAAAGGATGCTGGATTTTGTCAAATGCTTTCTCTGCATCTATTGAGAGGATCACGTGGTTATTGTCCTTTCTTTAATTGATGTGATAAATCACACGGATTGTTTTGCTATGGTTTCCATTGTAGACTTGACTTCTCAACTTCTGGTACTTTTATTCATTCAAATGAGCCAGCACAAAGCGAGTATCCACAATGTGCCAGGCATCAGTAAACAAAATAGGCAAAACCCCTGACCTTGGGGCATTCACATTCTAATGCTGGGGTCCAGCAAACAGCAGCCTGGGAGGCCCCCTGGGAGGCCAGAGCCTGGGTTGTTGTTTTTTTTTTTTTGGCCCACCAGCTAAGAATGTTTTTTGCATTTTCTTTTCTTTTCTTGAGAGAGCGCTCGCACTTGCTGGAGAGTGGGGAGAGGGGCAGAGGGAGAGAGAGAATCCCAAACAGGCTGCCTGCTCAGCGCAGAGCCCAGTGTGGGGGTTCCATCCCTCGACCTTGGGATCATGACCTGAGCCGAAATCAAGAGTTGGACCCTCAACCGGCTGAGGCAGACATCCCATGTTTTTTGCATTTTTAAAGGGTTTAAAAAAAAACAAGGCACCGTTTGTGGCCCACAAAGCCTAAAATATTTACTATCTGACTTTTTACAGAGCACAAATAAAGAAAAAGTATTTGTTTTCTGGACTGTATTGGAATCTGATAGGAAACAAAGACAGTGACAGCCAGATCAATGAGCAAACTATATAGTAAAAGTGGTGAAAAAGTAAAAAGAAAAGTAAAAGAAAAAGAAAAGAAAAGTAAAAGGTGAAAAGTGCTCTGGGAAAAAACTGGAGGTTGGAGGGGATGGAGGAAGGTGGTGGATGGGTTGTAATTTTATATATTTTATTTTATTTCATTTCATTTTATTTTATTTTTTATTAAAAGTGTTTTTCAATGTTTATTTTTGAGAGAGAGACTGAGACAGAGCATGAGCGGGGGAGGGGCAGAGAGAGACAGGGAGAGAGAGAATCCCAAGCAGAGCCGATTCGGGGCTCGAACTCATGGACTGTGAGATGGTGACCTGAGCCAAAATCAAGAGTCGGACGTTCAACCCACTGAGCCACCCAGGCGCCCCAGGTTGCAATTTTAAATAACAGTTAGGGTTGGCAACTTGGAGAAGACAGCATTTGCATTTCCTCACCTACAAAGGAAACGATAATGATTCCTTAAGATTTGCCTGGAAGGTTATTTGATTAAATGAGTTAATCTATAAACGGCTTGAAACAGTTGTCAGGCATATGTATGTCACATCACCATTGGCTATTATTATTGCTGTTGTTAGACACGAGTACACTGAGGTCCAAGGAAGAAGGGTCACGTGGTTGGTTAGCACATGGCCAGCCCAGGGTCCGAACCTAGCCAGCTGGCCTCCAAATGCAGGCCGAAACCATCACACCCAATGAGAGGACACGTGTAGGGGACAGAGCAGGTCCCTAATGTAGGGGGCTGAGGACCGGGGCCTTCTTGCTCCCAGGATGCTGATGTACCAGCACCAGAGGGCATCGGAGCGGTTTGACGTCATCGACCTGGACCCGTATGGCAGCCCCGCCCCCTTCTTGGATGCAGCCGTGCAGGCTGTGAGCGAAGGAGGTGAGGCCACACTGACCTGGGCACAGAGCAGGGCTCGGGGTTTCTGGAGGATCCTCACCGCTCAGGCCTTCCTTGCAGGTCTGCTGTGCGTCACCTGCACCGACATGGCAGTGCTGGCGGGGAACAGCGGGGAGACCTGTTACAGCAAGTACGGGGCCATGGCCCTCAAGAGCCGGGCCTGCCATGAGATGGTGAGCCGCCCTCCCCCCACCCCTTCCCACCCGGCAGACCTGCTTCGCTTCCTCCAGGCAGCAGGGGCCAGATCCGTCCCAAGATGTTAAAGACAAGCAGGTCTATAGCCAGAATAGTTCTAGAGCCCGGACTTCCAGTTCTGGTCACTCGGACGGCAGCGGTTTTGCCCAGGGCGGGAGCCAGTGGCCGCATTATTTTTCCTAGTGCCCTCGGTTTTAACAACTCGTTCAAAATTGTTATTTAGGACAGTTTTCAGGAGTGGGTTTGGCTTTGGGTTCAAATCCTAGCTTTGCTGGCGCCTTTGGGTGATTCATTTCACCCTCCTGGGCCTCGCTTTTGGCCTCTGTGAAATGCGCACGATGGTGAATTGCCGTGGGGATTCGAGAGGGCGGGGGCCGGAAAGGAGGATGGCCTGGCTTTGTTCCGTAAGGGCCCTGTCACCAGGTCAGTCTGGAAAACCGGAACACAGGTCCTTGGAGCACATCGCATAGCGCGGGGCACACGGATGTTGCTGCCCTGGATGGCGGGCCTGTGCGCTCCGTAACCACGTAGCACCCCCAGGAGGCCCATAAAGAGACATAGACTGTTGTGATCCCGTCGATGGGGGAACTGAGGCATTCACTTGGCAGGGGTCACACAGCCAGGACGCTTGGGCCTGGGCTTGCAACACCAGGGAGCCGCCCCTGAGCCTGTGCTTATGAGCACCTGGTGTGGCCCCAGGGTAGCTGGGAGGCGTCCGTGGAGGCAGGGCTGCTGGCTGATGCCGGCCTCCCACCCTCAGGCCCTGAGGATCGTCCTGCACAGCCTGGACCTCCGAGCCAACTGCTACCAGCGCTTTGTGGTGCCACTGCTCAGCGTCAGCGCTGACTTCTACGTGAGAGTTTTTGTCCGCGTCTTCACCGGCCAGGCCAAAGTCAAGGCCTCAGCCAGGTTAGTCTGGGGCAAGCAAGGGAGGCAACGAACAGAGGGGGGCAACAGGGCCTTTTGGGGGCACGGGAGGAAACGGGACTCCTAACGGGGAGGAGCTGGGGTGCGGCGGTCAGGCTGGGGAGCTTATGAGCCCTGGGGGGGGGGG
>NW_024412431.1:4156567-4264048 GCF_014898765.1 Herpailurus yagouaroundi | reverse complement strand
CCCCCCCCCCCCCCCCCCCCCCCCCCCCCCAGCAAGCAGGCACTGGTGTTCCAGTGTGTGGGCTGCGGGACCTTTCACCTCCAGCGCCTTGGCAAAACGTCCGGAGCCTCTGGCGGCCGGTGAGCACGGGTGAGCCCGGGGGAGGAAGGTGAAGGAGGCGTCCTAGGGTCGCCGCCCCCTAACCACCCCTCTCTCCGCAGGGTCAAGTTCTCTGCGGCCTGTGGTCCCCCGATCAGCCCTGAGTGTGAGCACTGTGGGCAGCGACACCAGGTGAGGCAGGGCCGGGGAAACCAGGGGGACGCTGGGGTTCCAGCTGTCTTGACACCTGGCCCTTCGCGCCCCCCCCCCCCCCCCCCCCCCGTGTCTGTAGCTTGGCGGTCCCCTGTGGGCGGAGCCCATCCACGACCTGGACTTCGTGGGGCGCGTGCTGCAGGCTGTGAGCACCAATCCTGGCCGCTTCCACACCTCAGAGCGAATCCAGGGGGTCCTGAGCGTCATCACTGAGGTGGGGGCCCGGGGTGACGGGGAGGGGGCCCCGCCTGTGCCCAGCCATCCTTCCCCCACCCACCCCGTGCCCTTCCTGTCCCCACGGCAGGAGCTCCCGGACGTGCCTCTCTACTACACGCTGGACCAGCTGAGCAGCACTATCCGCTGCAGCACGCCCAGCCTCCTGCAGCTGCGGTGAGTGCCCAGTCCCGGGCGGGAAGGAGTCTGCGCCCTTCGCCCGCCCTCCGGGTGCCCTGGGGCAAGGCCGGCCCCCCTCAAGGCCAGAGTCTTGGGTAAAACAGCTTTCCAACAGGCCTACGTGCAGGTGCTTAGAAGAGAGCGCGGAGGCCTTGAGCCTTGGGGAGGGAGATAGTCTCCCCATCACGATCACTGGCATTCCCCCGGCCGCGTAGTCACCGTGAGACGTTCAGCTGCGTCACACCCGCACGGATCAGCGCTGGCTTTGGGGTCCGGCCCCCCGCCCCCCACCCACGGCCCCTCTTGGTCCCCAGGTCAGCCCTCCTCCATGCCGGCTTCCGGGTCTCACTCTCCCACGCCTGTAAGAATGCCGTGAAGACGGATGCCCCCTCCTCAGCCCTCTGGGACATCATGCGCTGCTGGGTGAGGGCTGGCCTGACCAGATGGGGGCGCGAGGCCGGGACATGGTCAGGCCCAGCGTCCCCTGACCTTTGGACTTTACCTCCCAGGAAAAGGAGTGTCCGGTGAAGCGGGAAAGGCTGTCAGAGGCCAGCCCTGCGTTCCGTATCCTCAGCGTGGAGCCCAGGTACGGGCACTGGTGTGGCTGCCCGCGGGCGTGGGGAGCTCACGTGTGGGCAGGGGACAACGCAGATCCTTCCCTCCACAGACACATGCTCATTCACGTGAGATCCAGAATCTTCCCGCTTCCCCTCCCCTTCTGCCCCTGCCCTGGTCTGGCCCCATCACTGCCCAGCTGGACCAGTGCTGCTGGCTCCGCCCTGGTTTCCCCCCCCCCCCCCCGCCCCCGCCCCCGCCTCCGGCCCCAGCCTCTCCCCACAGCAGCCACAGTACATCGGTGAGGACCGGAGTCAGACCTGTCCACCCTCTGTTTAGAACCCTCTGTGACTCCCACCTCACTCACTAGAAACCCAAGTTCTGCCTGCAAGCTGTGCGCCATCTCCCTGTCCCCTCCCTCCCCCTTCATCCCCACTCTCCCTACCTCCCTCCATACTGGGCCTCTGCACTCACACTGCCCAGACGCAGCGCCCCCTTACGGCCTTTATAAGGGCTGTTCTCTGTGCCTGGAGTGCCCATCCCGGGTCCCCTGAAGGCTCTTCCCTCCCTCCTTCAGGTGTCTCTGACCGCTCTGTCCTGTCCTGCGCCCCTTCCCCCGCCTCCCCATTCCCTTTGTCCTGCTCTGTTTTTCTCAAAACTCTCATCCGTGCCCTAACACGCTACACTTCACTCACCTCTGATCTGTCCCATTGTCTCCCGCACTGTAAGAACGTCGGCCTTACCAATGGCAGGCCTTAGGCTCGTGGTGGGCACTGGATACATGTTCATTAACTGGATGAGAATCCCGACCCGGGCGGACACGGCCTTCCCAAGGCACGTGTTGCTGCACGGGGGTTGGCAGGTGGTCCGTGCACACCTGCAGGGCACCTGCCCCTCAGCCCCCACTCCCACGTCCCCAGGCTGCAGGCCAACTTCGCCGTCCGGGATGACGCCAACCCCAGCTCCCGCCAGCGAGGACTCAAGCGCTTCCAGGCTAATCCTGAGGCCAACTGGGGCCCCCGGCCCCGTGCCCGGCCAGGGTGAGTGAGAGCGCGGGTGGCGGTGGGGCTTGTCCGGGGCAGGACGGGGTGCCAGCTACTCCTCTGCCTGCACAGGGGCAAGGCCGCAGGTGGAGCTATGGAGGAGAGACGCAGGGTGCACCAGAATAAGAGAAAGGAGCCAGCTGAGGACCCGGTCCAGCGGGCTGCCCGGCTCAAGACCTTTCCCTGTAAAAGATTCAAGGAGGTGAGGCACCCCCACCACCCCACACAGCAGCACCCAGGGATCGCCCTCCCTGTGGCAGGGCTGGGAGAACCGGGGCGGGCAGGGCGTGCGAGCAAGCTCCCCGTCTAGGAAGGGGACCCAGCAGAGGCTGCTGAACACTGAGCCAGGGTTCACACCCACCGTTCTCCCACCAGGGCACCTGTCAACGCGGGGACCAGTGCTGCTACTCCCACAGCCCGCCAGCACCCGAGGACACCGCTGCAGCCGCCTCCCCTGACCATCCCAAGACCTCTTACCAGAACCCGCCTGGGTCTGGCGTTGCCGCTGGTCCGGGTGTAGACTGAGCCAATAAAGATATGTCACCTTTCCGACTGCCATTCGTCTGAGTCGGGAGGCTGCCTGCGGGTCTGTCTGTCCATCCGCCTTAGGGGCCCTGTCCGTCTCTCCAGCTGCGTGTCTGGAGCGTGCGTTCCTCTGTGCATCTTTTTTTGTTTCACTCCCTGGGGAAGCGCTACGCATCTGGAGGTTTGTTTGTCCCTGCCCGACCGAAGTGCTGTCAGTATTGCCATCTGGAGTGTTCTGTCTGTATGGGGGTGTGGGAGCTGACCCTCGGCCAGCCGGATGGTCTGTCCCGCAGCACGAGGCTCTCAGCCCGCCGCCCCTTTGCTGGCGCCTGCAGTTCCCCAGCCGGCCACGGGGCGGCAGCCGCGCGCTCGTGTCCGTGGGGCCTCCGCCCCCCTGTTGGCGTGCACCCAGACACAGGCGGGCCCTCCAGTCACCCAGCCCCTACCCTGCCTCGCGTCGCCGCCCGGTTTCTCTGGCCGAGCTCCCCACAGGGCCGCGGTGGCGGAAGCCGGACCGGAACCAGGCGCCTTGTGCATCCGCTCCAGGCCAGGTGCTTCCTGCTCCGCGGCCCCTCAGTCGAGCACACTGAGGCACTAGCCGGCCTGCCGCTTCCCCTCCCCTCTGGGACGGAGGGTTAGCAACGTTAACGGAGAGGCTTAGGGCAGAATCCCCACCCCCACGTGGTAGCCGTGGGGCCCCCCCGCAAACACCTTTCCCTTGGCTTCCTCCCCGCCTGTAAAAGGAACCTAATCCCAGAACCTAGTTTGTTGGGGTGATCTGTTAACTTGGGGGCTCAGAGCTGACCTCGCGCTTCCCTGGGGCAGTGGGATGGTTGGAGGCCGGCTGGCTCGGGGCTTCACCAGACTCCTGGGAGGGTGGTGGTAGTATCCGTGCTGGGCTGCTCCTGCAGGCCCCCAGATACACTGGAGGCAAAGTGTGATGGACGCGGGTGAGGGGGGCCTGGAGAAAAGTATAGTCTTGTCCCTGCTCCCTAGCTATTCCCAGGGCCCTGCCTTTCGCCTTTCTAGCAGGCTCCAGCCGGGTGTTGAGCTTCCCACCACTGCAAGATGCTTGCCCAACGCCTCTTTATCACCGTCCTCAAAGCGGCCTGTGATGTGGGAGGAGGGCCAGAGACCATCAAGTTGGGGCTGTGTGACCCGGTGGCCTAGAGGATCCACGTGGCCACAGGGCGGGCTGGGGGCACCTATTGTAAGGTTCTGCCAGCCCTGGCTCCCTAGGAAGTCCCTCCCAGCCATGGTGCTTCCTCTCACCCTCCTGGGCCTGAAAAGGTGGTGTGGAGAGCAGGCCTGGGGGCCCAGGACACTCGGGCCCGGCAGGACAGCCAGGGCAGACTGTCAGAACTGCCTTCCCTCCAGTGCCCCAGTCTGGGGTGGGGGTGGCGCGAAGCCCGGCAGGCGGTCTGTAAAAAGAGGAACAAAGCAGGGTGAGGAGAGGAGGAGCAGGAGGGGGCCCTGGGTCACGAGGCCGCAGACTGCCGGAAAGGGCTCTCCTCCACCCCATCAGCGCGGACACTTGGGCAGGGGGTGTTCAAAGCCGGAGGTGAAATCCAAGCGCGATACTGGAGGCTGCTGCTTCCCTGCCTCAGTTTCCCCCTCTGCGTGCATCCGGGTACCTCACTCCCAGCGGCGCGCTGGGTCGGGGTCCTCAGAGACCCTGGGCCACTCCAGTGCCTGGGAGGACGTAAGGTGAGGCCCTGAGGGGTGACGGCCCTGTCCGTCGCCGGCCGGGGGCGGGGCCGTGAGGCCCCGGCTCGGAGCTCCCCGCCCGCCGGTTTCCTCCGGGGTCAGCCCGGCTCCTTATCAGGCGCGGCCAGTCGGCCAGGGCCTTATCTGTGCCGGCCCGGCATCCTCCGGCGCGGCCCGGGGGTGAGAGGGAGGAAACTGGGCCGCCGGGGGGCGGGGAGAGGGCGGGCCGGCCAGGAGCAGCTCACTTTCCCTCGAGGGATCCACGCCGCCGTCGCCGGGGCCCTAGCGAGCCCGGGAAGAGGCGCGGCCCGACGTCGCTGCCGGGAGGGGGCGGCAAGCTCCCAGCGGCCCAGAGCGCAGAGGCCGGACCGGATCAGGGCCACGGAGCCTGGCCTGCAGCCGAACCTGCATCCTGGCCCTGCAGGACAGAGCCGGGGCTCTCACCAGGCAGCAGGACCAGCGCCGGGGTAAGAGCGGAGTCTGCCTGAAGGTGGGGTATCCTGGGACCGCCTGTATTCATTCATTCCATCCATCCTTCATTCATTCATTCAACGGCGGGGGGGGGGGGGGGAGGTACTCACTGAGAGCCCAGGACCTAGGTAGGGAAGACAGGACAGAGGGGCCAGGAGTCCCAGAAGTTGCTGGGACACTCCAAGCTGTGGGGCCAAGAGTGAACAGGGACGGCTACCCAGGTTGCAAAGGAGTGGATGCTGATGGGGTGGGGAGGGTGGGGGAGGCTGCTGATAGGGCCAGAGAAGGATTGGGACATGACCCTGTCTACTGGGCAGTGGAGTCAGTCTTTGGGATCCTGGGTCAGCATTTTTTATCATCATGTCAGCAGTGGGGTTACAGGGTTAGTAAGGGGGACATTTTCAGTGGGGGCGGGCGTCAATGGAGCGATTATAGAGGACTTTCAGGGTGTGACAGGGAGGCGTTGGGAAGAGCCTCTCGGGGTCATAGCTGAGGGCCACATGGTCAGCTGGGGGAGGGGTGGGGGGAATCGGTGAAGGGCCAGAGTCAATTACAGAGGGATTCTAAGGTCACACGCTACCGGTGAGGGGTCTTGGGATCAGATCTGAAGGTTACGGGGTCATCCTGGGGGCCGCAGGATCCGTCATGGGTTCCTGGCCTCGCCCCTCGCTCCCGCCTCCAGGTGAGAAGGGATTCTGGAATAAGGGAAATTTGCTCAGGAGCTGGGCAGCTGAGGCCCTCGTGGGTCACAAACAGCTCAGAGATAGCACTGCCCAGTGCTCCAGGAGGTGCTCCAGCGCTGCCCAGGAGGTCACTGGGTACCTCTTGCCCTTGCGTCAGGTCCCCTCCCGTGTCCTGGTGGTTTCGGAGCCCGCCTGCTTTTGCCCACCGAACCTCCACCCCCACCTTTTCCCTCTCATTTGAGGGCTCTGCTGGGCTAAGGGATGTGCGTGGCATCTGATTCTTCCCTCCCCACTGGCTTCCTTGTCTCCCGCAGGTGAGCACCCCTTCGGGGTCCATGTGCCCTCCCCAGGCCCAGACAGAGGTGGGCCCCACCATGACTGAGAAGGCGGAAATGGTGTGTGCCCCCAGCCCAGCGCCCGCTCCGCCCCCCAAGCCTGCCTCACCTGGGCCCCCAAAGGTGAAGGAGGTTGGCCACCGAGGCTCCTCACCCCCCAGGCTGCCCCCTGGCGTGCCAGTGATCAGCCTGGGCCACACCAGGCCCCCCGGGGCAACCATGGCCACCACGGAGCTGAGCACCCTGCGGCCCCCGCTGCTGCAACTCTCTACCCTGGGAACTGTCCCGCCCCCCCTGGCCCTGCATTACCACCCTCATCCCTTTCTCAACAGGTCAGTGGGGGGCTGGGACCTGGGGGGAATTCGGGGCCAGGGTCCTTGCCCACAAGGCGTTAGTGACCCACGACCCCTTACAGCCTCTACATTGGGCCGGCAGGACCTTTTGGCATCTTCCCCAGCAGCCGGCTGAAGCGGAGACCTAGCCACTGTGAGCTGGAGCTGGCCGAGGGTGAGTGCGGGTTCGTGTGTGTGTCGCCGTCTCTGCGGGGGCTCGCGTCTTCCACGGGGAGAGCTGTTGCAGGTGCGCCCAGGCACACACAGGATAGCCCACACGGGGGCTCAGTGCTCAGGTTACACTCCTGTGCAAAAACCACAGGCCCGGGGCCGGTCCCACACGACCACAGCCACCCAACAAGCCACGGAGAGTCATGGCAAAACGTACCGTGGCATGGGGGCCGCGAAATGACAGCTCCAGTCGAATGCACGGCCACGCAGGGAACAGCCACAGGACGACCACCACAGCAGGGACAGCCACACAACCACAGCCACTCAGGACCATGGCCCCACAAGAGTCAGCCACAGAACCACAGCCACACGACCACAAGCGCCCGGCAACCACAGCCATTTAGATATCCCAGGAGTTCAGCCAGCCACCCGAGACGCGCAGGCCCACGTTCACACCCAGAGAACCTCCCAGACCCGTGTGCACATCCAGCCACGTGCAGGGCCACACTCAGAATGGGGACCGCAAGGACGGCTCTCCAGACTGACAGCCACAGGAAACAGGTCCCTAGGGAGTCTCGGCCGTTGACATAGAAGTGTGGACGGTCGGGTTCGGAAGGCTTCGGCTGCCTGCAGCCTGGGCTGGTGACGGTCCTTGTCTAGGCCGCTGGGGTGAGTAGGGTGGGAGAGGGGTGGCTACCCAGCAGGGGAGCTACCCATGGATCCTACTTGTGGAGCCCTTGCGTGGAAAAAGCCCCAGCCCGCGCCGCCTGTGCGGAAGTCCCCTCGGAGATTCTGGGCGCTGAAGTGAGGGCCCCAGGGGGGCGCCCCCCGGGCCTCCGCGCCAAATCTGCCCCTCGTGTTCCCCAGGGCACCAGCCCCAGAAGGTGGCCCGGCGTGTGTTCACCAACAGCCGGGAGCGCTGGCGGCAGCAGAACGTGAACGGCGCCTTCGCAGAGCTCAGGAAGCTGCTGCCAACGCACCCGCCCGACCGGAAGCTGAGCAAGAACGAGGTGCTCCGCCTGGCCATGAAATACATCGGCTTCCTGGTGCGGCTGCTGCGCGACCAGGCGGCCGCTCTGGCCGCAGGCCCCGCCCCGCCCGGGCCCCGCAGACGGCCAGGGCCAGCGCACCGAGGCCCGAACGACAGCGCCCGCCGCGGGCCGTGTCGCAGGGCCGAATCAGCGATGCGCTCGCAGCCCGCGCCCCCGGCCGGCCCCGACGGCAGCCCCGATGGGGCGGCCCGGCCCATCAAGACGGAACGAGCGGCCGTGAGCCCTGAGGTGCGGTGACCTCCGCGGGCGTGGCCTCGGAGCCGAGGGGCGCCGGGACCTCAGCCCGGGGCGGTCGAGAGAGGGGCGGCCGATGCTCTGCGCCTGCTCTGGAGCGAACTCCCCGGAAGAGGGACCAGTGAGGACGTTCCCAACGGGGGAATAGGGCCCGGGGATCTGGAGGGGCGACTGTCGCCCGCGGGGGCCCTGTAGGCCTTTTTATCACCCGCCGCCCGCTGGAAATGACCTTTCCCGCGTCTTCCTCCGGGGGACGAGGTCCGGGAACCAACATGGCAGACAGGTCATCGGACTAAAGTGGTGCCTTTTTTTCCGGGCTGGGGTCACCGAGAGAGGTGGGGAGGGACGGGGTAGGGGGCTGGTCTTCGCCCTTCTCGCCGGCGCCCCCTCCTGGAGACTCATGGATACGCGCTCCCGGACCGCGTCTGCGGCGCGCCAGGTGCGCCGAGGGAGGCGCAGAATCGACGCCGGGACCCTCCCCCCACCGATCCCGAACCGGTCCCGCACGACGGCGTTAGCAAAGGCTCGGGCGCTCTTACTTTTGTTTTTCTTTATTTCTTTATTTCACATACACATTAGCCATTCAATGGAGAAGCCGGAGAGAGTCAGGCAAAGATGGTATAACAGAAGCGCAGTGACGGGGGCGGGGCGGGGCGGGGCGGGGCAGAGAGGGAACATACGGGCTGGCTGCCTACTTGCATTCCGCTAGGACACTGAAAACCCAGAAAACAAAACAGACAGTAAACTACCCTTGTTTCTTATGTATCTCAGTGCAGAGACGGGGGTGGAGGGCAGAGAGAGGGGGAGACCAGGCTGAAGGAAGAGGAGCGGAGGGACGGGGGACGCTAAGGGGGAAGCACACCAAATCCATTAGTACTATATATAGAGATACTCGTATATACTGCGTTTCTTAGCCTAAGAAGAAACTTGTTTGACGGGACGGGCGGCCTTTGCGGTCCGCGATGCTGGTGCTGGTCGGGCGCACGGATCTCCCGGGAGGGGCCGAAGCGGGGCTGGCCCAGGCTGGCTTGGGGGGGAGGGGGGCGCCCCGAGGGCGGGGGGCCCCCGGGGCGCCGAGGCGGGGCTGGGGTGCCCCTCGGGCTCTCGATTGGGGGACGAAATTTCTCGTGACTTTATTGCTCCTTTATTTTCTCTCATGTGGGGGGGGGGGGTTCCGTTCAGCACGGTCGGGGTGAGGAAATGGTGGGTCGTCTGAGCCACCCGGCCCCTCTGGGACCCAGAGCGCGGCGTCCGCTCCGCCAGCACGGGGGTGAGAACAAGGCACTAGGTCGGCCGGCCAGCGCGGGGGCGGGTGTGTAAGGCAGTCGACGGGGCTGGTTGCAGGGTGGGGTGGGGCTGTGTGCGGGGCCGTGTGCGTGCGTGCGTGCGGGCGCGGGCCTGGGCGAATCGACCTGTCAGCTTGGCTGGTCCTGTCCTGGAGCTTCGAGCCTTCCTCGTGCTCCCCGGTGGGTGACGGGGCTAAGGGTAGGGGTCGGAGGAATGATGTTGAGTTGGGGGCGCCGGGGAAAAGGGAGGGTAACTACCAACTTGCTGAGCGCGCTCCTGATAATGCTGGTGAGGGTCAAGTTGGCGTCTGGCTCAAAGAAGGGCGCTCGGGGCGGAGAGGGAGAGGGAGAGGGAGAGGGAGAGGGAGGGAGGGAGGGAGGGGACGTTTGTTCGTTGGCATTGACCTCTGCGGGGGAGGGGCTGGGGACCCCCCCGCCGCGCCCCCGTGCCCGGACGGGGATGGGGCGAGGAGGGGGGCGCTGGGCCCTGGGGAGGGGGCGCCCGGGGAGACCCGCGACCAGAGCAGCCCAGCCGCCGGGCGTATGCCGCTGTCCCGTTCCGTTAAACTCAACAAAGAAGGGATATGCGTGTTCCTAACAAGTGCAGGATATTTAATTGATTCATAAACTTATGTATAATAGTTTGTGGGTTTTTTTTTTAAAACGTACTTTATAATGTAAGAAGCACCAGGGTTTTTATGTTGAATTATCTTAAAAATAATTTTCTCTCGTCCTTTTCCTTTTTGATCTTGTTTTTTTTTTTTTTTTTTTTTTAGTGTCGAGGTGTTTTTTTTTTTTTAAACTCTAAAATGTGAACGTTTCCTTCAGCCCTCCCACCGAAACCGAGAACGAACGACGAAACAAATAAAAACCCCAGATCATCCTCGTCAACGCAGGAAAACGACTTAAAAAAAAAAAAAAAAAAAACTTAAAAAAAAAAAAAAAAAAAAAAACAAAAAAAAAAAAAGGAAAAAACACTCAGCTTTCGTGATCCCCGCGCAGGGCGGGGCGGGCCCAGTTCTTTTAGCGTCCCCAGAGCCGCGAGGACATTACAACAAAAATAGAATTTTTCTTAACAATCTCTTAACATACAAAGATAGGAAAACTCTCTGATGCATTGCACTTGGTTCAATGAAAAAAAAAAAAAAAGTTCATTTCCCCCATATATATTTTTTGTGGGTTTTTTTCTCTTCTAACACGTCCCCACATCTCCTGTCGCCCTCGTAGCCCCTCGCCTGCCCCTCACAACGACACTTGGGAAAGGAGCGGCCCCCCACCCCCACCCCACCCCTGCCCGCCCGGGCAGCCCCGCCGGGCGCGCTCCCGCCCCGGCCCAGCTGGCCTGCAGCTTCCGACCTCGCCCGGGCGGGCGCCCCGCCGACCCCGGCTCCCGCGGGCCCACCGCGCCCGCGGCCCCGATTGTCTTCGAGGGAAGGGGCGCGTGCGGCCGGGCAGGGGGTCCCTTCCGCTCCCCTCTCAGCTCTGACCCTGTTTAGCCAACCAAACTGAAAAATCATTGCACTTTGACCGCGCGTCACGCCCGGCCCACCCGGCCCCCCCACCCCCCGCCCTACTCCCCACGCCCCCCACCCCAGGCTCCCGTGGGATCCCCTGTCCCCTGCTTCTCAGTCCCGGTCTTCCCCGAGGGCTGCACGCGGATGGGGGGAGGGCCTTCGCTCAACTTCCAACAAAAGCCACTCCTGGGGCCAGCCGCCTTGTGGCTTCCAGGCGAGGACCGCACCGCGCCGCGCGCTGGCCCCTTCTGCCCCAGGTAAGGGCCCTCCTTGCCTCCCCAGCCAGCTCCCTCCCCTCCTTCCCTCCCTCCCTGCTGGGGCCACAGCCTCGCAAACTAGATTCACAATAAATAAAGCCCACAACCCGCCCCTGCGGTGCAATGTTGGGTTGACTGACTTTCAGAGGATCCTGACCTGTGCTTTGTGTTTTCATACAGTTAAGAAAGAGAGAGAGGCACGAGGACTCGAGACGGGGGGGCCTAGGAAGGGCGATGCAGGGAGGAGGGAGTAAGGCACAGAAAGACAAGCCAGAGGGGCCAAGTCACACCCTGGAGGGGGGGCTGGGCATGCTCTTGCTTCCCTCCCTCCCAGGGGGCTTCTGAAGACCCTCTGGACAGGCCCCCGTCCATCCCTTGGGAGGAGGAAGGGGCTGCAGGGAGGGGGAGAGGAGAGCTACTTCCTGTCGTGTGTTACCAAATTGTTCCCGAGTTGCTCAAATGGAGGAGTTCCCAATTGCAACAGCAAAAGACCCAAACGATGAATGCCCCACCCCTAAATAAAGAGTAAAGACATTACAGCTGAAATCCAGAGAGAAGTGGCCAGGAGGCCCATGTGGTGGAGAAAGTGGGGCTGGGGGGGGGGGGGGGCGGACAGAGAAAGCTCCAAAACACTTTTGAAAAAGGACAACACCCAACACCCTCCAAAGGAACTGAAAGTCGGCGAGCAGGACGCCTACCTAGCGCAGGTGGCGTGGCGGCTTAGCCAATGGCAGTGGCGGCTGCCTCGTCCTCCTCGCTGGGCTCCGGGGTCCCCTTTCTGCTCCACTCTCCGGCCCCGGCCACAGCAGGGCTGTCTGTGTGAGGGGCAGGGGCAGGGACCGGTGGAGCGGAGCGAGGGCACCTGCATGCGGGGCTGGGGTGTGGGGGCGACCTAGGGCCCGCCTCCCCTCACTTGTGGCGTGGCGAGAGAGTGATTTCCCTGGCCTGCAGAGGAGGGAAGAGGGGGCCTGTCCCAGGCTGGGACGGGCTGTTGTAGCATTCCGACTTTTTCCTGTGGACTGTACAGAGAAGTCTGGGGCCCTGAAACTACCCCCGAAGCTCAGGGTGGAGTGGCAGAACGCCCTCCATTCCAGGAGCAAGAAGCTAGCTCCAGAGGACGCTTCCTGGCCGCGCCGGCGGGAGGGGGGGGCCTTCTAGCCCAAAGGTAGGGCAGGGAAACCTGGAAGCCACCGTGCCTCACCTAGTCCAAAGCAGCTGGGGGGGGTGGGGGGGGGGTGGAGGGGGGCGGGGAGAAGCCAGAGGCCAAGGCGGTGGGGGTGGGGAGGGGGGTTGGGAGAGAGGGAGACAGGCAGGGAGGAGGCAGAGTCCGGAGGGAGAACCCTCTGGATCTGCACCCCGTCATTTGTACAAGCTTGTCCTCTGAGCTCCCTAGTGAAGCTCCCGGACTGAGTTGGGGGTGGGGTTCCCCTAGGAAGGGTGCCGGTGGAGGAGAGGCCCTTTAGAACCGTGCTGGTTGCTTTGCTGGGTTGATTTTGTTCCTTCCCCGGAAGGTTGGGGCGGGGTAGAGAGGGGAGAAAGGCAGTTCTGCCGCATCCTTTCTTTCTTTCTGTCCTCTACTTAACAGAGTCCGTGTTGCATGTTTCTTTCTGCTTGGCTGCTGGTGCACAGCTCCACCGAGACCTCTTCCGAGGGCTCTCCGAGAACTGGGCTGCTTCTGGGGGCCTGCAGGGGTCCCCGGGCTGGAGGAGAGAAGGGCTGAGTGGCTGACGACGTCTAATTTTTGCTTTTTCGGTGGGGCTGGGCTGGGGGATTTTTCCACGTCTCAAAATTTCTTCTCCCCCCGTTTGAGGAACCTCTTCTTTACATTTTGTCATTTCTTCTGTCGATCTTATCAGAGGAACCAGGACTGAAACGGGACAAAAAAAAAAAAAAAAAAAAAAAGAGGCGACATTGAAAAGAGCGGGGGGGGCACCGCTCTTCTTGCCCCCACCTGGCCAGCTGACTGCAGGCCAGTGTCCAAGGTCCCCGGAGGGCCCGGTCCCAGCAGAGCCAAGGACACCGGCACCCCACGAAGAGGTACCTCCCCATTCTGTCGGTACCTCCGATGGGAATCCTGCCGCCCCCAAGAGACTCTGCCCCCAGTGCCAGAGTCCAGCTGGCCTTCCCGTGGGCACGGTGCCCAGCGGGTGGGACCCCCGTGGCTGAAGCTGGCACAGGCACAGACCTGGGATCTGGCCATGTTTCCAATTGTTTAGGTTTTTGTGTGGGTCCTGGAGGGTGGGGAGGATGCCAGGCTGGAGCTTTTGTCCCCAGAGGGGTTTTGGGAGTGGGGTGGGGGGTGGCACAGCTTCTTGCTGAGTTTTCTTTCTGTCTCTTTGGATTAAAAGCAGAAATTCCCGTCTGTACTCCCCAGCCAAGGTCCCACAGGCTGAAAGGCTGGGGAGGGGGCGGGGGATGCCACATGGCTTTAGTCCCTAGCGGGACCAGGCCTGGGGGAGGGGCTCTGTAGCCCACTGTGCCTGATCCTCTATCCTCAGGGCACCTGGTGCTGGGGAAGGACCGCAGTCTCCCTGGGGCAGGAGTGGCTTCCCTAAGGGTGCCAGCAGGGGGAGCCACCTTCCCACAAACGAGCCTTGGTGGCTACTGCTCACCAAGCACACCTGACCCGGAGGCCGGGCCGCCTGGCAATGCCCTCCACCAGAGGCTCTGGCCCCACCTTGTGGCCAAGGGGCAGTGGGGGAGGGCTGGAAGGGGGACGTGTTCTCTCTGGCCTACAGTACCTGGGTAATACCCTTGGGGCCAAAAAGGGGTCCCTGAAAATGTATTTCAGGGCCCCTCCGGGGCTCCGGGCCGCAGACTCAGATCGGCAGGGGCCAAGCCGGGCTAACAGAGCCTGCACTGGGTAATGACCCGTTCTCCCCTTGCTCCAACCACACACAGAAGCCAGATGAAGAGAGGGTGGCTGATCTGCCTGAGGCTACACCGCCCACCCGCGTGGCCTAACCAGGACTCAAATGCAGGGAACAGTTCAGAGTCGATGCTCCTAACTGCTTCATGTGGCATGCTCCCAGGGAGCCCAGGGCCAAGGCTGCCACATTGGAGTGAGGGCCTGGGGGGGGGGGGGGCCCGATCGGCCAACTCTTCAAAAGAAGCCAAAAGGCCAGACGGATTTTCATGTGAAAGTTGTCAATGTTTAACAACACTTGTTTCAGACACACAGATCATGCCTGCAGGCCGGGCCTGCCCCGCCGGCTCTGGTTGGGGACCGCAGGTTGTCATCTACTGTGAGATAAACACATGGAGTTTTAGTGTTAGAAGGGGCCTGGAAGATCACCGAGAACCTTCTGTGACGACGGAAACATTCCCTGTTTGCTCTATCCGATCTGGTAGCCAGTAGCCACGCGGTGGCTTCTAAGCAACTGAAATGGGGCTAGTGTGGCTGAGGGACTAAAAGTTTTCTCTAGTTAGTAATTTCATTTAAACTTCAACAGCCACACGTGGCCAGTGGCTGCCCGGGTGGATGGTGCAGATGGAAAGCATTGGGAAACATGGGGCTCTGGGGGTGCCCCAATGACTGGGGTGCTGCTGGCGTTTACCAGACGGGCAGGGATGCTCACTGCCTGCGATGTGCTGGACGGCACGCACGGAGGAGACCGGCCGTCCTGCGGCGGGGCTCCCAGGGGACCTGCCCGAAGTCCAGCCCCATCCGTTGACTGAAGGCGAAAGGGAGGCTCGTGGGACACGTGGCCGTGCGTGGGGGAAACCCAGGCACAAGGCACCCCCTGAGCTGTTGGCGGGGCCTGAGTCGGCAGCTAGCCCCTGGGCTTCCAGTCCCGGCCTGAGAAGGTAGGGGAGCTGTCTGCAGTGAGCCCCTGTCACTGCCGGTCTCAGGCCTCGGTGTTCTTTGGAGCCCCCTTCCCAAGGGGAGACCACACCGGAACCCTCACGCCACGGCTGTGCGAGCCTGGTCCTCACCCTCCCTGTGACGGAGGGGGCGGGGGACAACCGGGACACGGAGGGCCTGCTTGGCCCCTGTCTTTGTTGGACCAGGCCCAGACCCCAGGCTGGTCCCCTTGGGGTCCCCTGAGCTGCACAGCAGGGGGACAACCACCAGTGCTCGGAAGGACGGGGGAGCCCCCCTCCCTCAGAGGAAGACGACTCCAGTTCAAGGCCTGGAGTTAGGGACAAAGGTGTTTCCAGGAAAGCTCCCCAGTGCCTCCTCACGGATCCCAGGAAAGGGGGGGGGGGGGGGGCATCGGCTGCCAAGCACAAAGTGGTTTTTTCTGCTCACCCTCTCTGCTTCCTGAGCCAGGTCCAAAATTGATTAAAACTAAGTAAAAAGCGCTGCCCAGGGAATGACAAAATTGCTAAAATTCTCTTTTCTTCCCTCATTCTATTGTTCTCTAACCATCTGGTGCTCCAGAGATCAGCTAAAGTCACTGGTTACTGTGGAAACCGCCCCCCACCGTACCCCCTGCGCCCACTGCAGTCGCCCGCCTGCCCCCAGGCCCAAGGGCTCTCTCAGCGGCTGGGCCCTGTCCGGCTCCAGTCTCCCCCACCGGCACCCCCAGACACACCTGCCTGCTGGGCCCAGGCCCCTTGCAAAACAAGAGGGAGGAAGACCGGTTCCCAAACTTGCCTCAGACTCTGACTTGGCCCCAAAGTCTAAGCAAAGTGCGCAGAGAAAGTGAAGAAGGGAAAGCACACGGAGGCGGAAACAGGGTGAGTGGGGGAGGCCGGGGCCGTGGTCCCCAAGAGTGAGCAAGTAACACAGTCAGAGCTATAGGCGGCTGGGGCGGAGGGAGGGAGGGAGGGAGGGCGGGCGGGCGAGAGTGCGACGCAGCCCTGCTGCCTGGTGCCGGCCCACAGCCAGGAGGGGAGGCCCGCCTGCTGCCCCGTCCTCTGGCACCCCCTCCCGCCCTCTGCCAGCAGGGCTCTCTCTGCCTCCCTGGCACAGAGCAGCGGAGGGGGCTGGCTCCAGCCCCTGCTCGGAGCCATTGTTTTTCTTCTCAACACCCCCAAGTTCAAGTTCATCTGGGTGTTACATCATGTCTGGTTGCTCCTGGAAACCAGACGGGTCAGACGTGACTCTGGGGAAAGGGGGTGGGAAGCTGGAGGGGGTTGAAGTTCCCCTCCCCTCCCCTCCTTGCCACTAGGGAGCTCTGAAGTTTGAAGTTTGACAAAGTTTTTTGGCTTTTTTTTTTTTTTTTTTTTTTGGGGGGGGGAAAGAAAAAGGGAAAAAAAAAAAAAAAAAAACCTCAAACCACACACACAAAACTTCCATCCACCAACTTTCTCTGGACTCAGGCCTCAGAGCAGTAAAGGAGCAGGAGCCAAAAGAGGTGGCCCTGGGGCCCTGGGCTGAGGTGGATTTCCTGGGGCTGAGAAAGCCTCCAAGGCCTTGGGCTCACAGGGTGATGTTTTTGTAAACCGTGAAAAAGAGAAAGATATTTGCATGTTCTTTTCCGAGGAGCCCCGCGCTGTAAAAGCTGCCTCTGCCCGGCTCCTGAGGCGGGTCCTCCCTGCACCCCGGGGCCCTGGGCTCCGTGGGCTATTCCCAGCCTCTTGGGGACAGGCACAGGGAGGAGGGGGCCCACATGCGTGTGTGCGTGTGTGCACAGATGCCTGTACAAAGCCGGATCCAGGAGATTCCAGCAGGAGGGCTGGAGGTTTCCTTGTGAGGACTGGGGACAGACGGGGAGCTGGACTGGAGGCTCCGGCAGCCCAGCCTCCCCTCTAACGGGATTCATGGGGACTTGAGGGAGGGGCCTCCAGGGTGGCAACAGGCCCTGCCCTACCCTGGGTGCCAGAGTCTCTGGGCACGCAGCCCACCAGGACGGCTCTGTCCCTCCTCCACCCCTCGCCCAGCCCACCCAAAGCCAAGGAAGGAGGGCTGGGGGCCAGGGCTTCCAGCTGGAGCGGGAGGAGAGCAACAGGCAGACGCTGTCCTCTTCCTGACGGGGCCTCGGGCTCCCACCAGGCCTGGCCCAGAGCGCCTCTAGCCTCAGGTCTTTGGCCGCCTTCCCCAGGGCCGGGGCTGTCAGAGCTAATTATCCAATTAGCTGATTAGCCAGAGGACCTGGGGGCTGCCTGGGGAGGCAGGCTCAGCTGGGCGCGCAGAAGCCCGGGCCCTCCAGCCCTGCCCTGGCCCTTTCTCCCGGATTGGCCCCAAGGAACCGGCCTCTTCCCCAGATGCCCCCGCCGCTGCCTGTGCGGCGCCCCCTCCCCCCTCCCCTGCCCCTTGCCCACATCCACAGCGTGGGTGGGGCCTCCTACCTGAGACTGCTGTGGGATGTTCAGAAAGTTGCCGTCCCGGGGTCCGATGCTGACAAACCGGTTGGCAGAGGAGGCGCCTGTCGTTGCGAATGCTGTGGGGAGCAGGGAAGAGAGGGAGAGACCCCGTGAGGCCTTGGAGCCTGCCCGGGCACTGCCCTTCGGGGCTGCTGAGAGAGGGAGAGGCTGGATTAGACCATGCTGCCAGGGCTTAGGCTGGCAGTGGGAAGGACAGGCCGGAGGGGTCCCATCATCCTCTCACTGAGCAGGAGCACACTCCGTCCCCCACCCCTAGCACCCCGCCTCAGCCAGGCGTCCTCTTTCCTGGCCCAGGGTGAGGGAGGGGCCCTGGAGGCTTCAGCCGACCCTGTTCTGTTCCCTAGCCAGGCGCCGAGCAGGACTGAGGACAGCCTTCACGGAGGCAAGGCACCCTCGCTTTCCCACTGACCCTCCCGGGTCTGGAAAGAGGGAGCCTGGGAGCGCGGGAGGGTGGGAGCTCTGGTGGGCCGGCCCCACCCTGCTCAGGGAAGGGCGGCTCAGTCAGGCCACCTCTCCAACCAGGTCCGCTAGGTGGGTGCTGCACCGCTCAACCCCACCGGGCAGTCCCAAGGATGGGGCCGATGGCTCAGGGAATTTGAAGGGGCCCAACAGAGGGCTGCGCGGGGTGGGACAGGGTCAGGGAGAGGAGCCGGCTGCCAGCTCGGGCCCAAAGGTGGCAAGGCTCAGGCCCAGCAGGCGCTCTCGTCCTCTGATGGATGAGCCAGGTCCTGTGGTTCCCAGGGCCTGAGGTGGGCCAAGGCACCAGAGGAGGAGGACGCTGGAGGGCCTGGCAGAACCCTCGGGCTTCAGTGCCCAGGGGGGTGGTTGTTCTGGAGTCTGAGGGGGCGAGTGGGCAGCCAAAGGGCCCCGAGCTCTTCTCAGGTTTTCTGGCTGGAGCCCCATGGGAGGGAATGGGTCCTGCACCCCCCGGTAGAGAAGATGTCCCCAGAAGGGACAAGGAGTGTCACAGGCTGCCGGGGATCCCCCCCCCCCCGCGCCCCCACACACCCCCCCCCCCACACCCACCCCGGGGGCTGGGTGCCCCCCATTTTTGGCCCGGGGCCCCCCCCCCCCCCACCGCCACCCTGCAGCCTGGCGCCTCCTCCCCCCACCCTGCCCACCTCCAATGACCATGACCATGACTTCGTGTCTTATGGCGGATGCAGATGGGAAGATGGCATGAAGAGGATGGAAAGGGGAAAAGAACTCAAACCATGAGAAAGAAGGCAACAGAGAGCGCGAGACGGAGAAAAGTGAGATGGGCCGCCCCTCCCACTGCTGACCAGGAAGTCCTGCCAGCCCCCAGGGCGCCCAAAGTGCTGCCCACCCCGCTGCCCGAAGACGGCACGCTGCCCACCCTCCACCTCTCCTGTCCTTCGCGCGTCGGGTCTACCTTGGGCCTCTCAGCTCAGATTTTCTTTTCCCTTTGACAAAATTTGTCATTGGTTAAAAGAGAGAGACAGAGAGAGAGAGATGAAGGAAGCCAAGGCCCAGAGCCCGCCCTTGTCCTTGGAACATTCAACCTGGGGAAGGGACAGGGATGGGAAGGGGGGAGGAAAAGAAGGAGGAACAACGAGAAACCAAATGTGAGACTGAAGGGGAGGAGGTCAGGGGCTGGCCTGCTGTACCGTCAGAGGCCCACGGGCCCCCCGAATGGAGGTGAGGGCGCAAGGCCAAAAGGGGATGGTGGTGGCGTCGCCTTGTGGTCACATTTAATTTTTTTTTTTTTTTTTTTTTTTTTTTTTGGTGTAGCGGGGCACAACGAAACAACAAAAATCAAAAAACAAAAAAAAAACGAAAAATGAAAAAAAAACAGCAATCAGGCATGAAGATGGCATGGCTGCGCCTCCCACCCCCCTCCCACCCTGGCCAGCACCCCTGGCCTGCGTGCCCCACTGTGCTCCCCCTCCCGCCCCCGGGAGGGGCCTGGGCCGGGGGGAGGGGGGGGGGGCGCCCCGGCTGGGAGCCGCGGGTGGGCAGGGGGGGGGCTTGTGGGGTGCTGGCTGGTGCAACTGAGGCCCAGGAGGCCGTGACTGGGGGGGCTCAGCTCTGCTCTTGTCCGGGTGGGAGGCTCCATGGCGCTCTGGGTTGGGGTGCTTTGGCGGTGGGCGGGGCAGGGGTTTTTCTTTTTGCAGTGGAGACTGTTTGGATGGGCCAGGGATGCTGGGCGTTGTGGTTTCGGTTTCATCGTCCACTTACAAGGTGATGGAGGAGTCAAGGCGGCGCCGTCTGGGGCAGTGCTGGTGGATTTGGAATCAGGCATAGGAAGGGGCACAGGTCTGGCCACTGGAGGCGGCGGCGGTAGCAAAAATGACCCCGGGACTTTGCCCTGGCCGCTACCGTTGGGCTGCGAACAACATAAATAGAGTGACGCATGAAGGCACATCACACACAGACACACGCTCCCCTGCGCGGCCACGCCAGCTCGCTCCTGAGAGCGGGCGCTCCCGGTAGAAGATGCAGGATGGGGTCCTCTCCTCCGGGGCACAGGGTGGGTGAGGGTGTGAGGCTTCTATTTGGTCTCTCAGGTGTTTCTCTCTTTTTTTTTTTTTTTTTGTGGTCCTCTTTTGAAGTTGAGGGAGGGACGAAAGGGGGCGTCCGACGAGTGGTCTGTTATTTCTCAGGGAACATGTTTTAGGTACTAAAACATGTCACCTAGCCATATAAGCGGCTGCGCCTAGAACTCTCACGCTCTTGAAGACCTTCTCCCTCAGCAGGTAAGATGCGCCAGCTCGCCCCCACCCCACACACACTGTCCCCGGAAAACACACGCATGCCTCCCTCTGTGGGCCCCCGGGGTGGGGCCGGCTGACCCAGCCAAGAACTACAGGCCCTCCAGCGTCCATCCCACATCGCGGCCTGGGGAGATGCTGGGCGCTGGGGGGCTCGCCCTTGGCTCCGGCAGCCTGAGGATCCCGGGGTGCCGGCCTCTTCTCTACAGAACGGCCCGAGAGGAAAATCCATCGCTGCTCAGGTTCCCACGAGGCTCTTTGAGAGGACTTCCGTGTCCAGTGCCCTCGGAAGCCTGGGCTGCCCGGTCACCAGGTCCACTCCTTGTCTTTCTTCCCTCTCTGGCGCCTCAGATTCAAGTTTCCTCCCCAGACCCGGACGTGGCCTTGGGTGCGTCAGCCTCTGGGATTCAGGGGGCGAAGGCACCACAGGGAGGGGCGGAGCACAGCTTCCCTGGAGAGGCCTCCCTGGAGCTCCGGACACGCATCTCCCACCGCTCCGGGCGGCGCTCTCAACCACCACCTACTGCCTGGGCTGGGCCAGACCTCTGGGTCCTGAACGGGCCCTTCTCCCGAGGGGCGATGTTCTGCCACCCAGCCACCCAGGTGTGAGACCTTGGGAGCTTCCTGCACTCCTTCTTCTGCTGGTGGGAAGACCCTGTGGAGTCCACTCCCTTGATGTCTCCAGCCAGCCCAACTTCTGTCCTCCCTGGTTTCACCCGGACTAGGACAATGAGACTCCCAAGGGGTCTCCCCTATGCCAACGGTGTACTCGTCAGCCCAGGGTCTCGGCCTAGCTCTGTACGAGGCACTTGACTCACGTTCCGTCCAATCCTCAGACCCAGTAAGGCAGCACTTTTTGCTTGGGGCAGGGACGGTGCGGTGGATTCTGCCCCGGCAGGGGACGCTGGCAATGTCTGGAGACATTCTGGGTAGCAAAACTTGGGGAGGGGGGTGCTGCTGGCATCTGGGGGCCGGGGCTGCTCCTACACACCCTGCAGCCCACGAGATGGCCCCCAGGATAAAGGCGCAACGATCCAATCGTTAATAGTGTCACGGGTGGGAATCCCTGATGCAAGGGGAGCTCCATTCTCCCCCCTTTCACAGCTGGGGAAACCGAGGCTCTGTGCAGCCAAGCGGTTTCTCCAAAGTCACCCAGCTGTAACTGGTGAGGCCTGAAACTCACAACCGTGTCTGTCTGATTCTAGGGATCCCATAGATTCTTTCCGGCAGGCTCATCCCAACCCTCTTCTCCAAACCCAAAGGTTCTCGGGCTTCTCCCCTTGCTTTCCACAGCTCTGACCGCGTGTAACACAAAATACAAGCTCCCCAGTTGGGCGTTCAAGGCCCATGTGGTGGAGCCCAGATGGGGGGTCTCCACCATTCATGCCCCTACACTCCCTTCCCGCCACGTACGTCCCACTGCCGACCACCTGGGGTTTCCGGAACACAGCCTGAGCAGGAGTTGCACACGCGCTCCCTGCAGAACGTCCTGTCTACAACACCCCTTCCCACGCCCTTCAAGGCCTGCCCAGAAAACACCGTCCCCGACGTGGGGCCAGCCAGATACCCTAAGCCACCATCCATCTCTCTCTGCCCCTGTTTTCTTTTCTTTTTTTTTTTTTTTAATTTTTTTAATGTTTATTTATTTTTGAGACAGAGAGAGACAGAGCATGAACGGGGGAGGGGCAGAGAGAGAGGGAGACACAGAATCGGAAACAGGCTCCAGGCTCCGAGCCATCAGCCCAGAGCCCGACGCGGGGCTCGAACCCACGGACCGCGAGATCGTGACCTGAGCTGAAGTCGGACGCTTAACCGACTGAGCCACCCAGGCGCCCCTGCCCCTGTTTTCTAAGATGCTCTTGACCTCCACCGGAGCCTTTGAAGTAGGCTGCCTCCCAGGCTCCCCAACAAGCCTGCGGACTACCACCTCTGCGTGGCCCATGCGGCACCTGTCAAGTCCCACTGACTGAGTTGAATCCACTCGTCCTTCCGGCCGCACCTTAAACCGTCGAGCCCCATGGCTGACTCGTGCAGGCCATACCCTTCTGAACTCTGGCTGTTCTACCCACTACCCTTCACCTCTGATGACCGACACCAAGGTCTAACACCATCCCTCCATATGGTTCCCTTGACTTCATCTTTTCTGCGCGCTCAGAGGCCCCTGACCGAAGCAAGCCGGGGCTGCTGGTCCCTGTTTGTGTCCTGGGCTGGAGACCCTTTGTGCCAGGTGTCATTTCAGAAACAGGCAAAAGCACAGGCCAGAGGGCAGGGGTCTCCAGCCCTACAGGGGTGAGGCTGAAATGCACACGGCATCTGCCTTTCCCCATTTCTACAGCCTATCTTGTGCCTATCCAACATCAGGGCAGGAAACAGACAATCCCAACAGAGCACAGCCTCACTCCTTCAGGCCAGGCCATCCTGAGCTTGGGCCCCCAAGGAGCTGGGACACGTGGCCTTCCAGGCAGCCCTTGCTCCCATAGGGTGGCCTGTGCCTCCTCCTAGTCCTCAGACCCTGTCTCCCCTCAGGAGGATCTAAATCGTTAATCGCACTTGATAAAGCCAATCCCAGCCCCATATGGCCGGACGCTGAAAACCGCTGATGTACGACATGTAGTTTCTGGAAGCTACTTCCAACCGGGCTAGGATGTCTCAGCTCTGATTGGGGTACAAGTTGAGGTTTTAAAATCTCAAGGTCTTGTGATTTTGTGGTGCCTGAAAACCTCAGGAGTTAAAAGCTAGAAGGAACCTGGAGGCTGGGATAGGTCTTCATTCTCCTCTGACAGGTGAAGACGCAGGCCTGGCTGCTCGGGCGCTGCTGGATGAGGCCGAGCTACGACCAGTCTTCCCGCCTCCCAGACTCACGCCATCCCATCAGGCCCCGTGACCTCTCCATCGCGTTCGCTTCGTCGTCTCTTCTCTGCCAGAAAATACAGCGAACCAGGCATCCTCCTTCTGCCCTTTGCGTCTCCTCCGAGCGGCGTCGCCACTTGGCCTTGGCCGTCAGTGATTTGGCGCTTTTCAATTAGGGGCTCGCGCTGTGGTCCGAGGATGAACACAGGGGTGCCTGGAACCCTTCTGCAAACGGTTAACATTTCTGGGTGCGTGTATTTTTCTGCAAAGATGGTCTGTAACTCCAGATTCTCAGAGAGGTGAGGAACTTACTCCTTCAGGCTTTAGATCAGTGAGTCTCAAAGTGGGGTCGCCCGACCAGAAGCAGCATCCCTGGGGAACTTGGGGAGAAGTGCGGATTCTCGGCCCCACCCTGGACCTGCGGAATCAGGATCAGGCGAGGCCCGGGCAGCTGTGTGTTAGTGGGCCCTAGAGGTGAGTCTCTTGCATGCTAAGACAGAACTATTGCTCTGGAGGTAGCCACGGAACAAGTGCAGCCTGCTACTGCCACTCCCTGTCACCAGGTCAGCTGCGGAGTCTGGGGCCTCTGGCTCTGTCCTCCTCCATAGCCTGGTGACGTCTCTAGCCTCCTCTCAGAAGCTGAGCCCCATGGAGCAGGCTCACTGAAGGCAACCCTCCTCCCTACCGCCCCCCTCCCCACCCCAACCCCGGCTCTTGGCACAACGGGCCACAGGAGGAAACCCAGAGAGACTCCCGAGCCGGGCTAGCCTCTCTGTTTAACCAGGGTGACTGTTGGCCCTCCTGTCTGCAGTGTTTTATCCACGGAGCAAGCATCTGCCTTGAGAGGAAAACTTCTGGACCCGGTGAGCGCTTAATCTTGAATGGTCAAGTCAAGGGAGAGGCTCAGGACCCAGCCAGCATCAGGATGCTTAAAGAGGGACTGACCCATATTCTCGAAGGTCCTGTGGGTTTAGGTTTGGCTCTCTGGGCTAAAATGGTCCTTCAGGTCAGTCTCATTTTGATTCCAAACCCCAGCTGCCTCTGTGGGCGAGAAGGCAGGCAAGGTGGAGCTTCTGGCCTCTCTGATCCATAATCCAGACCCCAGGCCTCTTGGACACTGGGACATAGGCTGGCGGCTCCCGCAGACTCGGCCGGCATCTCTGAAGGAGGTGTCGTAGCTGTCGGGGGTCATGGCCACTTCTCCCTCCATGCCCCTGAAAGTGGACAGAGCTTGTCCAGAGAGGTGGGTAAGGCTCCGAATGTGCTAAGGAGCTACAGAGCCAGCAAGAGAAGACCTCACAGGGAAAAGGGGAAAAGGGAACAAGGAAAGCAGAAGGAGGGAGAACAGGAGGCGGAAGAGGACTGGCTTCCGTTCTGGACAGCGAGAGCGAGGAGGCCGAGCTGTAGCCCTGCCCCAAATCAGTACACCAGCACTTAGAAAATGCCCACTCTGCACAGGGCGCCCCGAGGCAGCACTGGGCTGAGTCGCCAAGAGCCACCCACGGCTCTCCCCGGGCTGCCTCTGGCACGGGCTTCTGAACGCCTTTCCCCACCACGGCCCTTTGAGCATCCCCACCCCCACCCCACCTGACCTCTCACAGCAGGTTTCCAGCCTGGACCAGTGGCAGGGAGAGGAACTGGGCCCTCTCACAGCGCAGTGTGCTGCTGGGGCTCCAGAACCTTCGCAGAGGTCTAGAGACCACCCGTGTCCCAACCCAGAGTGGTCTCCCAGGGACTAAGGCAGAACCACTGTCCCACTGAAGGGTCACCTGTGGCCCAGCACTGTCTGGAATAAGCCCTTTGCTGAGTGGCCTTTGTTTCTGCTGGTCAGCGACTGGGCCCTAGGGCTTGCCGACGGACAAGGGCAGTGGGGCGGCAGAGCTCCATGGGGGAACCAGTGTCTCTTCTAGGCTGAGGAGTGCAAGGGCTTCGCTCCAGAACAGTGACTGGCCTGGGAAACTCTTGTTAAGAGTTCTGCCAACAGGAGACTCCGAACAGCTCCCGTGACAGGGGGCCTTTCCTCTCCTCAGGCCTTCTCACCAGGAAACAATGATGCCCCTGGGGCCCACTGAAGTCTGGAGACATCCTGGTCATCGGGGCTGGGAGGGGGTGATGCTGCTGGCATTGAGTGGGTAGGGGCCACAGAGGACACAGCTCCACAGAACAGAGAATGAACAGCCCCAAATGCTAACAGTGCCAAGGCTGGGAAACGTTGGTCTGGAACCTACCAAATCCCTGTAGCCCTGAGGTTTTGAGAGGGGTGTTAGGAGGCAAGGAGCCCAGGTCGGGTCGGAGAGATCACGGATACACTCCTACCGGGGGAACAGAGACCAAGGGCGGGGCAAGGAGCCCGGGCAAGGTGGGCCCAGCCACTGCCCCGCCCTTCTCTAGACCGTGACAGACAGACCCCGGCATCATACACAGACCCCTGCCCCCAGATCCAGGAGATCGAGGCGTCTGGCGTTACTGGCTGTCTGCTGCTCCAGCCCCAGGAGGGCTCCTGGCTTCTGGACCCTCTCCCTGTGAGCCCCGAGACAGACGGACAGATGCAGAGATGAGCTGTGGCGGGGCTCCTGGGGCCCTCGGGACTCACCTGTCCGGTAGCCTGGCCCGAGCCGTCCGAGCACACAAACTGCACAAACTCCTTCAGCGAGTCCTGCCCGTGGTGGTGGTGGTAGCGGATGGTCGGGTGCGTGAAATACGGGCTCGACTGCTGGATGATGGACGTGGAGGGGAAGTGCAGCGCTGATGCTGTGGCCCGAGGGCTCCCTGCGTGTACATGAGTGGGAAGAGAAGGGCATCAGGGCCCAGGAGGCGGGTGGGGGGCCACGATGGGCGACAGCGGGGGGCGGGGGCCGCTGGTCAGACAGAGAGCGCTGAGGAGCCAGAGGAAAGGGGAGAATGGGGTAGGAGCAGGGCCAGGACCAGGGTGAGGAGAGTGAGAGACTTAAGGCAGCGCCTACTGACTCAGCAACCGGGGCGAGGAACATTTTTTCAACGTCCTCCGTCTTCGTCATTTACGTAATCTCTGCACCCAACGTGGGGCTTGAACCCACGACCCCAGGATCGAGAGTCGCAGCTCTACTGACTGAGCCAGCCAGGTGCCCCGAGGTAAGTAACGTTTCCTTTTTAACTGGAGAGAGAGCGTGCCTGCTTTTGCAAGCACGACTGAGGGAGGTGCAGAGGGAGAGAGAGAATCCTAAGCAGGCCCCAGGCTCAGCGCAGAGCCCGACTCGGGACTCGATCCCACGACCCTGGGATCACGACCTGAGTGGGAATCACGAGTCGGGAGGCTCAACCGACCAGGCCACCCAGGCGCCCATGAGGTAACTAACACTTCAATGCAATATTTTTAAAAAGTCAAATTGGCAAACTAGGGCTAGTCAGCCAGCTGCCTGTCTTCGTAAATATTGATTAGAACCAGGGCTGGAGTTAGAGCGACACGAACAAAGCAGGACCGTGCAAGTACAAGGCCAGCCCCGTCTTTTGTTGAAAACGTTGATATCTGTTCGTCGCGTGTTTTTCGCACTGGTTCTAATTTTTAAAAACATGACACTACGTTATCATGTG
This sequence comes from Herpailurus yagouaroundi, assembly GCF_014898765.1. NCBI lineage: Eukaryota > Metazoa > Chordata > Mammalia > Carnivora > Felidae > Herpailurus > Herpailurus yagouaroundi. The sequence goes on along the minus strand of NW_024412431.1, from coordinate 4,237,774 downwards.
TCTCGACGGCTAGGGTTTCGGCTCCTCGTGACGTCCTGCATCCTGGTGAATGCCGCACTGGCTTCACCCCGGCCCAGGGCCCAGGTGGGAGCCTGGATGAGGGACAGAGGAGGCCAACAGCTCCTGGTCTCTGGGTAGAGACGGGGCCCCTTGCCTGTGTAGGATGAGCCCTGGCCACGCACACCCCCCCCCCCCCCCCCCCCGCTCCTGCATACAAATGACCGTGCATCTGGCCGAGGCGCCCAGGCCACGTTCTGGAGCGCTCAGCCCCACCGTCCTCGCACACGCGTCCTCCCTACATACAACTCCCACCCCAGCGCAGGCCCCGGCTCTTCCCTGAGCCGAGTCCTCCCCCTCCAGTCTGTTTCCAATCAGCTCGCTCTTGCTCTCGGTTTCATTAGGGGGCTGAGGAAACTTGGCTTCTCTCTGGAGTTCATAAAAGCGGGGCCGAGCTGGGCCTGCCGCCCTCCCGCTGCCTGTACCGAGGGCCTGGGGTCCCCGCCCCCACCTTGCGGCCACCACACCCTGCCCCAGTGCAGGCTGCCTCTGGGCTCTCAGCCAGGAGGCCCTGAGGAGGAAGCCGGGAGGGGAAACCTCACTCTTCTCTGCATCCTACAGAAGGGCCCACAAGACGGCGGGCGGGTGGGCGGGCGGACACGGGGCAGGGGCCTCTTTGTGCCAGAAGGCTACCAAGGGGGTGGGGGGCAAATGAGGGAGTGGCAAGGATGAGGACTCAGCTCCCACAACTCCCTGCCTGATTCCATCCCCTCGGGAACGCTGAGGGGTTCCCCCCGCCCCCACCGAGCCCCCTCTCCCAAGACGGAAGCAAGACAGCCCCCCACAGCAGTGGGCCTGTTCCTCTCCCTGGAAGACAACCCGGGAGCCAGCATTCATCCCCTGTGGCCCAGCCCTTCGCTTTCGGAAAAGGGCAGGGAGGGCCTCAGAAGGGAGCCCGGCTTCCCGCGAATGCTCCTGTCAACCCGGGCCCCCACACCGCCCTGGGCTGGTGCCGGGGACACCGGACCCCGACCCGACCCGGGGCTCAGCCAGCGGGCCGGGAGAGAAGAGGCAAGAGGGGGACCGAGGGAGGAGTCTGTGCTTCCCCACCCGCCGCTGGCAGGAGGAAAGACCTGGGCAGGCGCAGGCCCGAGGCCTCGCGAGTCACACGGCAAGCCGCAGGGGGCCTCAGGACGGGCCCGTGCGGCACAGCGCACCCGTGCGCACACACCCAGGCACACACGCAAGCACACACGCGTGTGAGAAGCCCGGGAACAAGTGAGGAGGTGCCGCCTGGGACGCGGGGCCCGTGCCCGTGCCCTCTGCCTACTCCGGGGGCCTGGGGCTGTCGCTCGGGGTGGCCCTAGCTCCCTCACCTGGCCAGCTGGCCCGCCGCCTCCCCCGCTGCCCCCCCCCCCCCCCCGGGGCCCGCAGTTCTCACCTGGTCTGACTCCAGCAAGCACAGGCAGCGGGTGGTGAGTGAAAGCCATGCGCGGGGAGCTGCCCTGAGAGGAGAGGGCACTGCAGAAGTCCAGCTTTCCTGACTTCTTTAGAGAAGCCGGGCCTGGGGGGAGGAATCGGCAACACAGGGCAGGTTTAGCCGGGCTGGGGTGCGAGCAAGGGAGGGCGGGAAGCCAGCAGCTAGCTCCTTCTCTTCCCAGGCCCCCTCCTGGCTGCCCCTGCCCCACCACAGCCCTTCCTGCCTCCTTTGCCCGCTTCCAGCCCCGACTGGCCAGCCGCCTCTGAAGGGAGAGGAGTGTGCTGGGCCGGGGACAGACCCGAGGGCCCATCTTGCTCTCTGCCGAGCGGATAAGTTCAGAGGGCACAGAATGAAGGGGGGGGGGGGGGGGGGGGGGGGGGGGAGAAAGGTGTGCAGGAGGAGCCCTAGCGAGCTAGGCTGAGGGTGAAGGAGACCTCAAGGAGGCACGTGCCGGGGTCTGCTCTGTGGGGCCCTGCAAGGGGGGAGGCTCTGGTAGGAAGAAGCCACCAGTCCTCAGGAGGGACCGAGGGGGTGATGCCGCACCCGACAAGAGAGTGGGGAAGGGGCTGGAGGGCCCGGGTGGGCCCCGGGGACAGAGCCGGACAGGAAAGGACTCCCCTGCCAGGGGATCCAGAGGCTGGGCAGCCCCAGGGAGGGACATTCCAAGGCTCTGCTCCGCTCCCGCTGCCAGAGATGGCATGGCGTTCAGTGGGAACCGGGGCACAGAGCTCCCCGCCTGTAGGATCCTGACGATGCCAACCAAGTTCATCTCTGAGCCCAGGGCGCACGATGTCCAAATGGTGCTAGGACACAGCAGGGCCCCTGGGCCAGGTCCTCCAGGGGAGTCTGTCTCCGGTCCTGGGCTGAGCCTTGAGGCCGTGCCCAGGGCCCGGGGGGGGGGGAAGACGGTGTGGAGACCTCCAGAGCTGCCACCTTTGAGGCAGAGAATCGGTTTGAACTGGGGGGGGGGTGAGGGGGCTGCAGTCTTCACTGCAGGAAGGGTGGGGGGAAGGGCGAACTCCCAGCCGCCAGCAGAGGCGTTATCTGGCAGCAGCTGTGTGCCACCTGATAGCTGGCACGGTGAGGGGGTGGGGAGCACCCCCACCAGCTGTGCACAGCTGTCCCCGTGGCCGCACAGCGCCTCCCCAGCTGTTCCCTGTCCTGCAGCTGGGCTGCTTAATTGGCGATTTGTCGCAGCACGGGGAAACAACGCAGCGGGGGGGGGGGGGCATGGAGGAAAAGAGGGGAAAGCGAGGAGGAGCCAGGGGTGCTGCAGGAGGATGTTGGGGGGCCGTGCGCGGCAGGACAGCTAGAAGGAGCAGACACGTCAGGCACCAGAGCAGACAGCTGAGAAAACAGAGCAGGAGCCAGGGAGGGGACATCTCCTCGGGAAGCGGGTCTGGGCAGAGGGACTTGGGGGCTGAACCCCAGGAAACAGCTGTGGGCGTGGCTCTCGAGGCGCTTGAGTCCTTGAGGGGGCAGTCCCTTAACTGAGGCCCTGGCTGGGGAGTCTTCAGGGCCTTCTCAACCCCTTCTCTCTGCCCCGGGGAAGTATCTGGGCTGTGTTGGCCCAGGCACCTGCTTGCCACGAGGGAACCCTGGGGGAGGCACCCAAAGGCCCGCCAGGGAGCTGTCCCACAGGGATGAGCTTCGCAGTGGTTACAGCCCGTACCCTCAGACACGCTCAGACCCTCCTCCCCTCCTCCCAGGGAGCTGAGAGCGGGAGCCTGTGTCTGGGCCGCGGGAAAGCAGGAGCGCCTCCCCGCCCTTCTGCCTCGCTTTCCCCCAGTTCCTACCCCTGCCCATCCACGTGGCCCATCTCTGTAGACGCACTTCTGGAAAACGCCAGGCAAAGGGACGTCGGGTCAGACCCTTCTCTTCCGGCTTCGAGAGCAAAGCCCCAGGCCTGACCACAGCAGACATGCCCCACGTACAACGCCCACACACGGGTCGCACTCTCTGGCCCCGAGAAACCCACACCTCGAGGACACACACAGGTTGTACCACCCGTGCGTCAGGCAGAAATAGCCTGCAGCCAGTCTCCTCATACATTTATATGTGCATGCGCGCGCGCACGCGCGCGCACACACACACACACACGCGCGCGCGGGAATACACATGCACACACTCTCCCTCCTTTCCATCTGGGCTCTCTGGGTCTGCTTATGCCTCCCGTCAAGACTGGAGGTGAAGGTGGGTGGGTTCACCAAGAAAGGGGTGGTTGGAGGCTATTGGGAGGACTGAGCTAGCTTCCTTTAGACCTCTGCCCTTCCCTACCTTTCCTGCTTGATTGGAAAATGATTCTGGTCATTCTTTCCTAGGCTCTGCTCCTCTCTGTGATGCTGGGCCCGTCAGACCAGTGGTTCTCAACTCAGGATGATTCTGGTCTCCTCTCCCCCTATGCCAGAGGATGTTCAGCAATGTCCAGACGTTTCTGGTCATTATACTTTGGGGAGGACGGGGGAGTTGCTACTGGCTGGCGGCTGGAGGCCAGAGCTCTGCTCAGTGCCCTGCAGTGCATAGGACGGCCCCACCACGGAGAATGACGTGGCCCCAAACGTCAACAGTGCCCGGATTGAGAAACTGCTTTAAACCATGAGGACCGTAGGAGCTAGGGCAACCCCTCCAGAGAAACAGCAGGAGACGGAGACCAAGGAGGCTCGAAGTCTGGGGCCTCTGCCTTCCTTCCACCACACCTGTGGGCTCTGCGGCCGAGTTAGCCGCAGCCCAGCTCCTCACCTCCACTCCCTCCTTTGGCCCGGTCCGCCCTCCTCTGGGAGATCAGGAGGTAGCGCCTCCCACAGCACGGGAAGCAGAGGGAGGCTCGCCAGGTAAACCGGGAGGGAAAAAGAGGCGCCAGCCGCCCCGCTCGGGGTTGGCCCTGCAGCACCCATACCTGCGTCCACGTCGTTGGGCCACCCACTGGACTGGCTGCTGCCAGCTGCTGGGGAGCGGCCTGTGCCAGGATAGAAGACATCATCGACAGGGCTCTCCATCTCGCTGTCATCGATGGACTTGGGGCGCTTGGTGGTGCTGGGGAAGAGGATCAGGCGGGACAAGGGAAGATTGACGTACCGGCACCCGAACTGCGCCCCGGTTCGCGCCGGTGACCCGCCGGGTGGGGAGCAGGCGCCTGATGACCGCAGCATTCCCAAGCACTCGCTACGTGCCTTCCCCTGAGACCAGACGGGCCCTAGAGTCCCTCGGGACCCCGCAGGTCTGCTCCTCCTCCTCGAACCCCTTCTCAGCCCGTGATACCTTCATCCGCAAACCCCCCCTCAACTGCTTCTGTGGTCCCACCTTCTATTTCCCATCAGCCCCCAGGGACAGGGCAAGTCGAGAGGCACTCTCCAGGGACAAAAATGCCAAGGGGTGCTACGGAATTCAGACATCAGGATACTGTGTTCTTTTACGTCAAAATATCACTAACACGAGAACATTATAACATCATAGTGCGATACTTTAACCAATAAAAATAAATTCCCAAAACCTCACGATGAACCAAACGTTCAAGCTTTTTAAAAAAGCACAGGGTCCCTTCCTGCCCCCGAACAACCGGCCCTGACAAGGGCCGAATGTGCCCACCTCCCCAAAACCTCTCAGCTCTGTCCGGTCCTCTCACGCCACTCCCCTGCCCAACTGAGGCCCTCCCCTGCTCCAGCCTGCTGGGAGGGCCTCTAACTGGCTGTCAGCCCCGCCCACACGTGCTGCTGCTAGGGGTACTTTCTAGAACACAAATCCCCAGCATCTCCTGCTTAAAACCTAAAACCCTTCAGTGGGTTTTACGTCTAAACACCTTCCGCTGGCCTCCAAAGCCCTCTTTGGGGGTCCCACCCGGACGTCCATCCTTGCCTGGGATAGAGGTTGCTCTACCTGGAGCACCCACCCCGTGCCTGTAACAGCCCCCGTACGTCTGGGCTCATGTCACTTGCCCAAGAGAGAGGCCTTCTCAGATCCCCACGGGGAGTGCCTTGTAGGCAGAGCTGGGCCCCGTTGGGGCTTATGTCCCCAGCACCAAATGCCCAGCGACAGCACAAAGCAGGAAGCTCAGGGGGCTGGCGGCACGCTGGGCCCGGGCTGCTCTGGAGTCAACACCCTCAACAAGGGGTGATAGCTGCCTGCAGCCCCCGAGACGGCCTGGGGATCGGAGGGGAGGGCCAGGGTCCTGGGCTCACCTGGTGGAAGGAGGGGAGGTGATGGACCGCCGCCCCAGGGTCACCTGGTTTATGTTGTAGTAGCTGGGACTCTCCAGGTCCGCCAGTGAGAAGTTGGGCCCTGATGCTGTGGCAACAGGAGCTGGGAAAAGGCGAGAAGGTGATGAGGTTTGGAAGGTGTGGAAGGCTCAGTGGGGCCTGTTTTGTTGTCACGAGCAGCTCCCCAGAAGCCTCCTCCTGGCTGGGCGGCGGGGGGGGGGGGGGGGGGCGGTCTTTGGGGAAGAGCCCTTGGTTATGATTTTGTTTTCCTCCAAAACAGTGGAGATTAGAGATAGGGCTCTCTGGGCACCTCTGCTCCACCTAGCCCAGTACCAATGGGCAGAGTGTCCCAGGAAATCCTGTCTGCCCCCTACTAGGACCCCACCAGCTGGAGGGGGACACATGGGGTCCGAATCCCCCCTCCTCACACCCCCGGTCTGCTGAACTCAGCCACGGCTGGAAGAAAGAACTCACTTACTCTGTGATACTCTCACCAGCTCCGTCACATTCCAGACCCCGGAAGTCACAAAACAGTCCTGGAAACTTAAGTGCCCTGAAGAGTGGAAAGGACAAGTGAGTGAGTCAGGCAAGGCTCGGAGGGGCTACCTGCCTGTCTCCCCAAAGCTCTCCCCACTCTTGCTTCGACTCGCTTCCTCCCAAGCCTCGTGTTCCAGACACAGGCCGGCCCTCAGGGCCCTCACGTCTACACGGAGGACCGAGCATGCTTCAGGGGAGCCCCCACCCCCTTGGCCATCAGCTGAAGTTCAGCTGAGGAACAGCTGAGTCGAGAGGAAGAAATGGGGGCAGACAGGAGGCCAGGTTGGCCAGGGTGTTGGAGGGCAGAGGAGGGCGAGGGGGGCAGGGCAGGCCCAAGAGGCCAGGCGTGGGCCAGCGGGAGTTGTGGAGGGGCACTGACCGTTGGGCAGTGGTTTGATGTCCGCATCTCCTTGCTGGTTTGAACTATCTGATTGTCCGGATTCTGCGGGAGACACAAAGGGGAGAAGAGGTCAGGATCGAAGCGCCCCACCAACGCCAGCCAAGGAGCTGCGCCTTCAGCCCTGCAAACACCTTCACAGCACCCTCTCCTCGGAGGGGAGCAGCCTGGGGGGACCTGGAGGAAGAAAGTGCTACTGACAGTGGAGCCAGACCATTCTCCGCGGCGGGGCATCCTGGGCGCCGCAGGGTGTGTCTGGCAGGAGCCCTGGCCTCCACATTCTAGATTCTAGTAGCACCCCAGTGTGCCAACCAGAACTGCCTCCATGCACACTGCCCCGTGCGCCCCGGGGGGCGAAGTCGCCCTCAAGTGGGCAGCAGTGGCTGAGAGCCGGGGCAAGGAGGGTGCCCGTGAAAGAAGCCAGGGACCGCCTCTCTGCACAGCTGGGACGAACCCCAGGGTCCCCCACCCTCCGCTCAGCCCAAGCCCCCAGAGGAGCAGCCCTGTCCTTCTCTCACTTCATTAATTACAGCCATTCCTGTCAGCCTGAACCACCCCCACCTCACCTTTATGCTTACAGGCGGTGCCTGGCAACACAGAGGGGGGAGGCTTGCCCTAACGCTGTCGCCCGCTCTGTGCCAGCCTGTCTGGGCTGTCTCATGCCCCGGTGCCACAGCTGCTCAGAGGGAGCCCCGAGACAAGGGCCCATTGTGCGGTGGGAGCTCACAGAGGGCTGGGGCAGGGTGGAGTGTGTGTGTGAATATTTTGCTGAGCTTGGGAAAGCCCCCCCCCACCCCCGCCCCCCACCCCCAGGTCCTCAAAGCTTTGTGTGCCAGGGGCACAATGGGGACCTCCAGAATGCCTGCCCAGGCACGACAGCTGGTGAGAGGGTGGCAGAGGGGGGCCAGGGCAGGTTGTGGGGCAGGAGGAAGGCAGGCATTTGGTAAAGAAAGGGCTGCTCACAGGAAGACAACATGGGGGTGGCATCAGAAAACCGTGCCCTGGTATTGGCCCGGGGCTTTGCCCAACTCTGGCCCTGCCTCCTGGGTCTCATCCACCGCCCCGAGGTCAGCCTGCTGGCCGGAGAGTCCACCCCTCGCTGGCCTCACAGCCAAGCTGTTCACACTGGGGACTGACCAGCAAGGAAGTTCCCAAAGGGCAAGGTGTGGGCCCAAGAGATTGCGGCAGGGGGCCCTGCGGCCACTCGGGAGGGATAGAGAGTGATGGCCACAGGGGCTGGTAAGAACAGCATCCCTATGGGAGCGAAGGCCCAGCCTTGGCTCAGGCCGAGTTCTCGGCCACCTGCCTCAAGGTGACCAGTGGGAAAGGACAGGCTGCCTACAGGACAGGTTTAGGCCCCACTCCCCCCGATTCTTTACCTGTTCAAATTTTTTTTTTTTTCTCTAATTCCAAAAAAGAACAGTAAACCTTGTCACAAATCAAACACCCAGAGAGGTTCACAAGGGAAGTGCTAATGGCGGTCCTTCGCCCCCCCCCCTCCAGTTTGGGGTGCAGCCTTCCACGCTTCCCTTTGTGCTCACCCCTGTGGTGTGCGGAGGGGTGGCGAATCCTATCCCAGGCCGCCGCCTCTTTGCCCGTGGTGCTCTCCGCTCTGGAGAGAATCCACAGGACCTCCCCCCACGCTCCCAGGAGGGCAACCTCTCTGTGCCACGGTGCCTTGTGGGTATGAATTCCGTCCTTCTCTCACCTTGGCCTCTTCCCGGCTATCTAGGTCTGATTCCACCCCCAGCTTGTCCAGGAAGGAGCAGGTGAGGGGCTAAAGTCGTGGACACCCCACGCTAGGCCCTCCCTGGACCCTGAGCCTGCTTCCTCTCTCCTCCGTTCAAAAACTCAGGAAGGGCACAGCCAGGGGACCAGCATGTGGAGCCCACTGAGGGGCACACACTCCAGGCTCTGCTGCCCTGGGGTGCCCGCTACCGACCCCACCCATCCTGGGACCAACTCGTTCCCCACCGGCCTTCCGGGGCCGGGTCGGCGGAGCTGGGGGAGACAGAGGAGTCCCCCCGCGGGTGCGGTCCCGGGCCCCCTGAAAATGGCCACGTGCAGACAGAAAGCTGCGCGCGTGCGCACACCCAGCCCAAGGACGGAAAGGCTAGAGAGAACCCGACAAAGAGATGGAGATGGGCCAGCGACTAAGGCAGAGACAAATGGGGCTCCAGGAGAGCGCGAGAGGCAGGAAATCCTTCTAAACCAGGACACTGCCCCGAAACGTTATTGCTGTTATTACTGTTAGCTGGATGTAAAGGAGCAAGCGGGAGCGAGGATCCAGCGCGGGCGAGGCCCGCTGCCACGCGCCTCCAGGCGCTGCTGGCAGCCATTTTAGCCCTTGGCAGCCATCTTACGGCTGGCGGCCCAGCCAGCGTCCCCACAATGCCACCCCCGCCGGCCCCCGGCATGCTCAGCTCGGCTCCGGGACAAAAGGCAGAAACCCTGGAAATCTGGACCCAGGCTCGGAGGCTCAGGAGGCAGCCCTGCAGCAGGGGTGGCTTCAGCCAGGGCCCCACCGTCCTGCTCCAGCGTGCGGCACCCCCTTCACCCTCGGGGGCCAGCACCCAGCAGGAGGAGAAGGGAGGGTTGAGGCAGGGGGGCCCTGGGGACGCCACGTGCTACTCAAAGGCAGCCGAAGCCCCCCGTGGGCCATCCCCGGGCCCAGGGGCTCAACTAGGACCCCTGCCCTGGCAGGACAGGGAGGGACACGAGGGGGGGCAGGCCGCCCTCGTCCACCCGGTGGGCTTAGGGGTGCGCCTTGGACGGACGGGGGCAGGGGACTGGCAGGAACCCATACAGCAGCCGTGGGGCCCAAACCGGCCACCGGGCCCTGGTGGGCAGGCTTCTAGGGAGGGTAAGGAGAAACCCCACCCCTCCCACCCCAGGAGTGGGAGCCAGCTGGGCCGGCCTTCGTGGGCTCTTTGGGGAGCCGCGCCTGGAGGTCGGGGCTTGCTCTAGACAACCCTCTGGGATCAGCCTAGCCCACCGGGGAGCACGCCAACCCAGCTTCGTGACTCCCTTCCCTGTTGGGCTCCCTGGGGGAGGGGATAACCCCAGGCCTCAGGACAGACGGGAGGAAGGTCCCTTTATGACACCCCTCCCCACGCCCCGCCTCATGGCTGTTCAGCTTTTATCTGGCAGAATGGGGCTTATCAGAGCCACCAGCTGAACAAACATACAAATCCACGGTTAGTGAGAAAAAACCCTCTGCCTGAACTCTTTATCTCCTGTTCACAGGCCCCACGCACTGCCCCCTGCCAACAGCACAGGAGGAGACCTGACTGCTGCGCGGCGGGGGCTCCTGTCTCCGCTGCCCCCCCTTCTCCCCTCGCCCCCGACCCAGAACAGGGTGGCTCTCCCCTGGCAGTCCCTGCCGGGCGGGTTTGCATGGGAGCCCCCCTCCAGTGTCTGCTTTCTCACCAGGGATAATGGGCCAGCTGGTGGCCTGTGGGCCAGTGGAGGGGCAGGGACAGTGTTGGCTGGCACAAGGCAGACAGGTGCCCAGCTCCATCTTTTATCCTCCCTCCCCCAACCACCCGGCCCACGCCCCGCCCCCCCCCCCAGCCCCCAGAGGCTGTTACATCCCCTGGAAGCCTCTGTGGCCTCGGCTCTCCCCAGCCTGGCTGCCAGAGCAGTGGGGACCCTAGGTACACACCCCCAGTTCAGGGCCACCCTGACCAAGGTCAGCAAAGCAACCCTAAGCCCGCTGCCTACCCCTCTCTTCAGAGACAACTGCTGCCTTCACATCCTAGAGACCGGAGAGGGGACGCAGCAGCCGGGGCGGGGGGGGGGGGGGGGGGCACCACTACCCGCTCTTGGCCTTGACGCAGCTCAACCTTTCCCTCTTTCCTGGCGCCGAGGACCAAAGAGCACCTTCCCTGGTTTGAAGCTTTCTCACATGAGGCCTATCAAATATAGCCTCCTAGGAACAGTCCAGCCACTGTGTTTGATGCCCTGGGATGCACGCCCTGGGCACGCAGGCATCAGGGTCCCTGAGCCCGGGGCCAGGTTTGGGGACGGAGAGAATCTCAGAGCCCACAGCCTATTCTTCATGCTGCCGAGGGTCACGCCAGCTCATGTCACCCACAGGAGCATGCTCTGCTGACTGCCCTCTGCTTGGGACCTGGGCTTCGCATGTGATCCACACCTTTGAGGGAGAGGCCACCTGCCAGTAGTGCCTTAGGGCTCTGGCCGCTGCGGAGGCTTCCAGAAGGGAGGATTATGCAGAGGCAGGTGACAGATCTGGACTCTTGTCTCAGCATGGCTCCTGGGTCTGGGGCTACTCCCCATTCGTCTGCACACCTGTCATCGGTCACCCCCCTGCATCAATGGCTTGTGGCCTTCTGCAAATACCCGGACCTGGGCCAAGCTCGGCCAACAGTTGGCAGGCAGTGTGGACCCCTCTCTTCCTTAGGGCCCTTCACATCCCCTGGAACAGCCACGAAGCTCCCCCTCCAGCCCTGCCTCTCTCGACCCTCCACCAGCCCTCCTCAGCCCTCGAAGCCCCACTACTTTTTTATGGAGCTCTTCGCCTTTCCCTTCGGAATCCCATTTCTGATCTCCTTTTTTCTCTGTCTTGGCTCCACACTCCTCTCTGTCCTTCCTTCTCCTTCATGTTCCCTCTCTCCCGCTCTCTTTCCTCTCCTGACCTTGCTGTTTCTGTGTGTGTGTGTGTGTGTGTGTGTGTGTGTGTGTGTGTATCCAAAAGGGACACTTCACTGGAGCTCTGGAGGGGAAGCTCCAGCAGCCAGGAAGAGCCCAGTGTTGCATCCGAACCCCAGTTGACAGCATGTTATATATATATATACATATATATATATATGTATATATATTTCCACTTACAGACGGGGAGATATTTACGGCTCCCGCTAGGTGAAGGACGAATTCCTGCTCGCTGCAGGGAACGCTCTGCCTCGGCTCCCACCCGAAACAAACTCTCTCCGCGAAAGGGGCCACATGCAACTTGCTGGCCGGCTGCCTCCACGCACATCACTGACAGAGTGAGCTCTTAGGTGGCCAAGAGGGGCGGAAAGACCCAGCTCAACCACACCCACAAGGCGCGTATACTGAGGCAAGCGCAGTCAACCGCGCACGCGCTTGGACACACAACAAGCGATTTCCTGCTGCCCCGTAGGGGTAGGAGCGGACGATGCACGCAGAGCCGTGGTCCCACCGGGCACGGCATGTTCAGTGCTAAGCACTGGGCCAGACAGGAGGCCACCTCTAGCTCGGCCGGACCTCTGACCTTTGGGGGCTAGCGAGGACAACCCCCGGAGTTTGCAGTTTGCTTGCCCCTCCCCAGGCTTTCTCCAGGTCTGGGGTTCGGGAAGCAGGCGGGAGCGTGCGCTGTTCTGGGGGTCCTCTGAAGGGCCGATGCAATTCAGGAGCTGATCCTGGCCCTCCCCGGTGTGACACTCCCCTCCCCCTCCCTGGCTCCCCCTCTTCTGTGATTCCGGAGCATCCAGGGCACTGGAAACCCAATCTCAAGGGGAGCCAGAGGCCTGGCCTGCGGCAATCAGAGCCGGAGAATGTAACTATTGTGCCTCTTGAAACCTAAGTCTGAGAATCTGAGACACCCTGAGGAGGGGAGCCGTGGACGGATGGGGGGCTAGGGAGACGGGTCACAGAGGGGTTCTCCCCATCTCTGCAAACAGGAGACCCAGGGACCCAGGAAGTCCTTGAGAGTGCAGGGCAGCCAGAGGGCAAAGAGGGGAGGGGCTCGGCCTGGGCCCGGCCCAGGGGCTTCCTTCTTTCCACTCTGTGCTCCGCCCCCAGCTTCCTGCCTACACAGGGGCCCCGGAGCCATCCTGAGGTTTATCCCTCTTCTGTCACCCCTAGAGCCCCACGTGGTGGGGACAGGAGCATGACCAGGAAGCACAGCCCTGAAGATCTGGGCAGGGTGTGGCCAGGGGCAGGATAGGCACACACGTCACCCCCTCATTACCTTCCTCTCTCCTTGCCTCACTCCCCCTCTACTCATGGATCTGAAGCGGCTTGAGCCTTTGACCTGAGTCATCACCTGTGCGGGGGGGTGGGGAGGTGGCGTGCCGGTCACACCTCGTAGGCTAGACCTGCTCTGGCTGCCCCTGAGGCCTGAGCTCAAGAAGGCCACGAAGGGAGGATGGGGCAGGGACAACAGATCAGGCCGCAGGGAACATCTGGATGGGACACGGCAGTCGGCAGTCGCAGGCCCTGGCCCTGGAGGCAAGCACGACCGTCCCCACCGCCACCCACCCTGCCTCCGCCAGTGCCTGTCTGTGGTCCTCCCCTGGTGTGAGCTGCTCAGCGTTCTCTGCCCCGCACCCGACGGGAGAACCTTCCTTGGCATTGCCCCCAGCCCAGGGAGAACTAGAGACGCGACCCGGTCACTGAAGCCCAAGGGAACTGGGTGCCCGACTGCTTACTCCCATGAGAGGACAGACAGTGGCCCGTAAAGGAGACAGGAGGAAGGATACACCTTGGTGCAGAGCACAACACCCAGCAGGTGGATGGAGGGGCAAAGGCCAGGTCCGTCCGCAGGTTGGGGGCCTCTCCACGCCCAGCCCGGCAGGCAGCCCTGGGGGATGCGGGCGGACCCACGGTCTCCTCCCGGGTCCCCCCTTTGCAGGGGACTCAGCACCGACCTGCGAGACCTCAGACGTCAGTGCTCCGTGGCTCTCTCTGAACAAGCAGACCCAGTGCCTTGCAGTAACACCATCTGGGGTGTTCCAGAGGTGCCCAGGGGCCAGCAAATCCCATCAGGTCAGAATTCCTGTCAGACAGGGATTGGGGGTGAAGTGGCCCCTACTGAAGAAGCCAAAGGAAGGGGTCTTTGGGGAGGAGGGAGGAGGGAGGAGGGAGGAGGGAGGCGGGAGCACCCCCGCCCCGGGCCCTGGCCCACCTTTGCCCAGAGCCTGCCCTTGGCCTATCCAGGGGAGATGTCCTTGGTCTGGACCCCGTGTCTGCTCTAAGTGGGGGGCTCACCCCAGCACAGGGAGGGCAGAGGGGGATAGAGGTGGATAACCAGCGACAGTGGAAAGGGGCTCCTCTTGAGTTCACATCCATGCTCTAGAATCTACCAACGCAGTGACCTTGGCCAAGTTCTGAGCTGTTTCTTCCTCTGTTAAATGCAGGTGCTACCCACCACCTAGGGTTCCTGGGCGAGGAAAACGAGAAAACAGGTAAAAGGTGCTTCACCTCCATGAGCTGAAACTGCTCCTCCTTCTCCCACTCTGCTCACAGGCTGCTTCGTGGGGGAGTGTGGCTGGCCCTCAGCTCCCTGCCCTCAGGCGTGCATACTCTTTATGACACCCTGAGCATGCCCTGGATTACTATTTTTCGGTGGCTTGCCCCAGAGAACACAGCCAGTAAGCTGAGGGGCTCCCTCAGGGCCTGGCCCATGACGATCTGCAAAGAGGGGCAGAGAGGTTTGTCTGGAAATGAAAGCGGGATGCCTTCTACAGGCGTGTCCCTCCCCCCCAAAGTCAGTGGTCACGGTAAATGGTCTCTGGACGGCCACCACACTGGAAATCCCCTTACCCGGGGGATGCGTAAGGGCAACAGGGAAGGGGGAGAAAATGCTTGTGCCCCGGATTCTGAGGACGCTGGGCCCTAGGCCCCGCCTAGCCGAGCCCAGCGGTAAGGGTATAGAGAGCTGAGGACACCAGAAGCATAGGTGCTGCCCCAACGGGTGCCCAGCTGCCTCTCCTGGGAGCGCCGGCCGGTGCCACGGCTCAACCAGCAGCTGGAAGCCAACATTTCCAAGAGGGCCTGGGGCCGGGAGTCATGTCATAGTGGGGTCCAGAAGAGTGGCCCCCAGCCCCTAAAGCTTCTGTCCCCTCCTCAGCCTCACAGACAGAAACTGACAGTGGGCCCAGCACACCAAGAAAAGGCGGGCCCTGTGGAGGGTGTCCCCCCATCCAGGCTCGGGGCACGCGGAGCTGCTCCCCCCCCCACCCCCACCCGCTCTATTTCCAGCGTTGCCCTTTCTGGCCCTGTAAGCTGCCCGGGCCTGGCCAGACAACTGCCCCCACCTCCAGCTGCTCTGAGGACTATTAATAGTGTCCCCACCTCCCAGGGTCAGGCATCACCCTCCCCCCATCCCCCAAACACACTTGTCCTTGGTCGAATTATTTGTTAAGGCACAGAGTCCTCTGGGCGCTAATGCCAACCAGGGATGAGAAGTGACGGGGGGGGGGCACAGAAGCTCTGGAGGGACACACCTGACACAAGTGGGAGTTTGGAGAAAGGAGAGAAGGAATCAGTGAGCCCCCGAGCGAGAGAATGACAAGAAGACAACGTGAAAACTGAGAGAGAGAGAGAGAGAGAGAGAGAGAGGGGCCAAGACAGCACATCAGAACCAAAGCAAAGTGGTTCAAAACAAGGCTGCCATAGAAAGAAATCAGAGAGGGGGAAGGTTCCAAGAGGGAGGAAAGAGGGAAGAAAGCAGAGAGAGAAAGAGAAAGGAAAGGAGGAAATGATTCCTTTAAAAACAAACAAACAAACAAAAGAAACCACCACAGAAACAGAAGGGGAGAAGACTTTCCTGAAAATACCCAGGAGCGGCTTCCTAAGCACAGCTGTGCTGCAGCCAGCCGTTGGCTACAGAGGGCACTCATCAGGGTGAGGGCCTGGAGAGCCCCCAGGCCAAGGAGCCACTACCCACACACCCTTGCAATGTGCTGGGGAAGGGCGGGGAAGCAAAGAATGAGAAGAAGGGGCAGAAAAGGAACAACCGACCAGGAAAAGAAGGTGGCAGAAGTGAGTCCCCACGGAGAGGAAAGGTACCCTCAGCCCTGGGCAGGGGAAGCCTCCCACACGTGGAGCTTCCTTACCTATGGAAGGACGGACAGGCTGGCCAGGAGACGGCGGGGACGGGGCACCATGAGGGCTCCCTGGCCTCCTTGTGTTCCACGCTACCTCTCCCGTTGTGGCCATGAGCACGGTCTTACCCCACCTGCCCCCCTTTCCTAAGGAGAATCCAGGGGGCCTGGGAAGGAGAACCCACCTAAGCGACAGCAGGCCGAGGCCACCTGCCTCCTACCCTCAGGCACTCTAACTTCCTCAGCCCCCTAAGGGGCAGCACCTGACATTCAGGCTAAAGGAGCCTCTTTACCAAGGACTTGCCTTCTGCGGGGAGACAGACTTGGGCTCACGGAAGGGCAACAAACACAAACATGTGCCACAATCAGAGGTCTAAGTGGAGGACTGCTGCCTGGAGTCTGGAGGCCAAGTAGCCCTTCCTTCAAATCCCATCCACACTGGGAGCCTCTGGCTGGGCCAGGGCTGGAAGAGTGGAAAACTCTGGCTTTGGAGGGCTCAAGAGCCCTAAGGACTTGGCCACCAGGCCTCCCAGGTCCAGGGGTTCCTGCCTGGGAGCACCCCACCAGACCATCATCCCCTTGGGGTCAAGGCCTATCAGTGTTTTGTTCACGACTATATCCGCCACACCTGGACGTGCAGTTGGGAGCGGTTGACAAGACTCTAAATAGATCCTTCTAGATCCTTCTTCCAACTGTGGCTACACTGACCACCCGGGGGACAGAAGCACCAGGTGTTTGGCACCTTCCGCGTCCCGAGAACATTTTTTTCCTGCAGGTCCATCCTTGACGCTCAATACCCGAGGAATTGATGTGGAAACCCCAGTAGCACTAATTCTCCTGCAA
Source organism: Herpailurus yagouaroundi (assembly GCF_014898765.1). NCBI lineage: Eukaryota > Metazoa > Chordata > Mammalia > Carnivora > Felidae > Herpailurus > Herpailurus yagouaroundi. The sequence continues at coordinate 4,221,517 of NW_024412431.1, read as the reverse complement.
AGCCCAGGTGGCCCGGAGTGCAGGCCTGGCCACACAGACCCCCGCGCCCGAGGGCTGGACTAACCAGAGGAAGGATGCAGTGTCTCCCTGTGGAGGGCAGGGCAGCGAGACGCTCTCGCCAGCTTGCTCTGCTCCCCACTCCCCAGCCCCCCCCCCACCCCCCGACGCCTTCAGGCAGCCACCGTCCAGAGCTGTCCAGATAAGACGTGAAGAAGAATCTGGGCCTCTGACTCAAAATCTCCAACTTACAGCCCTGAAAGCCCAGGCTGGGTTGAATAAGTGGGTAGGCAGGTGGCCTCCTGAGGGGATGAGACGGCTCTGGGTACCAGAACGAGCCCTGGGCCTGGAACCCAAATCCCAGGCCTGCTGTTATGAGGCACCCGGTGGTCTCCTAGGCCTCCTTTCCCTCCCGGTCCAACCCCTGCCAGGCTTGCCTTGGACGGCACAGCGAGCTGCGAGTAGGGATTTTTACAGAGAAGACCCGATGGTTTTATACTCTATAAAGCGTGAGGCACACATAAATAAAGCATAGATGGGTCAAGGAGGTCAGCTTCCAGGGCCCTGTGTCTCAGCTTTGCTGTGATCCTGAACAGCAGCTCGAGGGGCATCTCCCAGAAGCTTGGACCTGCACACAGTACTGAGGCTGGCCACCTGTCAAAGGGCAGCTACACAGAGTCACAGGGCTGGGATGGTCCGGGCTGCTAGATATCGACCCTCCAGGTTGGCAGGTGCCGAGTTCTCCATTGACAATGCCCCGAAGGGCCAGATGGGGCTTTCCGGAGAGTGGGGCAGCTGGGCCCAGGGGCCGCACCCCCGGGGGAACGGCGCGCTGCATTCCCGGACGCCGTAGCTAGGTGGCGCAGCGAGTTAACACTAGCTGCCCTCCGCCGGCAGCGCCGGGGACCCGGCCGGGGGCGGGGGCGGGGGCGGGGGCGGGGGCGGCGAACCTGCGCGCCGCCCGCGGGAGGCTTCAGGGGCCCGGCTTCCCTCCGCAACACCCACGAGGCCTGAGCAGGAAGGAGGACCCGGCCAGACCTAGGCCGCTCGAACCCAGGGCTGTGCTGCCCGAGGCAGCGGCTCCCGTTGCTGCCGTTGCCGCTGCCAAGCACATCCCGTGATGTAATGTGAGGGCCGAGCTTCCCGTTCTCATTGATTAGGAACAGCTTGCGGTGCGGGGGCCGGATGGAAGGGGGCCGGGGAATGGGCGAGCGAGGAGGAGCGGGAAGGGGGGAGCTGCCAGGTGCATGGCTGTGGGGGTAAACCAGCGAGCCCGGGCCCACCCTGCACGGCGCCAGCGCGCCGCTCGGTCCCTACCTGCCTTCCCCGGAGCGGGGCTGCTCTGGATGTGGGCGAGTCTGCGGCCGCGTGACCCCAGGACTGTTCCCAACACTCCCACGACGCCCCCACCTTTGGGCAGCACAGACCTGCCCCTGTACTTGATAAACGCTTGTACTTGATAAACGCCTGAAGAGGAAGATTTCCGCCTCCCGCCCCCCCCCCGCCCCCGCCTCTCAAAAAGTTAAAAATGGAGACTAAAAGTCAGAGATCAGGCACCAAAAAGAGGGAGAGGAACGGAGAAAAGTCAAGAAGAAGAAGAAGAAGAAGAAGAAGAAGAGGAAGAAACAAACAACAGCGCTCTCTGCAGTGGCGGCAGCCGTCGGGCAGGCACACCCTCCCAGGCGGGTGTGGAGAAAGGCCCCTTTGTTCGGCAGGGAGGTTAGCCGAGGTGAGGCCCGCTCCCCCCACCCCCCTGACCCTGGGCAGTGCAGATCGCTGATCAGGGCTCCGGACTGGGTCTGGCCGCTTCCCTGACCCCCCAGTCCTTCTCCCACTTCTCCTGTCAGCCAGTGGAGCAGCCTAGCAGTGGGGGGTAGTGGGGGGAGCCCTGCTCCGTACCCCCTGCCTTGTCCAAGTACCTAGGGTCACACACGTGGGGCTGGGCTGGGCTGGATCCTCCAATGGGCCTTCTGGACGCCTGCGCTACTGGCCATTAGCAGTTTGCCCTGGCTGCTCTTAAGCTGTGGGGTTTTTTTGGGGGGGGGGGGTGGGGGCAGATCTGCATGCAGCAGGCCCCCCCACAAAAGCATGGCCAGGGAGGGTGGCACATGCTAGAAGATGGAGCCCCAGGAGGCACAGGCTGGCCGACTACACCCCTCCCGCCCACAGTGAGGCCCAGGGTGTCCCCTGTACCTATTCTAGACATGGGACCTTTCTAATACCCTTGGGCTCTGGGCTATAGACAAGGCTCCTGCAGGGCTTCCTCAAAGTGAGGGCTGGGTTCTGGCGCTGGAGTCATCCTCAGATGAGAGACAGGGACTGAGGTCACTCCTGTTTCCCAAGAAGGGGCCAGAGTGGGGTTGTAAAGGGAGACTGAGAACAGGCCCACCTCCACAGCCTGCCAAAGCACAGGCTGACAGAGGGAGCCTGGCAGCAGTGGGAGGCAAGAGACGTAGAAAAGCATCCCCTTCGCCTTGCACACCCTATGCCCTACCCCACCCCATGGGCTCAGGTTGGGGAAAGGACCTGAGGCACGGTAGTCCTCTCACCCCAGCACTGTGTGCCCTCTGCTGGCAATCCCGCTCTGCCCATTAGGGCGGGCGGGCAGGCGTGCGGGCTCCCCGGAGCCCTCGGGCCTGGCAGACAGAGCTGGATGGCTGTACATCGGGCCAAGAAGTGCGTCCCATTTCCAACCAGTGACACCCTGTAGCTCCGGACCCTGGCATGGGGCAGCAGGAGACCTGGAACGAGGGACCGGACTGGACCGGTCTGCTCCAGCCCCCTGGCCTCATGCTAGGGGGTACCTGCTTTTCGGGGAGGCCCGACCCCCTGCCAGCAGTATCTAAGCGCAAGGCAGGGAGCGGAGCGGAGAGGAGTAGGGTGTCGCTGACCTGGCCCTTCCCAGGCCCCTGGCTTGAAAACTGGGGGAAGGCCGAGGGGAGAGGAACAGCAGCAGCTGGAATCGCAGGGAGCCTGGACCATCCTGTCCGGAGCTGAAACGGCTGCGAGAAGCTGCAGCTCAGATACACAATGTCCTGCCAAACCCCAGTCCTTTAATTCAATTAAGCACGGGACAGACTTCCCAGATTTTTCTGTGTGTGTGAGTGCATGCGAAAGTCCTGATGTGTGTGAATCCGGGAGCTGGGAGCATGTGGATGTGTGAATCCTGATGGGGGCAGAGGAAGACAAAAAGGATGCAAATATTGGGGGAGGAGAGGGGTGGGTGGGGCAGGATGGCTCTTGGAGAGGGTGGGTATCTAAATCTTGCCGGAGGGCCAAACTCCAGGGTTCTCAAAAACCCCACCCCATGGCCCATTCTCCGTGGTGGGGCAGGATTTGAGCATCTCTGGCCTCCACCCACTAGATGCCGGTAGCATCACACCCCCTCAAGTAGTGACGACCAAAAGTGTCTCCGCCCTTGGCGAATGTCGCCTCGGGGGAGAATCAGCCCGGTGGGACCCGCCACTCTGGGGCACGAGATGAAAACCGAGACTCTCGTATTTACTACCAGGGCCTTGCCCTACCTCTCCCCCTTTGGGCTTAAATCCCAGTGGCTTGACTTCCCAAGAGTCTCAGGTCTGGCTCTTTTTTTTCTGAAATATTCTCCCCCACCTTACCCATCTGGCCAGAGGAGTCTGAGGGCAACTCCAGCTCAGCAATGGTCTGGTAAGCAGCACGGAGCTAGGAGGTGACTTGCCCTCACCTCCACAGAGGAAGGGAAAGCTGTCATGGTTAAAGTCAGAAGCCAAAGTCATGCCCTGAACCAGACCTGAAGCCTGACCTCTGTATCGCTGGAGTAGGGGGGGGGGGGCAGCGGAGTCCACAGGAGAGGTGGGGACTTGCCTGGGGACAGACCCCTGGAAAGGTACGCCACCCTGCTCAGTCCCTGGAGGTCGGTGGAAGGAAATCAGTGCACCACCCTCTCAGCATCCTACCGCCCCTCCTGCTTGGGGGCTCCAGAAATGCTGGAGCTGGGTGTCCCCAGCTCAGCCCTAGCAGAGGCCAGCTCGCCTCCCCTGTTCCCGGGGTCACCTGTGGCTGTCCTGGCAGGGATGGGGGGAGGGGAGACTTAGTTCCAGCAGCCCTTCTCCCCGGGCCCAGGGAGCTTGCTTCTCTCCCTAAGCCCTCCTGGAGCCTCGAACAGCCCCCTTCTGGGAGCAGAGCCAAAAAGATGGGAGAAGGATGTTTATAAGCTGCTAAAAGGGAAAAGGAAAAAAGTGGGAGGTGGGGCGGAAGGCCCAAGCCTCCAGGTAGTGAAGACTGGAGACTCAGGTAGGGAGAGAAGCAGGGAAGCCACCTTCCCCAGTGAGCCAACATCTGGCTAAACTGACAGGTGGTGCCCCCCCACCCCCACCCTGCCCTGCTGGACCACAACCAGGCCTAACCATGTACACACGCAGGGGTCTCTCACCCCACGCTGACCTGCCAGGTGACTCCTATCCCACCCCAGAGCGCGCTGAGACACTACTGGTTTGAGCTTGTTTCCTCCGCTCAGCCTGGGAAGGACAGAACCAGGGAAGGGTGCAGGGCCCTGGGGAGCCCAGGCTGGGGGTGTTGTGACAGGAGCCAGGCTTGGCGGGAGCGAAAGCCGAGTCCCCAGCTCTGGGGCTCGGCACACAGCTAATGGGAGGCTGGCAGCGCAAATTGTTGTTTACTTTTAATTAAGTAAACAATGTCGGCTTTCCGCCTCCTCCCCTGCCATCCCAGCCAGTAATTTGGGGGATGACAATGGGGTTGTTTCCTTCCTCCTGCCTCCTTCCCTCCCTCGAGCACTCCTGCTCACTCCCTGCTCTGCTCAGCCTTTACAACTTGCCAGTGCTGGGTGAGGCCCCACCCAGGGGGTCGGGGGGGGGGGGGAACAGGAAGGTCCAGGCTGACGGGCAGGCTCTCTGGGGAGCAATCTCATGGTCAGGTTCACCTCAGGTGCCAAGGGCAGCTAAGCACTTGGATGCGGCCCATTCTCTTTCTGCCCCCTCCCCCCCCCAACCCTCGTCCCTAACCACCAGCTCGAAAATCTAAAAAACAGGTGATCCAGAGTCTGAGCAAAGCAGCAGCGGAGACCAGAGCCCTAGGTGAGGAAAGTATTTTCCCAGGAGTGGGATAGGTCTTCCCCGCAGGTAACCAGAAGGTGGACCTTCTGGTTCACTGGGGCAGGGCAAGGGCACGCCCGAGGCTGGTTCATCTGTGGGGCTGGATTTCACGGAGCCAACTGGCAGCTTTCCTCAGAAGCAGGCTGGCTTTGGGGCCTTGGTTTCTGCTCTTCCTGTAGGTGGTTCTCCTGAAAGGCTGGAGCAACCGAAGAAAGCAAGCGAAGCTGGCTTTTCACTGAGTGGGTCCCCTAGCCTGGGGGGGGGGGGTGGTGGTGGTGGCGGCGCAGACACAGGGCTCCCCCCGAGTGCAGGGGCAGCAGGCAGGAGGGGCTGAACCCTAAGTCTTTGGGAGAGGCTGACTTTCAAATTACTCCCGGCGGGATCGACTTGCACCCAGGATCTCTGTGGAGACAAAGCGCTCTTCGCACCCTTTCTCAGTAAACCTGTAAATGGGTCCACCTCTCTGAGGACCTCCGCCCGCAGTGGGGGCTCTACGAATGTGGTGGAACTGAGAGGAAGGGAGACGAGGAGAATCTCCCCGTCCCCTCTCCCGCCTCTGCCTCCCCAGGATCCAGCTGTAGGGTCCCGAGCCAAGCCTGGCCCTGGAGCTCACTTGAGTCCCCTCCTCCCCCGAGAGGCCGGAAGACTCTCTCCAAGGTGTTGGGGGGGGGGGTGGCAGGGAGGAGGGGGTCTGAGTCTTGTGCAAGCCCCGCTCCTCCCCCTGCCCAGGGCTGCTCCCCCACCTCCTTCCGAAGGGCGGGACTGCGGCAGCAGAGTTGGCTCGGGCTGGATGCAATTTCAGCCGCAGAGCAGGGCTCCCTGGCTGGAAGCAATTTTCTCATTAGGACCCCAGGCCTGCCTGCCCGTTGGTTCTCAGCCCTCACTCCCCTTCTGCGAAACCGCACCCCACAGGCCTCCCCACAGACCACTCACACGCACAGGGAGCCACACGTGTACAAGTCAGAGGGGGCGATCACGGGGTCACCACAGTGGAGCCGGGCGCGGGAGAGAGGTGCTGGCACAAAGCCGTGGCCGGGGAGGCCCTAAGCGGAGGCCGGAGCTCCCCCTCCACCTCCTAGGCGCCCACTTCGGGCTCCCAGACCCAGACAGCTGGCTCCTCCCTGCTGCCCCAGGGAGAGAGGATCGCGGACCCCAGAACCGGCAAGGGAGGCCGGCGGACCTCGAGCCCCGCGGAGCCTCAGGGCCGGCCTCCTCGCACAGCGCTCCCGGGAGCCCCGAGCACTCAGCCGCCTCCACGGCCCTCCTCGCCCAGCTGGGCCGGCGGCAAGCAGATGGGCTCTCGGGAGGCAGACCCCCTCCCCCAGCCCCGAGGCTGCTCCGAGTGGAGGGTGGTCTCCGGCGAGGGAGGGGAGCCGAGGCCCTGCGAGGGGCGGCTCCTTGCTCCGCAGACACATGTGGTTGGACTTAAAAAGCTATTAGGGAGCGAGGCGCTGGCGGGAGTGCGGCCGGCCCTCGCACCAGAGAGGGGGAGGGCAGATGCCGAGGCGGTGAGCTCAGCACCTCTCGCCTCCTCCCCGGAGGGGCCCCAGGACTCCTGGAGGACTCGGGGGACCCTCACTCAGCAGGGGAGTGGGGCAAGCCCTGGGGGAGGGCGGGCACGGCTGGGGGCCCGGGGCGGATTCTGGGAAGGGCTGCTCTCTGAGGACTCTAGGCCCAGGTCAGAGATCTCTGGGGGCGAGGGAGGTGGTGCTGGGGCTGGGGGGGGGCCCCGGGGGGGGGGGGGGGGCACAGACAGGTCCCCAACCTTCCTTCAGCTTTCTGGGGGTGACAGCCGGCTATAGGTCGCCTAAAGCGTGTGTGTGTGTGTGTGTGTGTGTGTGTGTGTGTGTGTGTGTGTGTTTAGTGGGGCTGGGGGAGGGGGATTATTAGGAGAGCTTGAGAGAAGGAAGGGAAAAGTGGGCCCCACCCATCACGAGGCCAGAAAGAACCCGACGGAAAGTTCCCTAGAGCCGCCAGCTTGTAAAAAGCTTCTTTTCTTTCCAAATTATGAACATTTTTTTTAACAAGGGGGGGGGGGACCCCAGAGCAGCAATCTAGGACTTCATTAGGACCGTGTGTGACCATGAGTAACTGGTGACTGGAGGTGACAGGGGGTGTATCTGCCGACTTTCCAAAGTGCTCTATTGCTAAAAGCACAGCTGTCTCTCCATTGGGCTCCCTGCCTTCACCCTTTCCAGGTCCCCTTATTCAGAGATCTAGCCCCTGCCCTGGCCCACGTCTAACCCAAAGAGGGCTGCCCAACGCTGTTACAGATTGAGGTAGGTGCCAGGAAGGGCAGGGGGCACAGGGAACAGGACCATGCCTGGTATTGGTGGGCCACTGTTAAGGACCTAGCTCTATCCCACAGGAGGGCAAGGGCTCCCCTAGAGTAAGCCTTGTGTTCTGGGTCTCCCATGGGACTGTAGGAAGTGTCCCACTCAAGGCTCTGGAGACCCTCTGAGCTCCTTAGCCATCCACCGAAGTTACCACCAGCTCCCCAAGCCCCCGGGGTGCAGTGCCGATGCGGGGGAGCTTGAGTGACTTGGTACAGCCACTGTGTGGCAGGCAGGAGCTGGGTGTTTGGGAGACATTTGACCGGTCTGATGGTTCCACGGGGTAGTTATTTCGCCCATTCGCACAGAAGGGAACATTAAGGCTCAGCGGAACGGACTGAGATCAGTCAGAGCCAGGATGGCTGGAATCTCAGCTTGCCCCTGATAGCTCTGTGGGCCCAGAGGCTGAGCTCCTAGGGCTCTCCCTTCTCGACCCACATCTGTTGACAGGAGGGATGGGAGCTGTGGGAGGACCCTGGGCAGGGCAGCAGAGAGGGGACTGCTCTGAGCCCCGAGGAGTTGGGCCAATGGGGGAGGAGCTGACCACTGAGCTGGGATCTGTGCTCAGGAAACACGCAAAGAATGTGGCTGGCAGCGGGCCAGTGGGCCAGGACCACAAAGAGGCCTTTGTTTTAGGAGGTGTCCAGGGAGTGGATGGACAGAAGGCAGAGGTGGGGGCAGCACCCCTTATGGGTGCGACCAGGGGAGGACAGTGGTGCCTGCACGGTCCCCCCACACCACCCCCTCATGTCTGGCCCCCGCACCCCTCGTTCCAGCAGTGGTGGGTTCTCTTATCAGGCCCCAGAATATGGGGGAGGGAGCCCTTGGGGCCAGGTTACCTCTCTTCTCAGCTCCTGACCTCACTCAGCTTGGGGGGTTGGTGCTCTGTCCCAAATTCAATCCTACTGAACCCCAGAAGTCACTTCCTTTGCAATGTGATACTGCAGTCCCTAGGAGCCCTGTGGACATTATCCTCGGCTTCTGCCTCCCCCCACCGGGGGGTGGGGGGTTTAAGTGAGGCCGGGCACATGTTGGGGATGGCAAAGTGGCCCTCTGACCTCCAGGTGGGCTGTCTGAGGTTCCAAAGTCACCCTGTTCCCCTGGTTTCCCTCCTTTCCACAGAGCGGGGGGGGGGGGGAGGCCTTGGAACATGTTCCCCACCCCACCCACCCACCCCCCCGCAGTTGCAGGGTTTCTCTGGCCTCTTCTTGGCATCTGGAAAAGTTTGGGAAACTTAAAAAAAATTTTTTTTGAAGAGTTTGTCTATTTCTCTCCAGCCTTGCCAGGGAGCCACAGCCAAGAGGAAGAAGGGAAGGAGGGGTCTGGGGGAGTGGGGGGACAGAATAGAAAGTCACAAGAGAGTAAGAGCACCCAGGGAAGGCGGGGAGCACCCAGGGGTGCCCCACTGGCCAGCTTGACCCCCAGCTGGGATTCCTGGGCCCACCGGCACATCCACAGGCAGTAAGAAAGACCCCTGCAAAATGTCAAGCCCACCCAAGCACACAAGGCCTGTGGTGGCCTCTCCCTGCTAGAGCCCCACCAGCGCTCTGTTCAGCACGTTCCCAGGGGCCATCGCCGGCCGACAAGTGTGTATCTAGTCGAGACGCGTGGGGCAGTAACAGAAGCTCAAAATGGGGGCAGAGAAGGCAGGCGGACGCCTGGCCTGTGGGGTTTCTTCTACCTGGGTGTCCTTCTTGCTGTGAGCAGGACGAGGCCAACGTGGGAACTCAGACTCCTGGGTGTCAGGGGCCGTACGGAACAATGCCAGAGGTCAACGTCCGTGTGCCCGGCATTCTCCCTCCCCTGGTGTGTGGGTGTGTTACACGCACGTGGGGGTGGGGGAAGCCCCCTGCAGCACGCAGCAGCTGATGCTATGCGGAGATGGCCTACGGTTCCATCAATGGGTAGAGTTAAGGGCACATTCCAAGAAAGGGGACACCGGTGGGGCACCTGGGTGGCTTAGTTGGATAAGCGTCCAACTCTTGATTTCAGCTCGGGTCATGATCTCACAGTTCGTGGGTTGGAGCCCCGCATCAGGCTCCGCGCTGACAGTGCAGGCCTGCTTGGGATTCTCCCTCTCTCTCTCTCTCTCTCTCTCTCTCTCTCAAATAAGCTTAAGAAGAAAGAAAGGGGACACATGTGACACACAACTCTTGAGAGGACCCAGATTGTCTTGTCTAAGTCAGGAGGGTGGCCCCTCATGCTGACATGGCCCCGAGCAGAGTCAGGGCCAGGGGGTTCTCCCTTGCATGACTCCCAACAATACAGGATGGGTCCCACCCGGAAGACCCTGCGCTATCTTTTTCTTTCTTTCCTTTCCTTTCCTTTTTTCTTTTCTTGTAAACTCTACCCCTAACGTGGGGCTCAAAGTCATGACCCCAAGATCAAGAGTCTCATGCTGTACTGACCGAGCCAGCCAGACGCCTCAACCCTTGCATTATCACCCTTCAGGTGACCCCCTCCTGTGCTCTGGGAATACAGTGATTGCTGGAGGGGAGGGTCCGTGCCCCACAGGGATGACTCCCGTCTGAGCTTCCCACCAAGGTGGCCAGCAGTTTGCCTCCTCAGCCTCCTGGGGACAAAGGTGCAGACGGGGGTGGGGGGAGTGGGCAGCTGGCAGAGGCTGGGGTGGGGAGGGGGCAGCCCGGAGGGCCAGCAGCACCTGGCAACTAGTTGGAAATGCAGATGCCCTCAGGGCAGGCCCAGGGATCGGAGCCTAACAAGCCCCCCAGGGGATGCTGATGGAGACTCCTGTGTGAGAACCACAGGCAAAGTGGGAGGATCCTGACCAGGATTGAAAATGGGAGGAGGAGGAGGAGGAGGAGGAGGAGGAGGAGGAAGAGGAGGAAGGAGAGACAGAGAGAAGGAGTGCAGATGGGGGAACAGCACAAGGGCAGCACGACCTGGACACAAGGGGGCATTTGGTCCTGATTTCTACAAGGCAGAGTGGCGAGCAAAGGAAAGACCGGAGGAAGTGGTGGCAGAGAGGAGGGGACCGTGGGCTGGAGGGGGTCTGCCGAGTAAAAGAGAATCCCAGAGAGCAGGAAAGGGGGAGCAGGAGGGCGGGGTGAAGTGGGGAGGGGGCGGTGCTAAGGAAGCTCCTTTCTGCCAGCCGCACTCCCAGGAGCCACCCTGCCCCCTCCAGGCACCTGCTAAGGAGGCAGCTCAGCGGTTGTGTTTCTTTAACCCCTGGGGCCTGTTGACACAGATTAGTATCGCTGGTCAGGGGTCAATAGGGAAGGCTCTTGAGGTCAAGACCTGAACAACTGGAGTTGTAATGAGCCACGTGGGGAAGAGGCCCAGGGAGAGGAGAGGGCTGCTGAGGGAGGCGGAGGAGGAGGAGGGCCAGGCAGCGCCTAGGAAGGCGGCGAGTTGCCAGGAGCGGGGCCACTGGGCCTCCAGCTTGTCTGGGGAACCTGCCTGTGTGTGGCTGGCTGACTACAGCTAGACCCCCAGCTAGGAAAGGACAGGGTAGGATTCGGTGGCAGTGGGGGGGGTGGGTAGGCCATAGGGAGAAGAGGGTGGCCTCCCCTGCCTGCTGATTGGTGCAGACACCCCTCAGGTGTAGACTGCATTTCCCCTTTTCTTTCCATCCCCCCTACCCTGAGTGAGTGCACCCCTGCTTCTCCCTCGGCCTGCAGTGGGGTGGCCGGCATGCCCCCTTGAGCCACCCACCCACCCGGGCCACCTGGCAGAGCCTGAGTGGGGTTGGTGCGGGGGGGGCAAGCAGGGTCCTTTACACCTTGTGGGACAGCCTCAGCCCTACCCTCTGTGACGGGATCTGGGATCCAGGCACAGCATCCATCCAAGCCTGGGGCAGCTGCCTCCTGGCTCCTCTGCTCGCCCCCTGCCCTGGCCTCGGGAAGGTCCCCAGGGTGCACAGGGCCCTTCAGGCGAGCCCGTGCTCATAGCCAACAACACTGGGCCACGGAGGCCGCTCTGGGGCCACCTCCAGACCGGCTGGGTCTGGATGGGAGGGAAGAACAACCCTTCTGTGCTTAGAGGAGGAGCGAAGAACAGCGAGAAAACGGGTCACAGGCGACCTGCTGTTCACCTATTTGGGTTAAAGGGGGCTGGGGTCCCTCAGAATCACCTCTGGGGCTCCTGGAATCCTGTGCCATACGCCTCCTTTCATTGCTCCCATGGGGCCATGGAGAAGCGAATGGGAGGACGCTAACACCCTGGGGCCCAGAAGGTGATGGGAGGCATACCGCATGAGTATATTCATTTGTGCGTCTGCAGGGGCACCCAGGTGGTTCACCCAGAGACCTGCCCCTTGCAAGGAAGGCACATACGATGCCTTAACGTTAATCCAACAGGTTTGTTAAGCACCTATTACCTGCCAGATGCCCCTGAATACAGGACCAGAGAAGCTGCCCTGGGAAAATCCCCCCCCCCCAGTTCGAAGCTGGGGGGCATCATGGCTAAACTGCAGGGCCTCCCAAAGGAGGGCTAGGCTCTGGGGGCGAGGAGTGAGGTGGGAGAAGTCTGCACCAAGGGTAGGTGACAGCTGGGCTGGGGTGTAAAAGATAGAGGTGTTTGGACAAAGGGGTAAAGAGGAAGGTAGATGGAGAGAACCGTGAGCAGGAGCCGAGAGGGGAGGACCAGCACAGCATCCTTGAAGCCTGCAGGGAGCTCTGTTTGCAGGAACACAGTGCCAGGGACAGTGAGGGGAGATGATGCTGGAACCACCAGCAGAGGCTAGACTGTGAGAGATCCTGGGTTCCCACCTAAGAAGACGGCAGCTGGTGCGACCAGAGTGGTATGGCCACCTGCCCAGTCGAAGGTGGTCACAAAACTCTAGAGGACAGAGCAATTCCCCTCCTCGGTATATACTCGAGAGAATTTAAAAAAAATATATATGTCCACGTAAATTACTTGTAACACACATGTTCACAGCGGCCCTGTCCACAATCGCCCCCAAGTGGAAACACCCCAGATGATCATCAATGGGAGAATGGATTTAAAAGATGTGGTACGGGGCGCCTGGGTGGCGCAGTCGGTTAAGCGTCCGACTTCAGCCAGGTCACGATCTCGCGGTCCGTGAGTTCGAGCCCCGCGTCGGGCTCTGGGCTGATGGCTCGGAGCCTGGAGCCTGTTTCGGATTCTGTGTCTCCCTCTCTCTCTGCCCCTCCCCCGTTCATGCGCTGTCTCTCTCTGTCCCAAAAATAAATAAACGTTGAAAAAAATAAATAAATAAAAATAAAAGATGTGGTACACCCACCGCGGAATATTACTCGGCCAGAAAAAGGAAGGCAGTCCTGATCCACGCCGCCGCGTGGATGAATGACAACAGGGTGTTCGGTGAAAGAAGCCAGGCAGGAAAGGCCACAAAGCGTATGATTCCATGGATGTGAACGGGCACACGCATAGAGACGTGGTTGTGCCTGCACCATACTGTGAATGCACTAAATGCCACTGAATCATACACGTTATTTCTCTTTTTCAAAGGTTTTATTTTTAAGTAAGCTCTACACTCAGAGGCTCACACAACCCCGAGAGCAAGAGTCGCATGGCCTTCCAGCTGAGCCAGCCAGGCCTCCCTAAATCACATACTTGAAAGAGTAGCATGTGGGGGCACCTGGGTGGCTCCGTCGGCTGAGCGTCCGACTTCAGCTCAGGTCATGGTCTCGTGGTCTGTGGGTTTGAGCCCCGCGTCGGGCTCTGTGCTGACAGCTCGGAGCCTGGAGCCTGCTTCGAATTCTGTGTCTCCCTCTCTCTCTGCCTGCCCTCCCCTGCTCGTGCTCTGTCTCTCTCTCAATCTCTCTCTCTCAAAAATAAGTAAACACTGGGAAAAAAATAAACCCAATGGACTCCTCTTAAAAAAAAAAAATAGTGGCATGTGGGGTGCCTGGGTGGCTCCGTCGGTTAAGCGTCCGACTCTTGGTTTCGACTCAGGTCATGATCTCACGGTTCCGTGATTTGAAGCCCTGCGTCGGGCTCTGTGCTGGCAATGCAGAGCCTCCTTGGGATTCTCTCTCTCTCTCTCTCTCTCTCTCTCTCTCTCTCTTCTCCTTCCCGACTCACGTTTTCTCTGTGTCTCTCAAAGTAAATAAATAAAACTTAAAAAAAATAATAAAATCGTGGCTTGTGTTATGCGGATTATTTCCCAATAAAAAACAAATCTGGAAGAGGGAAGCTGAACTGGAAAACAACCGTGATGGTGAAGAGGCAGGGATGCGTCAGAGCCACCATAGGGCCACATTAATTTGGTTGCAAGGGCTCACAAGCTTGGGTAGTTGGTGACAACCCAAAGGAGACAGGCATGGAATGGATACAAAAGCGAGGAGCAGGGAGTGTTGTGAGGTCACTATGGATACTGTTTCAACTGGCTGTTGGCCGGAGGGGGGGGGGGGGGGCTCGAAAGAAGAGTTTGGAGAAATCAGTCCTGAGATGAGCCAGGGAGATCAGAGGTTGGGGGCAGATGTGCATGGAGGGGACAGGCCCCAGGCTGATGCTCCCTAATGCACGGCCTCCAGCAAGGCTCTTCCGTCCACAGGGTTTCCAGGCATAACTCGGGGTAATCCTTACAACAGTGGGAGGGGACTGTCGTGGGCTTAGGTGAGATGGGGCTCAGTGACACTGACAGCATCATCAATTACAGGAAGAGGAGAGGAGAGTGGGAGGACCCTGGGGAAATGAACCTTTAAAGGCAGACGAGCAACAGAACCTGGGCGAGGTACCTGGAAAGAAAGGAGCCTGAATGCCGCAGGGCAGGTGGGGGCGGGGGTGTGTGTGTGTGTGTGTGTGTGTGTGTGTGTGTGTGTGTCTGTCTGTCTACCCGGGGTCAAGGGACTAACGGGACCACAGGCAATCGCAGATGGAAAGCCAGGCCTGGGAGAACAGGCCAAGCGGCAAGTTCTCGGATCCTTGACCAAGGCACGTGGAATGGGCGGCAAGCAAGGCTCTCGTCCCCAGAGCCTCCGGAGGCCGAGCTTCCACCCTCCTCGCCCGGAGCAACGCCCTGCCCGTGGTGCTGGGCCCCGGAGCTCAACACGGGGCACCACTCAATGGTTTCTGGCACCGGAGAGGAATTTATTTCCTGGACGAAGCAGCCAAAATCGTTCTGCACCTTTGTTGGCAAGACGGTGTGGTTGGAGCCGACATTTTCTAACAGGGCCGGGGAAGAGCAGCGCAAAATGGATTCAGGGAGGGTGTCAGCTGAGGAGCAGCTGAAAGGGAGGGTATTCCGCGGTCTGGAAGGCTGATGGCGGGGGAAAACGGATGTGGCTGAGCTAGTAAAGTCAAGTGCACCGGGGTTTTTAGTGAGTTTACTGTGAGCCCAAATCCTGGGATAGGTAAGCCACCTGAAGCTTAGACAGGGGGCCAATATAAGGCAACAAGAAGCCTTACTCTATTTGTTTTTTTATTTTCGAGTGGGCTCCAAGCCCAACGTGGGACTTGAACTCAGCCCTGAGATCACGAGTTGCGGGCATTACCGACTGAGCCAGCCAGGCGCCCTAAGAAGTCTTACTTTATTATTTTTTTTAATGTTTTTATTTATTTTTGAGACAGAGAGAGAGACAGAGCATGAGCAGGGGAGGGGCAGAGAGAGAGGGAGACACAGAATCTGAAGCAGGCTCCAGGCTCTGAGCTGTCAGCACAGAGCCCGACGCGGGGCTCGAACTCACGGACCGTGAGCTCATGACCTGAGCCGAAGTCAGACGCTTAACTGAGCCAGCCAGGCGCCCCAAGAAGTCTTACTTTAAAACAAAACAAAACAAGGGGTGCCTGACTGACTCAGTCGGTAGAGCATGCGACTCTTGGTCTTGGGGTCATGAGTTCGAGCCTCACGCTAGGGGTAGAGGTTACTTTTTAAAAGAAAACAATCAATTAATTTCAGAAACATTAAAAGCACAGGGAGTGGCTTTGTATCGCCTAGGAGACAGCCTCATGTCCAGGGAAAAACGGGCCCCTGTCCACGGGTAGAAGACCAACACTGCTCCCGAGAATCTGAGGTGACCCGCTGATGCTGGGCGGGAGGAATAGTTCCCTCCATGACCCATCTCTCAGGGCCTCAGAATCCTAGATGCCCAGAGTCACAGGCCCACCGTCCCATTCCAACCCTCTGAACAGCCAGCCCAGAAACACCATAGTACACAACGGCTTCTTTCCTGACATTCTCCTTGGCCCTCGAAGGGTTTGGGCCTTGGGCCCTCTCCTGATCAGGGCCTGTGATTTAGGCCAAGACAATGTCCCAGCAGGAAGGGAACCAGGACCCTCAGCCGCGATCCCTCTCCTCTCTCCTCCCTCTCTTCTCTTTCTGCTCCTGACATTCACACGCACGGAGACGTGCACAGACACAAAAAAGACGCTCTAGTGCACAGGGATCCGTGTAGAATTAATGCCTCGCAGCCTATTTACAGACACTTTACCAAACAAAACATCAACTCCCAATGTTTGACAGGAAGCCCCACCCCTCTTGTCAGGAGCGATTCCTCCTAAAGGGGGTTCCCAGAGACGAGCCGCAAAAACCCCAGGAAGGGGAGAGGGAAGGAAAGGAGCAACCACGAGACGGGAGAAGGTAAAATTATAAGGTTGGACCTGTCAAGGCAGAAAAAGAGGGGGGGGGGCAGGCAAAGTGACTCCACTATTAAGGACTCGGTGTGAAACACAGAATTCACAACAGCTGAAAAGCTCAGCGCTTTGTCTGTGGAATAACAGAGACTCGGCTGCCTGAGGGAGGAGAGGGCACCAGAAGCCGCTCCGCGCACACAGGCCGCTCGCAAGGAGTGCACGCACCCTAAGAGGGAGGACCGAGGAGTGCCCACATCCACCTTGCCCAGCACCACGGGCCACTTCCTAGTGTGCCTCCTACTCGACCACCCTGTCCTCCCTCCCAAGGAGCACCTTGCGGCGGCGGGGAGGGTTGGGGGGGCAAAGTTGGGAGCAAAAAGTGGAAACAGAAGTGGAAAGGGGGCAGCAGTGTCTCTTTTGTGGACAACAGCGAATAGTGGAGGAAGGCTTCCCGTGCCCATCCAGAGAAGGGCAAACTTGGGTTCACTGGTGAGGCCGCTGCCCTGCTCTGCTCCATGCCTCAGAGCAGAAGCCGGGCCAGATGTGCATTCCGGAGAAGCCAGGGTGTGGCTGGTGTCCTCGCAGGATGGCAGCAGGAGGGCGCAAGCCCTTCCCACCCGGAGGGGCCTGGGAGGCTCCAACTGAGGGAGGATATCTGAGCCCCTCCCTTCCAGATGCCTCAGTGGGCGATGAGGACGTGGGCCGGGGGCAGTGAGAAAGGGCGAGAACCCCAATCTGGGTCTAGCTCTTGCTGCCAGAAAACGGAGGGAAATGGCTAGGAACGCCCATAGCCTGTGGTCCCCCGACATGGGGTCAGGACACTGGGTTGCTGGCCTGGGCTGCCACCAGGGACAGACTTGCTCAGGTCTCCAGGAAGTCCTCAGGGCCTTCCTCTAGTCTGACTTGCCCGCTGCCATTCCTTTCGTCTGCTGTGTTGAGGGTTCCCCACCGTGACACCTGTGACATTGGGGAAGGATCATTCTCTGCTGTGGGGGGCTATACTGTCCACTGTAGGACAGTTGGTAGCATCCCTGGCCTCAGCCCACTGTCACCAGTAGTGACAACCAAAAATGTCCCCAGACATTGCCCGAAGTCCCCTGGGGATAGAATCTCTCCCTCTCTTTCTCTCTCTCTCTCTTTTTCACACACACACACACACACACACACACACACACACACAAGCTGAGAACCTCTATGTAATATGATCACCCGGGTCCTTTTCTAGGAGCATGTCACACACAACTCCGGGCTGGCACACACCAGGTGCTCTTGCGTGTCCACACAAACCAGTGGGGGGCTGGTGGCTGCGGAGCCCCTTCAGAAAGAGCCACTGTCCCATCCTGACAAGTGCCACCATGTCTCCTCCATTCTCGGCCTGCAAAGGCTTGTTCCTTCAGCATGCGGCCCGTGAGGTCAGAGTGGCCAGGGGCCCTCGTCCTGCCCTCCCTGTCCTTAGCCCCGTTGACCTCCTGTGTCATGCCAGAGCCCACAGTGGGAACCCAGCCCACCCCCTCCCCCCGGGCCCCCCCCCCCCCCCCCCCGAGCACCCCCCCCCCCCCCGCCCCGGGAAGGGCTGTTGTCCCTGTGCCATATCAAAACATGGGGCTTTTAATAGCAGCTTCCTGTGGGGCTGGACTCCCCCCCACCCCTCGCCTCTCACTCAGCCCTGCTCCTGACGGTGGAGCCATAGCGCCCTGTAATTATGGCAATTGTAATCTCTTTTACTAACAGGTAGATTAATAGCGAGGCAGGTTCACAAAGAGCCCCAGAAAGGAGCTGCTCAGGCACCGAGCAGGCAGGGCAGGGCCTGACACTTTGTGGCAAGTGCACACGCTCCCTCCGTGGACGCTCGCTCCAGGCCAAAGGGGCTCAGGGCCTGGAGTCCTCTGGCCGTGCCCCTGGGTGACCTGGGTGCCACTCGCTGGGTGGCGGGGGTGGGAGGGGCAGGTAACCGCACTCTCCTTGGGCTTCTGCGTCCTCATGGGAGCAAGCACAGGGCGAATCTGGTGACCCTCCAAGTTGCCTCTTACGTCCCCAGGGTGTGATTCGCGCTGACATTTACGCACACCCTCCAACCCACACTCACACACAGACGCCCACCTTCTGACACTCAGACACACAAGCACCGCACAGGCACTCACAGGGTAACACTTGCCGAACCCTCGCGGAGGAAAAGAACGGACTAAGTTTCATAAACACGCGTGCCACCCACGGTGGCGTGGCCACAGGCCCTGGAGGCAGGGATGCCACACCACAGCTGCTGCGGCGAGGAGGGAAGAAAGGCCTCCCTGTCCGAGGCTCCCTCCGCCGCTGCACCTCACAGGCCTCCCGCTGGGCCGCAGGGGTCACGAGGAAGCTCCGACCTTGCCGTGCCTGGGGACGGTCCAGTTCCGGGCGAGACGGCGCACCGAGCAGAAGGGTGGGGGACGAGAGTCGCCGGGGGTCTGAGACCCTGCAGCCTCAACGGGCCAGAGAGGGAGAGAGTGACACAAGGCCCGGGTTCAAGACGAACGAGCACCCGCGCGTGCACACGCAGGGGCAGGGGCACGGGGCAGGTGCCGGTGGGGACGGAGCCTGAGGAGAGCAGCTCACGCACGCGTGCCTAGACACCTGGGGGAGGAGACAGTCCTGGCTCCGGGGTAGGGCACGGGGGCTGTGTGGCCCTGGGGGATGCCATCTCTGGGGCATAGGATGCACGTCCGTGTGTGTGTGTGTGTGTGTGTGTGTGTGTGTTAGTGAAGACAGCGTCCACGGCCCAGAGTGAGGGATTCGCCCTCCCTTAGCCTCCCCTCCAGGCACAGGAGGAATGCACCTCCCAGGCAGGCCCAGGGTGCTGGCGGCAGACGGCCGGGCTGGCCTCGGGGGTCAGCAGCAGCTGCTTCCTCGGGAGCTCTAGAGGCGCTTGCCGGTGGCCACCGTGGGCCCGCGCCTCCGCCGTGGCACTGGGGGGCTGCTGCCTTTCAGATGCTGTGTCCAGCACCTGCTCACTGCCAGGCGGTCCCGGGGCTCCCCTGCCAGCTCCTGGCCCGAGGGAACGGACACTGCCATGCCAGGGCCCCGAGGACCTCTCCCCTGCCAGCAGTGCTAGCCCAGAGGTGTCCAGGGGTAATGTCCAAGATTAGCCCTTACAGCGGATGACAGCGCCATGTCTCCTGGGGACACGCGCGCTGACGCAACAGACAGACGTCTATGACGGGGACGGGAGGGTGGGCTCATACAAAGCACATCCTGGGGGCACCCCGACACGGTAGAGGACACGACTCTTGATCTTGGGGTTGTGAGTTCGAGCCCCACACTATGGGGTGGATTGTATCAATTAAAAAAAAAAAGACACCCTCATGTAACATATACAGGATGGGCGTGTAATGTGTGTAAATGATGGTGGTGCCTTTCTGGGGCTCTGGGCGGCATGAACAAAGTCCTCATGTGTCGTCTGTGGGAACCAAACTGCCAGACAGCAATGTAACAATCCACATGAAGAAGAGTCTGTACCCCTTGCCTGGTAATTCAACTGCTAGGAAGTCTTGTCTGAAGTTCATACACAGAGCTGCAAAGTTTGCTGCACCAGGATGTCCACCCCAGCAGGATGTACCCCGTAAAGGCTTCCACTGATGAGGGATGACATCAACTCTGGCCCGCTCAAGTCTCACGCAGCAGTTTAAAAAGCATGTTTGTATTTTTTAAAGTTATCTGTACACCCCACGCGGGGCTTGAACCCACAGCCCCAACATCAAAAGTCACATGCTCTTCTGACTGAGCCAACCAGGGGCCCCTGTATTTTTTTTTTTTTAACAAGCACCAATAACAGGGCACCTGGGTGGCTCAGTCGGTTAAGCATCTGGTTCTTTTTTTTTTTTTAATTATGTTTTTATTATTTTTTTAATTTTTTTTAACATTTATTTATTTTTGAGACAGAGAGAGACAGAGCATGAACGGGGGAGGGGCAGAGAGAGAGGGAGACACAGAATCGGAAGCAGGCTCCAGGCTCTGAGCCGTCAGCCCAGAGCCCGACGCGGGGCTCGAACCCACGGACCGCGAGATCGTGACCTGGCTGAAGTCGGACGCTTAACCGACTGAGCCACCCAGGCGCCCCTGTTTTTATTTATTTTTGAGGTGGGGGGCAGGCAGAGCATGAGCAGGGGAGGGGCAGAGAGAGAGAGGGAGACAAAATCTGAAGCAGGCTCCAGGCTCCGAGCTGTGAGCACAGAGCCTGATGCAGGGCCCGAACTCGTGAACCGTGAGATCATGACCTGAGCCGAAGTCGGATGCTTAACTGACTGAGCCACCCAGGCACCCCAGCATCCAACTCTTGATCTTGGCTCAGGTCATGATTTCACAGTTCATGACTTCGAGCCCCACATCGGGCTCTGCACTGACAGTGCAGAGCCTGCTTAGAATTCTGTCTCTCCCTTTCTCTGCCCCTCCCCTGCACACACCTGCTCTTTCTCTCTCTCTCTCTCTCTCTCAAAATAAATAATTTTTAAAAACCCAAGCACCTCTTACATTAATAATAAAAGTAATTTCTCATTTCCAAAATGAAAAGAGGATAGAATTCATTAGAAATGTTGAAAATGAAGGTAAATGCAGCTAAGAAAAGACAGTAAACCACCAAAAATTAGTTTTTGAAAAATTGTGATACGGCTGAATACACAGAGGTGTTAAAATTTTAAAAGTAGCACCCAAAAGTGTTAGTATCATAAACTCGAGAATTTTTTAAAAATAAAACGTGCACAAATAGGTACAAAAAATACAACAAAAGCTTAATAGTGGCTATTTAAGTGGCAGAATGTTGATAAAAACGATTAAAAAAATTATTTTATTTTTTGAGAGACAGAGACAGACAGAGTGCTAGTTGGGGAGGGGCAGAGAGGGAGGGAGACACAAAATCGGAAGCAGGCTCCAGGCTCTGAGCCGTCAGCCCAGAGCCCGATGCGGGGCTCGGACCCACGAAGCGCGAGATCATGACCTGAGCCGAAGGCGGACGCTTGACCGACCGAGCCACCCGGGCGCCCCAGAATGTTGATAATTGTTGACCCCTCTAGACTTTGTGCTTGTGTGGTGTTTTTATGATGAATGTGCACGAGTCTTAGAATCGGGAAAATATCTTTTTTTTTTAAAGCAGCGGATGGATGAGAGACTGTATGTAGGTGACCGCCCCCCACATCGTAGAAGAACATAACGAGGCAATGGGAAACCACAGCACTGCGGGTCCGTCGGTGTTCACATGAAACTTTCATGCTCACGTGGACACTAGGCCAAACGACACAGATCAAGGAGGAACGTGACACCCCCAAACTAGACAAGGGGGACTCTGGAGGGGAAAGGGGCCTCCTAGAATGTATCGGGCAGGCGCGTGGGGCCTAAGGAAAGAGGCTCAGGGAAAGGAGGAAGCAGGTGGCTGGAGACTCTTCAGGCGGAGAGGGAAGACCTGGGAATTACCTCGAAAACGAATGGGACCCACTCTGAGGTCTGAGGCCAGCAAAGGGGCAGCAGCGGCGGAAGAGACGTTGGGATTGGACCAGAAAGGTGACTGTGCGTGTGCCACTGTGCGAGAGACTGTTCACGTTCCTTTAATAATTTATTGTTAAGAACCAAATCCAGCCACCAGAGCCGGGAGCACAGGTACCAGCTGGGGGACGGCGGTCATCTTCGGCCGGGGAGGCCAAGGCCAGAGGGGTCTTCCCGAAGACAGGGCTGGAACAGCAGCCACGAGTCTGCCTCCACACAGGGGCCTGGAGGCCAGGGCTTCTGAAGCAAGAGGAGGCGGGGCGAGGGGGAGAGCAAAAGGCAAACACTTCGGATGCCTGAGCTCCACGCCAGCGGGAGCGGATGCTCCGGGCCCCGCAGCCTCCCAACCTACGCTGCAGGGCATCTACGAGGTTAGCAGGGGGGGGAGAGGATCTGACACGGGAGGAGATCCTGTCACGGGTGAGCTCGGCAGCCCCACAGGCTGCCTCTGCAGAGGCCACGGGCTCAGGGGACCATGTGCTTGCCGCAAGGCCAGGAGGGGGGGGTCGCCCCTTCTGGTCCCGCAGGGCCAGCCAGAGAGACAGAAGGCAGGCCAGAGAGCGCGGGCCGGCCGAACCAGGGCCGGTGACCCACCCAGAGGGGCCCCTCTAACAAAGGGCCAGGGGAAGGAGAGGGCCAGGAAGACAGCTGCTCTTTCCCTATCTTCTTGATATGTCAATGGCCATAAAGCAAAAAAATATATACATTTTTTGAGAAACCGAACCCCTTTCAACCCACTAACCCACAGCTTCTCACTTGCCTGCAGCTGTCCTTCCAGAAGCTTCTACCACTCCTCATCTGTCAGAATTCTCCCCTCGTGATGGCTGCTTAGCACACCGGCCACTCTCCCCTGCCTTCAGTCCCTTCCTTCATCAGCCCCTTCTCTGATTTGTATGCCATTCGGTGCCTTTGTGTCATCCCAAGGATAGGCAGTCGGCTACTTCCCATCTGAAGGTAATTCAATATTCAAAATGGGTTTGGGGATTGTACAAAGCTACACACTGGACAAGAGACCGATGCAAAGGCAGATACAACACAGTCCTAGTTCCAAGATTCTAGCCTAGCGAGAAAAACCTACAAAATGAGCGCAAAGTGTCCCAGGGGAGCAAAATTACCCGGCCACCCGCCGAGCCCGGGTCAAACTTGCATTCAAATGGGGCCTCGCCCAGCTGACTGTTCACTTCTGCCGCAGACTCTCCAGAGGTGCCTGTCTCCTAATGAGACACATCAAGGCAGGACTTGCCACCATGGGATTGCCCAGCCTCTCCCAGAGAGGGTGTGCCAAGGAGGCCAACACATGCCTCTGCCCACAGTCCGCAAACCAGTGAGTGGGGCTCTGGCACACCAGGGGCATCCCTGCAGCCAGAGCGCTTTGTCGGAGAGGAACACAATTCAAGAGACCTTGCCAAGCCAGGCTGGCATCTGAGTAATTATATTAATGAATCTCTGAGTTACAAAATCTAATATTAAATGGTGGCTTCAGAATCATCATCCTCAGTTACTGACCCACGTGGCCGAATACTCCTGGGCAGCAGCACGGCTTGAACAGACCGGGTGTGTGTGTGCGTGTGTGTGTGTGTGTGTGTGTGTGTGTGTGAGAGAGAGAGAGAGAGAGAGTGAGAGAGAGACAGAGACAGAGAGACAGAGACAGAGAGACAGAGAGACTGCATGTGTTGTTTAATTTAAAAGAAATGTTTGTATTTGAAACTGTGCCCAGAGATCCGTGTGCCGGGCCCGCTTCATAAACCACAATACCATAAATAAGTGAGAGAAATCTGGCCCATCCTCGGGGCAGGGGCCTCTCATTTGGCCATATTCTCGGGCTGGCAATACCCTGAAGATTACTCCTCCGTGGAGCAGCGGCCTTTGTGCTTGGAGCCAGCACTGCTCCCCACAGAGTTCCCCGTGGCGCAGCAGGCAGGGCCTTGCTTACAGACTTGTGGGCCCTGCCTCCCCAGCCCGTGCTCATTAGCTATCTCAATCCCAAGTCCAAACTCAAAAGTTGAGCTCAACACACACATAAGGGGCAGCCTGCAGCCCAGCTGATCCTCCTGCTCTGGCCAGCTACCCGGTGCAGACGAGACCACGGAACCACCATATTGGCCATCGTCTGTGGGCCCCCTCCCGGCAGAAACAATGACCTAATTGGCCACACTATGCATGTGATCGGGGCCAGAGGGCGCCAGGCAGGCCACAGCCGGGCAGTAAACGAAACAGGCACGAAACACAGGTGAGAGAGAAAGTGCTATATACTCTCGTGATTACATTTCACGCATGAAGGCAAAACGTTCAATCTGCCACCAATGACATCAGGCAAACCAGATTTCTGTGAACCCCACATGCTAGAATAGGATTCAGCGCTTCCTCATCTGTCCCGTTTGCAAAGTGTTACATTTGAGTGGCAGAGTCCTGCCCTTGTTGCCGGGTCTGGGAGTGGGCTTTTGGGGAAACAAGCTCTTGCCCTGGGACTGGCACACTCAGGGGACCCCTAGGGCCGGCAGCCACGGTGGCCTGCCCAGGCCTACACGGGAAGAGCTTGCCTGAAAGGCGAGGGAAGCAGGCAGGTTTTGCCTCTCGGGAACTCTTTGGTAGGCAACCAGGGATGGCTATTTAATGGCTTTTCCATTTTTATTATTTTTTAGTAACAAGCAAAAGATCCACACCAGTGCCGTGCTGCCTAGCAGGCCTCATGCTCAGCACGGTCTTAGCTGCAAAAGCCTCTGAGCTTTGAGAGGGGGAAGGACCCTCTCAGAAGCCCCAGGATTCCCTAGAAAAAAGTCTCCGGGCCCCAGAACCCGGCACATAACCAATCAAAGCACAAAAAAATAGAGCTGCAAGAAATGCAGGGAAGAGGCGGGGTAAGTAAGGGGCTCTCTGCTAGGCACGGGAGGACTTGAGGAGACCCAGAAGCTCTGCTTACCACACCCCCCGCAACACCGGGCTTCTCCGTCTCACCACTAGTGACATTTGGAGCCGGACGATTCCTTGTTGAGGGACTATCGACTACCCTGCGCCCTGGCCTCGACTCACTAGATGCCAACATCATCCTCCCCTGGCTGTGACAACCAAAAGTGTCCACGGACATTGCCAAAGGATCCCTGGAGGGCAAACTCACCCCTGGTTGAAAACCATTGTTCTAGGATGACCAGCCGTCCTGGTTTGCAAGGGACAAAAGGATTTCCTGGGACAAGGGACCTTTAGTGCTGAAATCAGAAAACTACCGGTCATACTGTGACAAGTTGGTCACTCATCCTTCCTTCCTCCCAGCTAACCTCAATCCCACCACCTGCCAGCAAACGGATCTCTTCCTCTACCCTCAGGAACTCGAAGAGTAGCTCTTCGCCACCCAGTACGAAACTACTACGTCTCA
Organism: Herpailurus yagouaroundi; assembly: GCF_014898765.1. NCBI lineage: Eukaryota > Metazoa > Chordata > Mammalia > Carnivora > Felidae > Herpailurus > Herpailurus yagouaroundi. Next base: position 4,196,702 of record NW_024412431.1, on the reverse strand, counting down.
GACACATAAATAGATTGCATCCCACCCCCTAGCTTCTTCTGGGGCCAAACACTTTCCGTGTCTCCTCTTTCTTCCCGGGCGCCATCTCCCAGTGCCATGACTTCCACAAGGCTCGCTGAGATGCGCTCCAAATTGTTCACATATTTCTTATATTACTAAGGCCAAAATTGGCCTAAAACCTCTGGTAGGGGAAGCAATCCGGCCCCGTGGAGGATATGACTGGGGTGCAGAGCCCTGGTTTGCCCCTGTTCAACTCCCCTTCGGCGAGTGGCCCCAGAGCCGAGAAGAGGTCACCTGGGAGAGGGAAGGATGGAGAGACCATGTGGCTCCCCCGGCTCTCTCGCTAACAGGCAGCGGAGTCAGCACAACCTGCCACACAAGGACGCGCCCTGAAACCCTCTGAAGAAGAGACGAAAGAAAATGGAGTTTCCTGCCCCCGCGTTTCCTATACCTGCGGGGAGATGGCCTGTCTTACTCCAGCAGGCCTCTGCCCAGGGGATCCCACCCTGGTCAGCCCCAGGCAAAGCACCCCCTCCCAGCTTCCTATCCATTTGCCTCCTCCCTTTAAAGGCCTCTCTTTGCTTGGTCCCCCAGGGAGCGTTCTTATTACTATGGAAACAATGATGTCATGTGGCCGGGTGGGGCTGAAAGTCCCTCCCACCACCTCCTAACTAGGTATCATGTCTGCCTACGTCACCACTCAGAAATTTATAGCCCACTGCTGGGTATTTATAAGGTGCCTCTGGTGTGACCACAGATTCAGTGCAGGGCTGGCAGCTATTTATAGCCAGAGAATATACACTTATTACACACACACACACACACACACACACACACACACACACACCCCGTATTCTGGGCCACGTGTTATATAACTGCCATTATGCAATAACACCCATTATATAATAATTATGCGCTAATGGGGATATAATAAGGACACACTCCTCAAAGGCTGCACTCAGTCAGCCTCCTGCAGGCCACCTCCGGGGATCTCCTGATCTCTCTGCACACTCTGCCCAGTCCAGAAGAGTCACCAGGTGTCACCCTACTCCCGGCTGTCATCTGCAGCTTCCCCTAGACCGGCTGACCCAGCCGCAAAGCTCTCTCCAGATTCCTTCCAGTCTTGTCCCTGCCCCTGGCCTGGAGAGGACACTCTCCTCTCTGCCATATCTTTAAGCCCGACACAAAGAATTATGATGGGATGAATCCTGGAAGGCTGAGGGACATTTCACCCCCTTTCCTTTAAGAAAGGAAAAAGGCAGCAGGCCACCACCAACCCTGGAAGGAGACTGGAAGGTCCAGAAAAGCCTCTAGGATGCCAGGCTACTTGAAGAGTCTACCCCACACAGAGGATCACTCTGGCCCTCTAGGAAGGAGCTGGGAAGCTGGCTCCAGAGAAGAGAGGCCGGGGCCAAGCGGGGCACAGCCAAGCAGGCCACTTCTCATCCGCCCCTCCTTCTCTCAGTGCCCCTGCCACACCCCAACCCCCATGGTGGCTGAGCCTTTGGCGGGGTGGTGCTCAGCAGGGGCTGGGCCTCAGGCCCTGACTTCCACCATCGGTGTTATACTGCCAGCAGAAATGCCCACAGCAGGATCCTGGCTGCTCAGATACCAACGTACGTCCTGCTGGTCATCATGCTCCCGGAAGGATAAGCAGAAACTGTCACCTGGCGGGGGAGGGGTCAAAGAGGACAGATACCGGCTCTGCACCTGGGGTGATGGGGGACACATTGCTGGAACGGGCAGGGAATGGGAAAAGTTAAGACCACGGTGGCACTCCCTGGACCCGGTGCAATTAGCCCAAACATACCATCTGCTCTTAAAATAGATATCTCCATATTTAAAAGTTATTTGATACAGGAATTAATGAAAAGAAATGAGAAGCACTTACACAGACCTGAGAAGTGAGTTTCTCTCTGGCTCAGGAGGGTTATTTGGGGAGCTTGTCTGTCTCTCTCATTTCTCTATTGTTTGAATTTTTTAGAAAGAGCGTGTTTTACTACTGTAATAAAAAAAAAAATCAAATACATCATTTAAAAAGAGTAGCGCTGAGGCTCAGGCGACACTTCTGGTCTCTGCATCCCACGCTGCAGAAACAAATGTCTGCTGCTCTCTGGGGTCTGGGATGGGCCTGACGGAGCCGCTGGCTCGCCACATAGGCCTGGGTCAACTGGAGAGCAGACCCCCCTCTTCTAGTCCCCAGATCAGTGGCCTCAGCACATGGAGAGACCATGATGCGAGATATGAGGAGGGATATTCGGTAGGAGACTCTCAGATGGGCTCATGATTCCCAGGAGGGAGAGGAGCCCCCAGATGGCTTCAGCCCAGGGTCCTGCTGCCCAGAAAGGGAAAATGGCATAGGACGTATAGGGGAACAGCCAGGGCTCAGAGGTTCTGTGGCCATGCGACTTGCCATGCAAGAGGTGAAGGCGAGCAATGTTCTGCCTGAATCCCTCTGTTTCTTCTCAGCCAGAGGCTCTCAGCTGGGGCAATTCTCTCCCCATGGAAATGTCCTGAGGTATCTCAGTTGTCACACCCGGGGTGGAGCGTCGCAACTGGCATCTAGCAGGTCGAGGCCAGAGATGTTGTTAACCACCCCGCGATGCACAGGACGGTCTCCACAACACAGAATGATCTGGCCCCAGGGCCGAGAGAGCTGTGGTTGGAAAACTCTGCTCTACAGGAGCTGTTATCAGTGGTTAAGAGGTTACGTCCCTATCTTGCCAGCCACGGAAACAGGAAAATCTCTAGCATGGGCTAGCCTCTCCTATAACCCAACCCCTCCACGTGCTGGGAGAGTTTTTACGCACGCAGATCCAAAGTTTTCAAACTTTAAGAAAGGGGGTAAGCGTGAGAGTTTATGTGCAGGAGCATAAAAGACAATGTAGGGCAGATTACTGCAAAACTTCCAGCCATCATCTGGTTAATTGGGACAACTGCATTCACTTTTCTTATTTCAAACTTCAGTTCCAAGCAGACTCCCAGGAAAAGGGCGTGACACAGCAAGGATCAGGGATCCCAAGATCCAGCCGAGCGGCCTGGCCCCAGGCCTGGACTTCCTGCCCACTCTACCTGCCCTTCCCCACACTCCGGGGAGAGGTGCCAAGAAGCCGGGCTGGCCACAGCAGGGTGGAGGCATCCAGTGGGCCCAACCCGTATCGTGCTGCCTCTTGGGTCAGAGGCAGGGGGCCAGCTGGTGGGGAGGCCAGTGTCAAGGACAGGCCAGGTGCCCGATCACTGTCTCCACCCCACGTGCTCAGCAGCTGGGGGAGCCCTTGAGCCGAGCCACAGGCTAGGCTCCAGCCTCACCGTCTCAGCTCCTAGAGAGCAACGGAGACCATGGGGACCCGCACAGCTTTCTCCTCTGAGACTCTGCCAAGGCCAGCCATCCCCGCGAAGTTCAAGGAGCAGCGAGGCCCACAGGTGGCAGCTGAGGTGCTCCATGACCTGGATCCTGGGGTCCTTCTGCTGGAAACTCATCGTGTGACCTCAGTGCCGTGACATCTCTGTACTTGGGTTCCCTTCTCTGTACGGTGGGGATAATAATACCTGCCCTGCCTATATCACTCCACCATTGTGAGAAAGGGGATCAGCTTCGGGCGGCTGAAAAGGCTCAGCCAGCTGACGAAAACGAGCTAATTCCTCACTGTCCTTTCAAGATGGGGTTCAAACAGGTTATCTTCCAGGAAGACTCCCAGGCCCCCGGGTCTGATTCACTGATCCCCCACTGCACCGATCCCCCGCTGTGTGTCACCTGAGCACAAACACACACACGCAGCCAGGAGCACAGATTCAAACTCGGAATCGGTGTGAGAATTTGGGTGCTTAACACACAGACAGGACTCGGCACGATGCCTTAGCCACACGGGGCCTTCGGTGGAAAAAATGGAATTAAAGAAGGGGATGGAGAGCAGGGGTGTGCCCCCCCCCCCGCATCGACAGGGAACAAGAGGTTGTCGGGAGCCTGAACAAATGGGTACCCCTTCAGTTAGCAACCCCAAAATATTTTTGTACTTCCCAGAGGACCAGAAAATCAGTTATGAGATAGCCATCCGGACAGAGGCAAAAACACAGGCACCCGGGGGGGGGGGGGGGGGGGGGGAGGCGAGGCAGAGTCCAGCCAGACCTCCCTGCCGCAGCCCCTCCGCCTGCTGGGACCCTCTTCTAACGCCAGCCACCCCTCGGCTCAAACATGCTTAAAATGGCGACGGCGGCCTGTGGGGCCGGCGTTTGTCGTGCTGTTTTCCACGGTGCCCTTGGTGCCAAGAAAAACCTATCATCAGAAATGCCATCAGCTATATTTATCTATCTCTCAGCCCCCCAGCCTCCTCCTCCCGTCTGCCAACCAGGCCCTGCGGAGCCCCCTCACCCAGTGGGCACGCTTCCCTGTTGCTGACGCCCGTGACCACCTGCCCAACACTCACTCTCGGCGCTCCCTTCTGAGCCGCGGCAGTCGGGCCTCCACACAGGCATGACAACCCATGGGCTGCCCCTCTGCACCCACGTGTGCTTGAAGTAGGCACCCCGACGGGCATCGGTCTGGGTGCCTCTGGTCCCAGACTGCTGGCGAGGGAGGCCCTCCGGCTCCTTTCGGCCTCAGCCCCCTGTCCTCAAAGTCCTCCGCGAGCCATGGGCCTTGTGCCCTGGGAGGGGCACCCGCGCTGCAGCGGTCTCACAAACCATCACGGAGAGAGGCAAGAGGTAAGGGGAGGGCCGGGGGGGGGGGGGTAGGTAAGAGAGCAAGCCTGCGAAGACAGGGGCTTGTCCCAGGCCTCGCCCCACAGGACACCAGGCTGCTGGGTAGACCGGTCACCCCTCTACTTCACGCCCCGACAGACAGTGGGGAGGCCAGTCTGTACGTAAAGGATTTTCAAGGAGTCCGCATGTTAGAAGGGCCCCCGCTCCCTTCCCATCCAACCGAGAGGGAAACAGCAGAATCTGGGACGATAAAGGGAAAACAGCAAAGTCAAGGTTCAGGACCACTCCAATCCTACAGCTGTGACAAAGGCCTCTACAGGGGACGTGGCTACCAGGGGAATGTACTTCGGTCCCCGGCACGTCGGACCTTTCCCTGCCCAAGCAGTAGGTTCTGACCTGCCCCTTCCGACCCTCTGGCCTAGCACAGGCCCGAGGTGAACCAACGACTACATCCTGAACCCCCACGCTTCCCCCTCTTGCTTGGTGGGGGCAGCCCCCACTTCCTGCGTCAGCCCAGAAGACCGCCCGTCGCCTCGAGCCCCCAGCTCAGAAAGGAGTTCCAGGGACCCGACCCCTCTGAGAATGAAGCAACCCAAATAAAAATTTTAAGACCCAGAAGCTCTTTCTCTCCAGCCCCCTCCCCCTCCACTGGCAAATGAAAACAAACAAGAAATCAAAGAGGCCTTTTGTGCGAGCACCGCGCTGACACGGCTGGGGCCTTTGAAAGGACTTCTGAATCGGACACTGAAGGATAAGATAACTGAAGCGTGGCAGCTCCTGAGACAGGGGTGGGGGGTGGGACTGATGGGGCAAAGAGAAAAAGGGGTGGGGAGGGAGCCACCCTCTCCCTTGGGCAGAAAAGGGGATGCTCAGCTGTGTCCTCTCCACACAGCTGCTGCGGACACCAGAACAGAGGGGGACCGTGGCACGGCCCTCTGGCCAACCCTTCCTTGGCACCCCAGGTCTCTGCAGCACTAGAAAGCGGCAGAGATGGGCCCTGCCTCCCTCTTCACGGCCCCTGGTGAAGCCCCAACGGGTCTTCCCTCCCTCCCCGCACGGATCACTGCACACTCAACGCCCACGGGACCGCATCTTCTAGAAGTCACTACGAGGCCCTCACCCAAACCCTGCCAGCCGAATGCGGGAGTCTCTCATTCTTAGAACGGCCTCGCTCACAGTAGGTTCACCCAGCGCGTGTTTCGTGAATAAAGGAAATTCGACCACCCTCCAGCAATGCCAAGAAGTAAACTGAATCCTCAGGAAGTCCTTCCGCGTGTCTGGACCCCGGCCCTCCTGCCGCAGAGTGGCCCCCTTTCCTCTGGGCGGGTGGTGGAGCACAGCTGGTCCCCATGCTCAGGGCGTCCAGGTCCCCTCTGGCTTGTTCACAGCCCACAGCGCTGGTTCAAGCTCAGACGAGGGTGATGCTTTTTTTCCCTTGAGCTATAGCTTCCAACTCAGCCAGCAGAGTGAGCACTCCACCGAGAACCCCTGTGCATCGCAACCAGCGTGGACCCGACTGGTTGAGCAGACAGGCTATGGACAAAGGTGACACGAGCAGATGGTCAGGGGAGTCCTAGAAGGAGACCAAGCCAAAGGACTGTCCCAGGCCTGTAGGCAACAGCTCGCCTGACTGGGCATTTCTCATCTCCTCTTTGGGGTCACATCCCTGAGCCCCGTCACCCCTCCACCCCACCAAGCAAGGCATCCCGTGTCACATTAACAGAGCGCAGGCGGCCCGGGCCGGCTTCACAGGTGTGCAACCTGGACAGTCACACGCACCCCGTGCTTGGTCTTAACGCTCTCACTGTCGTCCCGTCGCAATCCCTCATCATTCTGAACTAGGAGCCCCGCACTTTTCGCTTTGCACCGGGCCCCACACATTATTACGTAGCCGGAAGGCCCTGCAAATCCCGCAGCGACCACAGGACCTGATCGCGCCTGGAGTTTCTGTGTTCCATACCAAATGCTCCAGTTTAAGAGGGCCTCCGGGAAGTGGTGACCAAAATGGCAAGGGCTCGAGGAGCTGCATCCAGTGCGGGAGGCGTGAGGGACTGGCAACGGTTGGCCTGGAAAGGACAGCTTCCTGGGGAGAAGGGTGGAAAGGAACCACGAGAGCTTCAGCATCCGAGAGGCTGCCGTGTCACAGAAAACTCAGCGCTCACCTGAGTTGTCCCCTTGACAGAAATGAGACTGACAGGTAAAGGCGACAGGGAGGCAGCCTTGGGCTCATGAGATCCTAACAACAGCAAACCTGCCTGCTATGCGCTGGTATCTTTACAGGCTAGCTGCAACCCTCTAACCATTCTCTGGGTTGGACGAACGGAAGAATTTTACGGTGGCCAAAGCTGACCTGTGAACAACAGTGACACCTCCTCCAGGATGTTCTAAAGGGGACCTTACGTTGGGTTAAAAGATGATCCGCGCCTCTCGCGAGTCTTACGAATCTGGTTCCTGGGCCCTGCAGTCTACGCCAGCCCTGGTACCAGATGGTGCTGCCTCAACGACGCACACCAGTGGCATTTCTGGGCCTTGAAAAAAGAGGCAGTGGGTGAGGTGGCCCAGAGGCTGCGCTAGGGGCCAGTCCCCCAGGAAGGCGGCTGGCGCTCCTGTGGTCTCTCCCATGCACTGCCACCAGAGCCACCAGATGGGCCGAGGGTCCAGCAAAGGCTTAGGGGCATCGCTGGCATCATCTGCATCTTGGCAGGGCTAACATGGCCGAACGACACCCTGTACCACCATGGAAGGGCCCAGAGGAAGAGTCCTCCCTCGGACCTGAAAACCAGGACTCACTGCAAAGCCCCGAGGTCTGAAGCAGAGAGCAAAACCAGGGAACTCTTACACCTGAGAAGGGTGACGGTGCGCTTAGAAAAGTTCACTTAGACAAATCCTTAGGTGCTAATCCATTTCCTGCGACAGGTAAGGTCCGGCCGTCCCAGGACCCGGAGGCGAGGAGGGAGGCAGAATCTCCTTTCAGAGTGTTGCACAAACAACCCAGGGGAGCACAGTCTGCAGAGCCCAGATGGAGAAACCCTACAGGACAAATGACCCACTTCCTTCAACAGCAACAACCCAAAAACTGCCAGAAAAGAAACCAAGGTGGAGGAGGACCGCCTAGAGATTGTGAGTCTGAAAGACATTATCGACCCGTCGCAATGCGTGCACCTGATTTTCTTCCTTCCTTCCTTTCTTTTTTTTCTTTTAAGTAAGCGCTACGCCCAGCATGGGGCTTGAACTCACGACCTGGAGATCAAGAGCCCCATGCTCCACCAACAGAGCCAGCAAGGCGCCCCTGTGTGCACCTGATTCTGATTTTGATTCTGATCCTGACCCAGACAAACAAAACTGGGAGATAATTAGGGAAATGTGAACGCTGACTAGCCTGACCATGCTGAAGAAACGGCTGATTATTTTTAGGTATAGTGATAGCGTGGTTGCGTTCTTCAAGACTCCTCATCTTTAGAGACATGCACAGATATATTTACAGATGAAAAGCTACAATGCCTGGGTTTTCTTCTAAACAACCCAGCGTGGGTGGGCAGTGGGGGGTATGGATGAGTGAGTGGAGCCTGACCGTAAGTCAGTCAGCAACTACCGGCATTGGTGATGGGGGCTCCTTCTACATGTGAATTTCTCCATCGTGAACAAGCCGAGATAAAGAAAAGAATCACCACCCGAGTATCTGGACTTCACGGGCTTCCACTGGGGCCTGTCGGAGGAATCCGACAGGGAGAAGCTGACATTTCCATTCGGTGAAGCTTTTTATTACTTTCAGACTCTTTTTTAACTTTTAAGGAATCTCTACACTCGTTGTGGGCTCAAATTCACAACCCCAAGATCAAGAGTCACATGCTCTACAGGCTGAGTCAGACGGGCGCCCCAGCTTTTTCCATCTTCTAGGACCGAAGCCTAGGTTAGGGCAGGTCCGAAGATACCAGATCACCTTCAAAGCCCTGCAGAAGCAGCTCTGGAGATAGCCCAGCAGCACTTCTGGACCAGCTCAGCCATCCTTCCTCACACACAAGCAGAGGCCTCCTAGACCCACGCTCGCCTATATCTCCAACCACCTGCCTTCGGGCAACCTCTTTGGATGGAAGGACATCACCGGGAACGCACCACTACTCCCCATGGCCGGGTTCTCTGACCCCACTCTGCCTCAACCTCCCCTCCCGAATGGCACAAACGCATGGCAAGATTCCTTCCCAGCAGGAAGGCCACGCTCAAGAGGCCGTAACACACCCTGGGCGGTCTTTTGGACCCCACGCTCTGGGAGTGGAGCTCCCGACATCACACACACACGCACACGCACACGCACACGCACACGCACACATGTCCTTTATTTCCTCCCCAGCCATGCCACCTCTCGAAGCTTCAAGTGGGGCAAAACAAAAACACAAGAGGGCCACGGATGATGATGGCACTTGGAGGTAAAGCAACGCCCCCATGCTTACCACCGTGTCAAGTTCACTTGTCACCAAACCCGGCACCGCCAGCTCGGCCCAGATTGCGTCCTTCAACCCAGTCTTAGGGGAAGAAACGTACTTTAAGAATCCAAAGCAACTCTCAGCTGAGACCTTGCCACCCTAGCCCCTGCTCCTGGTTTATACCAGGAGGAAGGAGCAAGGGGCACCCTGCTGAGCATGTCCAGGGGTGGGGGGGGGGGAGGGAGCATGGGCAGGAGAAGGCTGTGCTGTCAGATCCATGCTGTTTGGGGGCTCGGCCAGAAGAAGACATTTTCTAGCCAACTGAGGTGGCTTGGGGAGAAGGCTGTGGCTGCACCTCACTATCTTGAGACCATCTACCCAAGGCCCATGCTGCACCAATTCACCCCTACTCCTTCAGGAAGGCACATGTGAATTAAAGCAATTCCAGCAAGAAATCCTACCTTCGTCGAAACCATCTGGAGTCCAGGGAGCTAGAGTATAGACGAATTCTTTTGAAATATCCCCAGTTCTCCACTCAGCTTTTATCAAGGAACTAGACCTCAGCCGGGACAGACATGGCCGCAGCCGCATTCGATGGGGCAATGAATTCACTCATATTCCTGGGCAAATGATCTCATTATAGCTGGGGGGCGGGCGGGGATGCCTCCTTTCTCACGACAGACACCTGCCTGGTTAGTCCAGGAGCCAGGAGGCTGGCCAGAAACGGTCTCCTTCCTCACACACATTTCATCCTACCTTAGCCTCATGCTGGCAGCCGTCAAGAATTTGGCCTAAAATAGGGGCGCCTGGGTGGCTCAGTCGGTTAAGCGGCCGACTTCGGCTCAGGTCATGCTCTCGCAGTCCGTGGGTTCGAGGCCCGCGTCGGGCTCTGTGCTGACAGCTCAGAGCCTGGAGCCTGTTTCAGATTCTGTGTCTCCCTCTTTCTCTGACCCTCCCCTGTTCATGCTCTCTGTCTCAAAAATAAATAAATGTTAAAAAAAAATTTTTTTTTAAAGAATTTGGCCTAAAATAAAAGAGTCCAGGGAAACAGCTCGGCTACAGGGATCTAGCTAGAGAGCAGGGTAGGAGGAAGCCAGAGAGAGGTGAGTATTGATTTCCATCTCAGCGGCCCTAGTTCTAAAATCAGAAGGTACAGAATGCCCTTGCAGAGGATCTATCTGACAGACACAAACTCAAGGCTCCAAGCCTCCCCCAAGCTCCCTTCAGCACTACCAGGCACACACCCTCCCCACTCCGACTTGCTGTAGAGACAGAGAATGAGAGGATAACTTTAAATCTTGTTTCTTCATGAGGGGTCACGATAGTCACACCGGGCCAAGTGCAAGCCTAGAAAGATCCACGGAGGGAGGAATGGCTGTGGGGGCGGTGGGAGGGGGATGTCCACTGCCTCCAACAAACTATCAAAGCCACCTCTCAGAATGAGAGAGAGTGTGAGTAAGGAGAGAGGCCTCAAATACCACCTTTTCATCCCCAGAGTTCGCCAACATAGAAACCCTCAGTGCTAATCCTAGTGGAAGTTACTTTCCCGACGCAATGCTAAAAGTTCCCCAAAATTTCATTTCTGGATTAAGTCATACGACTCCTCCCAACTTCCCAAACGGGCAAGGGAGTGACCACAGCAGAAAAGTGAGTTGCTTTTCTTTTTTATGAATGAACAGGAAGGAAGACACACACACACACACACACACACACACACACACACACACACACAGAAAAAGGTTTGGTAGCCCTCTCATTACAAGTTGGTTGGGCATAATGTAAACACACTTCTGCCTTGCTTAATCACAGAGTGCCGCCCGTTTAGGTTTCAAAGGCGGCAGTAAATTGGGCGTAGCTGAGTGGAGGCTAAAAATTAACCAGCCATCTCTGTTTCAATTTGTAAGAAAACAAAAGCGGAAAGAAATTATAAAAAGGGAAAGGGTGGGGGGAAGGAACGGAGGAAGAGAACTGAACCACCCCGACCCAAAATGCTGGGCAAAACTGGAAAAGCAAAGCGGAGAAGTGGAACTGCTTGGAACACAAAAGGAAAAGGGAAATTTACAGAGTTTTTGGATTGTTTGTTCCTTTCAGACCACTGCTGCAACTACGCCACTCCCGGACATGCCTGTGCTGGGGACTGCCTCTCCGCTTCCCAGCAGAGGGGTGGGGGGGCCGTGGGCATCCATCCTGGGGTCTCCCCACTTCAGCCGGCACGCCTCGCCTCGGAGGGGAGAGCGGAAGGAATCTCATGCGCCTTTTCACTCTCTGTGAAGTCAAATGACTTTCCTACTCTCCGACAGTCAAATCCCAACGATCCCAGCCCAAACGGCTCCGGCTCCGGCTCCGGACTGGGCATCTGGGCCCCAGAATCTGCCCACCTCTGCCTTCTCTCCTCTTTTCTATTCATTCTGGCTCATAACCCGGGCTTTTACACGCCCCTCTCTCCACCGAACCGCTGCCCACCCGGCTTGTGCCAAATCCCGCTTTTCCCCAGGACTTGCGGGGAAGCCGCAGGCAAGCCAGCACCTGGCTCCCGGTGCCTCTTCTGACTCATTTTAAATCTGAGCAACGAGTGATTTTTGTCTGTGTGCAGTAGTGTTCATCACCAACTCTCACCCTGGTGGATAATTCTGGGGCAGCCTGGCCCCAGTCCTGAGACCTGCAGCGCCTTTGGGGTAAGATGAGTCCTCCAAAGACGGAGACGGCCCGACAACCCCGCAGGTAACGTGGCAAGGGAGCAAAAGAGGGAGCATGGAGAGCGTGGAGGGAAACGGAAGAAGGGAACAGGGAACATCAGACACGCTGCAGCCCTGGGCAGGACAGGCGCACTCGTGAGGCCTACTGCCTGCATCCCTCGGAAAGAAGAGGAACCGTACACAAAACAAATGCCAGCGAGTAAAATAAAATGGGGGGGGGGGCCCCGGGCTTGGAAGTGACCTACCTGGAGTGTGGACAAAGTAAGCCAGATAAAGATCCAGTTCTTTGATTGTGACTCCAATGTGATGTGGCTGGACGCAGAGGCCGGGGTTCGAGCACTGGGGCGACTTGTAGAGCCGCTCCCCATCAGTACTTTCCAGGGGGATCCCCTTAAACAAAATCACCATGACCAGGTCCAGCCGCCACACCTTGTCGGCCTGGCGCAGGCAGTCAATCCGCCGGATCTTGCCCTTCTGGTCGGGGTTGGAGAGCACGCAGCAGGGGGGCTTCTTGCCCGTGATGGTCAGCACAAAGTCCTCTCGGAACTCGGGCCGGATGTCTTTGCGCAGCTTGGCCAGCAGCCGGGATGCCCACTTCTGCTTGATCTCGGGCTTCTCGCCCAGCAGCTCGTCCTTCACCGCCCGCTCCTCGTCCTTCGACATCCGCTTCTCGTGCTTCTTGAAGTACTTGCGCTTCCGCGCCTGCAGGTTGAACCAGGTGTAGGAGAAGGCGCGGACGTGAGGCAGCAGCGCCTCGATGAACGGGTGGAACTCATCCTGCAGGCGGCAAGCCGGGAGCATGCGGGGCGAGGGAGGACGGGAGGAGGGGAAGACGGGGTGAGGGGGAAAGAGAAAAGGAGAAAAGAAGCGTTAGAAGGGGGGCACAAGAAAAAAATCGCCGCCGCCTCCTCCTCCTCCTCCTCCCCCCCTCCCACGACAATTTTCTCTCGTGATTGTTCTACGAAAGTGTGGTCTGGAGCCACCGCCAGCCGAGCCAGTCGCTCGCTCCCATCTCAGCCTCAGCAGCCAGACAGAGGCACCCAGAGCCTGAGCACACACCTATTCTCTCTCTCTCTCTCTCTCTCTCTCTCTCTCTCCCTCACTCACTCACACACACGCGCGCACAGACAACGTTGCCGTCCACACACACACGCTGCTGGTATCCCCGCCAGGCTCTGTCGCGCCCATGACATCTCCATGGTCTATCGCAGCCGCAAACTCCCGTCAGCTCGCCCCGGTGGCGCGGCGTCCGGGTCTGCACGGACTCCCGTGGACGCACAGACGAGGCGCGCGGGGGCCGCCTCGTGTCCCGACACCGGTCGATTTTTGGCCACCCCCAAAAAGAGAGAACATGACATCCAGGAGCCAGCGAGGAACCGGATTTGGCTGTCCCCTCCCCACGCTGTTTTCATTCCCTTTTCTCCTGCTCCAATTGGAACATCCACCCCAGCATTTTTTTTTTAATCAGATCTAAATCCTAAATATGTGATTTCAGCTTTGTTACCGACACCGATACTAATGTTAATCACGGTAATAAGGAACAAAACACTTCTTGTTAGCACAAATAAGGTGGTTGCCTCGGCCACATTAGGGTTAAAAGCCTCGTGGGGCGTCCTGCAGCCCCTTCCCCACTGACCCCTTCACCCTCTTTCCCACTCAGGTGACAGAGGGCTGGGCTCTCGCTTTTTGGTTTTTTTTTTTTTTTTGGTTTTTTTTTTTTTTGCTTGTTTGCTTGTTTGAAGTTTAAATAATAATTGATTTCTGTTTACAAAAATAAAACTGGAAAAAATTAAATAATTACCATTGATCTGAAGCACCCGGCAAAGCCCAACGCCCGATTCTGAGCTTCTGGACTCAACAGAGTTGTGAGTTGGGGGCGGGTGGGGGGAGGGGGGAGGGGGAGGAGCAGGGGAGGAAGGTAAATGTTTTAAAGGGGGTTATTATTGGTGTTCTGGGGAATAGGGGCCGGGCTTGGGTGGATTCTCAAACCCTTCCCCCTCCTCCCCCCTCCACGCTCCATTGCACAGAAGGGGGAAATTAATATTTTTTTTGAAAAGGAGCAAAAAGAAAGAAAGGTCAGGGATAGCAAGCAGAGAGAGGGAGCGAGCCGGTTGCCACACACGCCAGGTAAACAAAAGCCAACAAAAAAAAATGTTCAATTTCGCCTCCTGTGCATCCTCTTTCAGTTTAAGAAAAAAGAGACAGAAGGAAAATATGCAAAATTTCAAAATCAAAACCTACCTCCCAATCACCACCCCCAACACACAGCACACCCTACCCCACCCCCCACCCCACTCCACCCCCCCCCCCACCCCGTGCAAAACAAAACAAAAACAAAAACCAGGAGGGGGAAGGCGGCAGCTGAAGAAAAAGGCTTTCGGCTTTGGCAGCGGCACAGGGATGTAAACTTCTGCCGCCTCCCTCCGCCTCTGAGCCTGATCACAGGCAAAGGGGGAGCTCGCAGATTCCCGGGGAAGAGGACGAGTTCGGACCGGCTGCAGACCGTCGCTGGCAGACGCGTGCAAAAGAGAGAGAGGGAGTAAGGGAGGGAGGGAGGAAAGAAGAGAAAGAGGGAGAGAGCGAGGGAGGACGTGGATGGGATGGTGCTGTGTGTGTAAGTGTGTGCGAGTGTGGTGTGTGTGTGTGTGTGTGTGCGCGTGCGTGCGTGCGTGTGTGTGCTGGTTGGATTTTGGAGATATGTATATATATATATATATTTTTTTTTTTTTTGCTTTTCTCTCTCAAACTCCCTCTCTCTCCCTTTCATGCTCAATCCCCATCAGTAAAAAGGGGGGGAAGGAAGAGAGAGAGAGAGAGAGAGAGAGAGAGAGAGAGAGGGAGAGAGAAGGATCCACCTATTTGGCAATGAGACATCCTCGAGCAGCCAATGGCTGTGTCCAAGGGGAGGAGGGAACCAGGCGAGCCGGGAGGGTGGGGAGAGCCCCCGGCAGTTGGAGACCAAAAACAATTTGCCCAATCGACAAGTTCACGTCTAATGAACAAGCAAAGTCCAGCAGTTATGAATTTTTCATTCCAGGCTCCCACTCGGGTCCATTTGGCAGCAGCCAGCCAGCAAATTCGGAGTGGGGGGGTAGGGCTGGGGGGACTAGGATTGAGGAAGACACGGATTTTTTTTTTTCTTTTTTTTAAGCCAGAAAAAGAAATAAATAAAGGCCTGGCTCGGGCGGGCGCCCCAGAAGGCCTTGGGGAGAGCAGCTGCGCCTTCTCTGTGTTTTGGTTTCAGTCTCTTTCTCTCAGGCCCTCACACTCTCTTTCTGGTTCTATTTCTTTTTTTATTTATGGAGCGCACAGGGGCGAGTGGAAGTTTTCCTCCCTGGCCAGACCCGCGAGCCTGCGGTGCTATGAATAGAAAGAGAAGAAGAAAGAGAGCTCGGAAAGTGTCCATGCCAGCCGCACTTCCAGGGCAGGGACCTGGCGCCCAGGGTGCGGCCACCCCTTCCTCCCCGGGGCCTGGCTGCCGCCGGCCGGCGGGAGCACTCCCAGACGAGGTGCACCCCCACCCCCAGGCCCCCAGCGAGCTCGACCGCCTCCCTCAGCCCACACCCAGCCACGCACGCTCCATTAGCGGTGACGAGGGATGCCAACGCAATGCAGCTCGGCTCGGGGAAACTGCAACAGTTTATTAAAATAGCCTCCTGTCACAGCACTCCGCTGACAAGCACTACATGCAGCCACAAACACAACAGCCAATCCCAGGGAGAAGTGACAAAGGCAGGAAGATGGACACCGCTTCCGAACAGTCACAGAGTCTTACGATGATGCCTCCCCCCAACCCCCAGGAGCTTCATTCTTTGCCGTCTCTGGCCCTGCCCCCCCCCCCCATCGTCCGTCCACTTGATCCGTGTTTGGGGTTTCTTGGCTGGAGCAGGGACGGCACTCCCCTAGCCCCCAGTTCAGTTCAGGCTAAGGGGCCCGAACCCTACGGAGCAAGGTGCAGGAGCATACAGAAAGAAACCGATGCGAGAGGGGAAAAGCTAAGAAAGGAAACAACAGAGAGGAAAGGGCTCTAGCAGGAAAAGCAGGGCAACTTTGGGGAAACCAAAATCACAGACAAGAGCCCTCCCCTACAGCTCCCCTCTCCCCAGGCGAGGCTCAGCCCTCAGCTGGCAGCAGAAAAAAGGTCACTGCTCACTCGTGCCCCTTTCTTCCCCATCCGAAACCCTGTGCTCAATGGTTTACGCTGGCAGAAAGGTTCCCGGAAGAGCGCCTGGGGTGTGCCAAAGCAAAACATGCAGCCCTGGGCTGGCGCTGAACCCTGACAATGAGAAAGGTGCTGGCCAGCGCCTGGGACCCCAGTCCAGGTCCCCGAACGGCCTGAAGTGAGCCCACAGCTGACCCCAAGAGAAACAGAGGTGAACAAGCAGGAGGCCGGTGTCGTTGCGGACAGGCCTCTTAGCGTAGGGTTCAATAATTAACATCATGTTAATAACCAGCTTCAGTCCGATCAGCCAAAGATGCCAACTGAGTGACATAAGATACCAAACGCTGCTGCCTTTCCACCTGGGGAGAAGCAATCTTTCTAAAGTCAAGATGGGATGGTAAAAATTGCAAGTGAATTTATATTTGGCATGCGGGTCTTTTCCTGGTATTTTGACTTATACTGAATATTGGACACCGCACAGAATATGACCAACATGAGCCTCCTGGAGAATTCTGGCATATTCCGTCTCACAGACCACAGGGCTGAGTGGAAGAGATGTGCCGAACACGGCTTGATTCCGAAGCCGAATCCGCTGGTACAGCTGGGTGGGTGATGGGGAGATGGCAGGTGGAAGGATCCACGTGGAAATTAAGGAAATAGGACAAGATCCATGAGTCACTCCTGGATGGATGGAGGGGTCAAAGGTCGATGGCGTGGCAGAGAGACTGGACATAGAAGAGGCCCAGGAGGGCCAGTGGAGCGTCTCAGTAGAGCCTCGGGGATCCACACAGGGCCCACTGCGCCCCCTCAATGATCCCTTAACAGGAGAAGCAACAGGCCCTTCCCAGGGGAGTAACACGGAAGGAGAACAATCGCCAATTGTCCTTCTCCTGCCAGTTGCTGTAACCTTGAAGGTGGGCAGAGTGGATCCCCAGGGTGTGCTCTCCCCTCACCCTGTTCCCACGGGGCCCACCCCCCCGCCCCCCCCCCCCCCGTCTGCGGTGTGAGGGAGAGTTTACTGGAAGAGCGGCCAGGGGCCAGGGTATTCCTAACTCTTGGAGAGGGAGGGGAGAAGGTCTCTCTCTCTCTCTCTCTCTCTCCTGTGGGCACACACAGAGAAGAATCACTCGGGTTCCATTAGAAACACTTGGTGTGCCCCTACCCCTGCAGCCTCCTCCTCCTGCCTGCCACTGGTGGTGGCTCCAGGCCCTGGCCACGCCCCTCAGGAGCCCCAGACAAAAGGGGACTGTCCCCCTTTTGTTACGAGAGTGGAGGCTCTGTTGGAAGATTACCTGTCCCAGACTCAGCCTCCTTCCCTTCTCCCCTCCCGCCGCCACCGGGGCTGAGAGCTTCGGAGACCGTGCACCCTGCACACGGACAAGAGCCAAGACAAAAAAACCCTCAGACAATTCAAGGCTTCTCGGGGCTGAGTCACCCACAAGCACAAGGGTTAAGGGGATGGAGGGAGCAAGGGGACGGGCAGGCCTCTGAGCCGCAGAGGGGAGGGGGGAAGAGAATGACCGGAAAAAAAAAAAAAAAAAAACAGGGAGGGGGAGAGGAAGCCAGCGGTGCTGGGAAGAGAAGTGAGCAAAAAAAAAAAAGAAAACTAAAGACACGAGGGAGGAATGAATAAAGGAAAAGCAGGCAATCTGGGGGGAAAGGTATAGAAAGAAAAGAAAAAACAGGAGCAGGGACAGAAGACAAGGGCTCTGGGTCAGGGGCAAAAAAGAAAATCCAGCTGCTTCCATCGTAACAAAGTAGAGTGTGTGCTTTTCCAGAACGCCACCAAATAAATGAAGCCTTGTGTATTCTTTAAGGGAAAATGGGAAAAGTCATATAGAACTTCACTCAGTCTTCAAAAGTCTGCAAGGAAACAAAATCATTTTCCTAGCCCAAGACAGGTTTCAAAAGCGGCCTATACCTGCCAATAATGAAACACTGAGAAGGGTAAGAAGTTCTATCTTCAAGGGCAGGGCTGCTGTTTGAACGTTTCTTTATCGTTAAAAATAATCCTATTTGTCCACATCCTGCTTGCTTTAAGACCCAAATTTATTCTCTCAGACCCTGGACACATGCTAACTGTGTGTGTGTGTGTGTGTGTGTGTGTGTATACACACACACACACACACACACACACACACACACATACATACTCACTCCATGCTAATTCCGATAACTATACACAGTGAGTGCGAGTAACTGACAAAACCCAAGGCCTACGTAGGAATAACCAGATATTTCAGTATCCATTTTACTACTACATTATCTGCAGCCTGGGTGAAAAAGGAAGCAGGAAATTTTTAAAAGCCACGAATAGAGCCCTGATTAATCTGCCCAATTCCTGGGATTTTCTCATTCATCCCTGGGCCGAAGCCAAAGAGGCCAACGTCGTATCCCCAACATCTCCCAGCCTGCCCCGCAGAAGGAGGGACACGAGAAGGTGCAGGAGAAGGCAGTGTCCGGGCTCTGGGGCAGAGATGGAAAAAACAAAACAAAACAAAACAAAACAAAACTGTAGGAAGCAGAGGGAAGGGGCCAGGCTGCTTATCCTGGAGGTAGGTGGGGCCTCCCCTCTCCGGGGGGGTGGGGGAAGGCGGGAAGGGGCTCTGCAGCCAGAGTAAAATCATCCAAGAATCTAGAAATGCCAAGCATGGAAACCAGAAAATGCACATTGCGAGGAGGCTCAGAGAATTTGGACAAAGCGGGTTTTTGGCTGACTTGGGCCTGTTTTCCTCTGCTCAGGAAAGGCAGGCCCACACGGTTTTTCTAGCGTCCTCAGGCTTGCTGAATGGAATCGCCCCACACCCCCATGCTGGGTCTAGGACAGGGCCTGCATCAGAACCAGGCCACTCATTCCTCGCCTATAAAACCGCCTCCCTTTCCCTTCTTTTTCTCCTCCTGTCTACAAACCGGGAACGGTGGCCTGGGACCGGGCCAACAGGCAGCTTCGGTCTGGCTCCCAACGCTACCCTGTTCCAGGCACATCTCCCCTCACCCTCCTGGCACCAAATAAAATAGGGCAGGAAGAGAGGTATTGGGGAGACCGTCTCTTCTCTCTAGTGCCTCTGTAAATTCACTTCCATCCTCTGCAGAGAATAGAAAAACAAAAACTCTAGGCCTTAATTCACTATTTAGCTTCAAACTTCCTTGCGTCACTGAATAGAAGTCAAAGCCAGGGAGGCCAGAGCCCAGACCTCCGCCCGAGCACCCGAGCACACAGGGCGGATGACAGACAGGCACCGGCCTCGAGGGGCAAGAGCGGTGCAGAGCCTGAGTCTCACCCACTGAGTGCCACTGGAAAGTGTCACCCCATGTGGCCAAGGCGCGCCCCCCCCCCCCAGGAAGGAAGAACCCCCACAAGCCAGCTTCATAACTTTCTCTGAGAACTGAAATACTGCCGAAAGAAAGGCGAGGGGAAGAGGAGAAACCAGCACGTCGAGATGAGGTCCCTGCGGGGCCACTGTAAAAACACCCAGAGGCCAAGAGAGAAGGCCGGAGCAGAAGGCAAAATGTTGAAAATTCGCCGGAGGCCAACTGTAACTCCCGATCCCAGAAAAGGCTTGCGGAGCGGATCCTCCCGAGGGGATGTCCCCCTCCCTCCCCAAACCAGTCATCCCCGCACCTCCAAGACCCCTCCGGCAGCCTCCCCAGGCCCTCTTCAAGAGCTCCGTCGGGCGTCCCTTGTGACACCCCTTTGCTTTACCTGGTCTGCTCTCCCTGCCACAGGACAGAAGGGCCAAGGGCAAGAGGAGAGTTTCTCCAAACCCCCGGTGCCCTCGGCCGGTCTGCACTCCTCACACCCTTGGCCCACAGAGAGAGCCTATTTCTTGCAGTTGCTGCAGCAACAGGCAGTGCCCAGAGCCGGGGGCAGAGAGCAGGGTGGCCAGGATAGGAACGGCCTGGGCTTTTGCACTGCTTGAGGGCTCAGGGTAGCTGGGCCGGCCCTGTCTGGGCAAGCGGCTTTCCCAAAATGTACAATTTTAGGAGCTGGAAGGAAGACATTTTTTCAATCCCTCAAAATGTATTGCTCCCCCCCACCCCCACCCCGGGCCAACTATTTTATTATCAGGATCATTGCCAAGAAAACCCGAGAATCCTCATTCCCCCTGGGGTCTAGCCCTTGCAGGGGCTGGCACGGGGCGGGGTGGGGGGGGGGGTGGTGGTGCCGGGAGCTCAGGACCTGACCACCCCTCGGCCACAATCCATCCCTCTCCGGCTCCCTTTCTTTCTCCCCCTCTCTCCCCCTCTGTGTCCTCCAGCTCCAACACAAACTGTTTGCACGGGAAGTCTCCCTCTATGACCCGATTCAGCACACACAAGAGAAAACTGTGGGCGACAGACCCAACGTCCTAACGAACTTGAGTTAATTAATGCTAAGGAAGAAAAGAGGCGCCCTCGCTCTGTTGAATCACGGTTCACTAGCCCTTTCAGTTTGCTGTGGGTGGAGGAAAAAAAAAAGAGGCTTTTTGGTTCAAATATTTTTGGGGGGCGAAGGGAAAACAAAAACACCGCAGAAGGGCCGTGGAGGGCGAAGCCGGTAGTACCTGCCCAGAGGAGCAGAGGCGAAGGCAGACCAGAAAGTCCTCCCTGGAAGCTTCTGGCCTCAACAGTCCCGAGAAGGCCGAGAAGGCGAAAGAAAAGGGAAGGGATTATCAATTGATTGCCAGCCTGCTCAAATAAACTGCTCAAAAAATTATACTGTCAGACTAGAAGATACATGTGTATGTATTTAAAGCCCAAGCCCCAAAACAACTCGATTTGAACAGAGCCGTGAGGATGTTTTAGCAGAGCAGAAAACCGAAATATGGATGGCACGCGTACAAAAATTTAAGTGTACAGAAAAAAGGAGAGGTGGTAATCGGGGGGGGGGGGGCATGGAGAACAGCCACAATTTCGCTTTCCAGATGTTGACAGCAAAATGTAATTGGCAAGTAACTTCTTCCTTAACCACTTTTCATCCTTTGGTCCTGAGATGTGAAAATCCTACGGCTAAACCTGGGTCTGCAGGCAGTTTCCTGGCACTCGGCACACACGTGGATGGGTCTGGAAGCCTCGTGGGCCACACGCCTGTGAGCTTTTTTATCAGCCCACTAATTTTTACAAGCCCTCCCACCGTTCCTTAGCGGGAGACCTGAGCAAAGCAGGCTGGAGGACGTTCTTATTTAAATCATCACTTATTACAATAATAATAATAATAATTATTATTATTATTATTTTGTGAGGTGATGCCTTTTCTTTTGAGGCTGGGTCTTCCTTGCTCTCTTAAAACTAAACTTTTTCATTGAAGTGTGTGGAAAGAGCAGCAGGTCGCACGCTTGTAAGGCTGGAGCGCGATACACGTTCACAAAGTGAACTCACCTGTGTAACACCACCCGGATTAAGAGATCGAACATATTCGGCACGGCTGAACAGGCCTTTAGCGTTTAAGCTATGAAGTTCTCATAGTTTATGTGCCTTAGAAGGAGCTCCTGCCCCACCAGTAGTGTCAAATGCGAGCACCTCTGCACACACGTGTGTTAACAGAGCGGTCCGTACTCCTCCTAGGACCACAAAAAAATGCGTGGTGAAAAGAAGCCCCTCGAATCCCCACTGCTCCAAAGGGGTTTCGCCTCTCTGTCCCTCTTTCTCTCTCTGTGCCTGCCCAGCTCTGATCCCATCAACAGGGCAACCAACTGTGCAGCGGGGTTAGCAGACCAGCAGGGCATGTGTATGGTGGACAAACAGGGCCCACCGAGCTGAAAACCAAACAGCCACGGTGACCAAGGGGGGAGTAAGAGACCCTCCGTTCACCCTGCCCGCAGAGATTGGGGGGGAGGCTCGGGTGTGTGGGGGTAAGGGGGTGGGTAGCTCCGTGGAGTGAGAGATTCCTGAGGGGTAAACGAGCACCTATCCAGGCAGGCCGCCCTCATTCCTGTCCCCAAGAGTCTAGCAGGGAGAGGAGTGAGGGGGTCCTGGGGCAGAGCTGCCTCGGGAAGGGAGGCCCAAACCTCCTACATCTGCCTCCCCCTTCCCTGGCTCCAGCCCCAGCTGGCTCCCCCCCCTCACTTTCACTCGCACTAAATTTACTTTATAATTTTAAAATTAAATTTTAAAAAAAGCAGGAAAGAGAAAGCACTGAAGGCAAAGTACCTCCCACAATATCTCTCCAAGGGGTGGGGGGGGGGGGTTTGCTTATGTAAAAAGACAAATGCAAGGGATCGCTGAAAAGTCTAAGCACCAAATAACAAGGAAAATCAAAAGAGAAACGCATTTAATGAAAAACACCTGAAGCAAATAAAGAACTCCTTTGCAACGCGAAGGCACTGCCTGTGGTGCCTGTGGGCACAAGTCTCTACCCCCGTTTCTTGCCCACTTTTCCCTTTCCTTTCTCACAGGGAGCTGTGACTTCCCCAAGCACTACAGAAACCCCTCTTCCTTTTGAGCCCATCCACCCCACGACTAAGGGGAAGACCAAGGGCAGCCACTTAGTACCCCACCAGCCTGAAGCAGACCTCTGAAGCCCTAGTGAAGAGCCCTTCCCTCTATTCCCACATCTCCCCAGGCCGTGCCCGCCACTGGCCCTGTACCCTGTTCCCCTGCCTCAAACCTAGGCCCCGGGGGCGGGAGCACTGTCCTGGGGCTGGACGCCAGGCCCAGCCCCAGTGGGCAGCTCACTCCCCTACCACGGCTCCTCCGGGCTGCCAAGGCAGGCTCAAGGACCGAATTTTCACTTCCTATTGCATATGGGGCCGAGAAGAAAGAGAACTGTTCAGCTTAATTTAAAATATGACAAGGGACCTGAGCTCTCTAATCCTGCGATCTTTAGAAATACTTGATTCTTTTGCGGGGCGGGGGGGGGGGGCGCTGGTGGTGCTGGAGCGCAGGGTAGGCATCAAGACTCTGCCTCTGAGACCCCACACCCCCCACCCGGTTTGACTTTCCCACCAGCCCGCCGCCTGGGAAACGCGCCCTCGGCTGGCACAGGGGTACCAGAGCCCGGCTCCTTTCTTCCTTTCTTTCTTTTTTAAATCGCTCTAGCGCAAACCAGGCAGTGGGTCAGGGCCCAGAGGCGGGGGAGGGAAGAGGAGAGGGTTGTCTCTGAAAGAGGGGAAAAAAAGGAAAGCGAGGCTCCCAACTCCGGGAGAAGAACGGCCTGCCGCAAGTTTCCCGGCTGGTGCCAGTTCGGGGATTTGCGAATCAGACCGGAGCGGAGGGAAAGGCAGGCGAGGAAAAAAAAAAAAAAAAAAAAAAAAAAGCCCGCATTAAAACTAACCAGCTCTGCCTAAAAGCACGCTTTTCACCCTTAAATAAGACAATGACGAGGGGAGAGAAGAGACGAGTTATTTCTCACTCTTTAATTATTCCAATGCTTAGCATTATTTAAAAAAAAAAAAAAAACCACACACATTAGCCAATGATACATTCTAACCCTCAACAAAGCTGGTATTTTTCTCTGATTACAGACTTTGCCGCGGCAAACCCGGGCTCCGACGACAGAGGCAGCGCAGAAGCGCGCTCCTAAATGAGACACAATTTTATTAAAATCATAATAATTCCTTGCATTTCTATAGCGCCTTTTCAGCAGCGGAGATCCCAGGTGCCCCCATGCCCGGTTCTACAAGGGAACTGGCGACCAAAAAGCTCAGTCGTGAGGCAGGCGAGGCTCGCCAGCTCCACAGAGTGCCACCGGCATGTATCTTTCTTTCTTTTTTTAACAGCCCGTTTCCATCAGCCTCTGTCTCACGCTTAAAAAAAAAAAAGTAATAAAACTCCTTTAAATTAAAAAAATATATTAAAAAAAAAAAAGGGAGAGAGAAAATGACCTGAAATATAAAGTGGAGGGGGGAGGGGACAGCCAAGTGTGGTCTGGGAGCCTGGGGCCCTAGGGTGCTGCTGGGATGGGCCGCCTCTGGGTTCAGGGTGCAGGGTCAGCCGCTGCCCGGGTCACCTCCCCAGGCGCAGCTGGAGTAGGCTGAGTCATCTGCACATGGAAAAGTTAAAGGACCTGACACCACCAAAGCGCATTTAAGTAATTTGGGTGATAAGAAGCCGGGTTAATGACTGGTTTCCGCGGGCCGGCTGGGAGGCCCCCCGGGGGCAATTTCTCTGAATGCCAGGGTGCTGCTCGGAGCTCCGGAGGAGCGGCTGGGTGGCTTTATCCGGACACCAGCCTCCTCCAACAGGTTAGGTCGGGCCCACTCGGCGCACACGTTCTTTCCCCACGTTTCCATCCTTCTCCCCCCAGGGCCTGCCCAGGTAGTGCTGCAAAATGGCTGGCAACGGTAGGGGGAAGGGGGCTTAGCACCCCCAGTTCAAGAAGTCAGCCAGGAGAGAGAAGGCAGTGTGGCTCAGAGGGGATCTGGAGGACATTTGTTTAAAGGTTCTTGGAGACTGCGCAACTCCCGCGGCCTGAAGGCAGAGGACAGGGGAAGGGAAAGCACATTTTCTGCCACTTAGTCACATTTCTTCCCCGTGCTTGCTGGAGGCCAAACGCCCCCAAACCCGGCCAACCCTCGAAACAAACAAAAATCTCCCCTGGTAAATTTCTCCTCCCTCGTCCCCCCCCCCCAAAAAAAAAGCGGCCTGGGGAGAAGCGGGGAGGCTCTTCGGAGGCCTGGGGTCCGGAGACAGCGCTGCGCGCACAATGCGGCGCAGAGAAGGGACCCTCTCCAGATTGAGGACCCGAAGTTGCCGTCGGATTCTGGGGGCATTTAACCCCCAAGGTCCTCCGCGCAACCAAAGAATAACAGGAATTATCAACATCGCATTCATTCCAAAGCCCTCGCGCGCATTATCCCCTGTCGCCTATCCGGACGGGCACGAAAGAGGGAAACTTAGGCAAAGGCGGCCCACAGCCCCACCCGGGGCGTCTGGGGACCCAACCAGCTTACAGGCCAAAACGCCGCCATTTGAGCCCCTCTTGGCGGCGGCCTTTGCCGCTGCAAATGGCAAGGGCCTCCGAACGCGAACCCGGCCGGCCCTCGACGCGGGGCCACTTTTGGGTTGTCGCCACGAGGGGTTAGGCCGCGCCCGGGCGGGGCGGGGAGGGAGCCCGGGCGGCTTGGTGCTGGGGCGGGGAGGGAGCAAGGACACCGAAGGTTCCGGACCTCAGGGCCGCAACGTTCAAAGCCTCGCCTTGTGCCTCCGCTCCTTCACACCTGCTCCCGGTCTCCCCTCACCTGCCCTCGGGGGCAGTGGTCCTCACTCCTCTCTCAACGCCCGGCGCGGTTCCGCCCAAGCGACCCAACCGTCGTGTGCACAGGCGCCTGTTGCACGACGGCTTCCCGCCTTTTCGCCTCCGCGCACGCGCACACCCGACTTTGCGCAAGGCCCGCTCAGGGCCAACGGCCCTCTTGGTGCCCTAGGGCCGGGACCATTCGCCCCGTCGAGGGGTAGGTTGTCCTTTCCCACCCCATGGTGTGTGGCGCAAGTGACCGTGACTGTCAGCACCCGTGGTCTGCCGGGTGGAAAGGATACTGCCCTCCTCTTGCCCGAGCCGGTGGGGGGAGGGTGCTCCCCATGACCTCCACGCACCTGTGCCCCACCCCCCTACCCCTTGGGGCGTGAGCCAATTGCAGCGGGTCCGGAATGCCACGCAGAAAAAGAACACCTTGGAGGCGACAATGAAAGGAGCTCGTAGGCGGCGGGCACCTGGCAAGGGGCATAGGCTGGGGCTAGTACGTGGCACGGGTGGCACATTTCTGCCGGGGTTTGCAAAGGCACACGATTGTGATGCATGGCGCACTGGTGGGGAGGGGGGATATCTTCGGGGGCAACGTGGGAGACGGCCTGGTTGGGGCATCAAAGCGCCACAGTGGGGCAGTGGGGCCATCTACGGAGTCCTGAGGCAACCCCACCACCACCTCTACTAAGCAGTGTGCTTCTATTTTAAGATTATCTCCCACTCCTCCAAAATCCACCCACCCTCGCTCCTGAGGTCCTGTGGTGCGCACAAGGGAAACTCCCTCGCCCCAGGCACACCTGAGGGGAAGGCCAGGAGGGCAGCGCAGGGTCTGAGTCGCCCAGCTGGACTCAGGGGGGCAAAGGGAAGTTTCGGCGGAGGAGGGGGCATTAAATGGCCTCTTTGTGGAGAGGAATTGTGGGCCGTCACTCAGGATTAATTTAAGCAGCAACAGCAAACACACACCAAAAAGCAACGTCTGGCCGCCAGCACCCACCCCCGCGATTGTGTTTGGGGGGGGGGAGCGCGGCAGGATTCATTGGTGTGGCCCGGCCTTTAAGAACGTGGGGCGTCCACAGTGGGAAGGGGGAAGGCTGCTGCCGCCTGGCCCCACGTCCCTGCTTGGCGAAGTGGGTTTGCAGGTTTGGGACGAAGCCGAGTGGGGGGGGGGGGCAAAACCCAAGTAAAACCGGGGAAAAGACCGGGGGGGGGAGGCTCTATATAAATTATATTTAAAGGTACAAATTTCCAATATAAATATATCACATGCAGGGGCGCCACTGGGTAGCAGTTCTGGGCGCTCACCTTCGCCCCAGGGACATTTGGGGAGGCGGGTGTTCTAAGAGAAATCCGGCTGGCTGGCGGCTGGCGGTGGGAATCAGGCCTCCGCTTCCCGGTCTCCTCCCCCAACAACCTGAATGCTGCTTTGGAGCCAGGTGCCCTGGGCGGCCTGGCAGGTGTGCGGCTCACGTGAAACACACGCGTGTGCAGCCTGGGGAGGTGAGTACCTGCGTGGGCCTGGAGCCACGTGTGTGGGCACCAGCAGCTCCCCTAGGCTCACTGACCCACCTTGGCCCAGCACACCCATGGGGGCACAGGGCAGTGCCTGTGCTCGCTCGCTCAGAGCCAGGTCCCGGCACAAGCAGGAGAATGCGTGTGGGGTGTGTGTGTGTGTGTGTGTGTGTTGGGGGGACCCCATCTGATGTCGGGCAAGGGGCATGTTTATGGCCATGCGTGCTCCTGGCAATCTCACTGGGGTGCCAGGCCTGCGTGTGCATATTAACTGGTGGTGCCTGGGATCCCCATGGGGGGAGTGCCAGGCAAGGGTGTGCTTGAGACCCATCTGAGCCTCTGTGCGGGACTGTGCTTAGGTGTGCACACGAGAGCCCGCCTGAGTGCCCTGCTGGGTGGTCAGACATGGGTATGCGGGTGCCAGGGCGCACCGTCGGGATGCTGTGCAAGGGCGTGCACATGTGCTTTCAAGCCCCCTCGGAGTGGCCACGTGTGCTGGGGCCACCGTTGAGGCCAGCAGAGCCTGAGCAGGCCAGGGGGCAGGGCCAGCTGCCCGGCCAGCCTCGGCGGGAAGTCATTGGAGGCGTGTTGGTTTTGGCCAGGGCAGCTCTAATGGGGGAAGCCCCGGGGAGCGGCAGGGGTGGAACAAAGAAGGGGAAAGTGAGGGAAGGCGGGCAGCAGAGGGGGAGGAGGAATCGCCCTGGAATGCGGAGGGCCTTGGGGAGTCTCTGGGCCCTGGCTAGGGCTGAGGGACTTCACTGGTGCCTACAGCTGCCAATTACCCGCTCCCCCGCCCCCACCCCGTGGACAGAGACCCTGGCCCCAGTCAAAGGCTCCTACACACGGAATCCTGCCACCACGGGCCCACAAGGAGCCAAATAGCACTTGGGGTGGAGAGCATGGCTCAAATTTCCTCAGCAGAGGGCAGACAGTTTGAGGCCCCTTCCCGTTTCTTGGCTGGACTGCTCAGAACCTCAGTTCTGCCCATCCAGGTAATGGGAAGGGAATTCCCACGGGGAGGGCCAGGAAGGTGAGTACTGGCTGAATAGGAGTGAGTTGAAAGGCAGGGTGACCTGTTTAAGCCTTGCTTGCCCCTGGGGGCCTGACTAATTCCTCCCCCACCCCCATTTCTAGCGCCATGACCTTGGCACTTGACCTTGTGGCCTCTGTTTCCTCATCTGTAAAACAGGTTACTCATAGCCGCCTCAGGTTGAGAGGGTTACAGGAGGTCACGTGCATCCACGCGCTCGCGCGCGCACGCGCGCGCGCGCGCACACACACACACACACACACACACACACACTCCGCCTGCTGCCCAGGCATAATTGCTCTGGAGTTGGTAGCTGTTATTTTTATTGTGAGGAGTCTATGGCTGTGACAAGCTGTGACGCTTGGTGTGATGGCGGGAGGCTGGCTGTGCGTGCGACTGTGCCGCTGTGTGTGTGTGCGTGTGTGTGACAGGTTGTGTGTGAGACTGTGCGTGGACGACAGATTGTGCCGGTGTGCGGCAGTGCCTGTGACAGGCTGTCACTGCGCGACAGACTGCGGGTGGCGGGGTGTTGCGGGTACCGACTGTGAGTGGAGATGAGGCAGTGTGTAGGGCTGGGACTGGGGGACTCCCGAAAACCTACCTCAGTGAGGGTCTGGCTGACAGTGAGAGAGGGAGGCTCTCAGGGACCACAGAGAGTCAGTCCAGTGTCTTCTCGGGCCTTGGCTTTTCTGTTGTGTCCAGTGGACTCCACTTTGCTTGTTAGCCTCGGTAGGTGACGGGTCAGAGGGACCCTACGATAAAGCCTCCCCTTTACCCGCTGTGGTCAACTCAGGTGCCCACCGCTCCCCACCCCCCCCCCAGCTTCTTGCTTGGGTTCAGAGGATCCCGGGGGGGCCACCGGGGATCTCAGGGTGCGCAGGACCCCCCGGTCAGGCTGGCTTCAGTGAGGGACACAGGCCCCAAGCCTGTTTCCCACACTTTCCCTGAGCTCCAGGCCTGGGCAGGGCTGGTGGAGACCAAGAGAAGGAGGGATTCGGGGAAAGCTCAAGAAAAACCGGGGGAGAAATGGAGGGAGAAGGTGAGAAGACCAGACACTTCTTCCCTGGGACCTGGAGAACCCGGGGCTGCTTGAGGTTGGGGCCTCCAGTCGCGGTGGGCACGTATCAGGTTTTGGGGGGTGGTCGGGGCTGCCAAAAATGCCCGCTAACACTTAAAAACGCTGCTTGTACTCTAGGCTCGTATCAGACCCTGATTTTAGGGACTCGCTCCTTATATCAACCCTGCTGGAGGGACGAGAAAACCCCAGGCCCTCTCCTGATCAGCGTGGGTTTCCCTTCTCACACCACCCCGGCCCACCTCTTCCCTCTACAGCTGGGGAAACTGAGGCCGAGAGAGGGGAAGGGACTTGTCTGAGCACCAGCTCGTGCCCAGGAGACCTGAGAATACAGGACTTCAGGTTTCGAGAAACCTCACCGGCTGGAAAACTCCCAGGCCCTGTGGGCTGGGGGCAGCACCCTGTGAACCCCGCCCCCCTCTCGGTGTGTCAGGACGTGTACGTTTTGTGTGCTATATGGGCTGTGGTCCACGGCTGTCGTGCGTGTGGTGTGCAAGACACTGCATGATGGATGCGTCCCTCTGTCGGTGCGGGCCTCTGTGCGTCTGTGTGTCCATTCAGGGCCAGCCCCTGCCACAGAGGGGGGAGAGACATCGAAGCACCCCCCCCCCCCCGAAAGCGTGTCTTTGATACTTGGAGCCTCGGCAGCGAAAAACAAGTTTCCACAGGGCCGCCTTGGGCTGAGGCCAGGCCGTCCTCAAATAACATTTGAAGTTACTTAGCAAACTTTGTTTAGTGCCGAGAGAGGCAGAGAGGCCCGGGCAGCGAGCTTGGCGGGGGGGGGGGGGGGGTAGTAAACCGGTTCCTCCAAAGTCCCTTGCCCCTCTGGGGGCATGAGTGCCCAACACAGGGCTGAGTTCCCCTCCCCAAAGTTCCAGGAGGAGGAGCAGGAATCTTGAAGCCCTGGGGGGACCTGGGGGCGGGGGAGGAAGGATCTGGGCACCCCACAGATAAAGCCTTGCCTCTGCCAGTCCAGGCCCTGGACATTGGCAAGAAGGCCCACCCTGGTCTCCTGGTGGCCCAGAGGCTGACTCTGGGTCCCTGGGTCTGGTTAGAAATGGGAGGGTCTGCGCTTTCTGTGCTGCCCCCTTTCTGCAGCCCAGCTCTGCCAGCCTTGAGGCAGGTTGTACGCGCTGGCTCGGAGCACGCGTCCCCCTCCAGACAGACAGACAGACAGACACACGCACACACACGTGCACCCAGAAAGCCCCTGGTGCCCACGCGCCTGGCCCTCCCAAACTCTCATTTCCAGGGTCCCAGCCCCAGGCAGCAGAGAAGGCCTGAGAGCCAGCGATGGCGGGCGTGGAAGTGAGGTTGGTGCCTAGGGGAGGGGGAGGGGGAGGAGATGCCAAAAATGGTGAGCCATTACAGGCAAGCAGGCGAGCAAGGGAGGAAGCGAGCAGGGATGATGGAAGCCAGCCGGGCATCCTCGCCGAGCTCTGGGCTGCAAAGGGGCGGCGAGAAAGGCAGCCCGGGGCCTTTCCAGGCAGCAGGCATGGGGGCACAAGCCCCAGGTGGCACGGGACAGGCAGGGGGCCGGGAGGCGCCCAACGCTCCCCCACCCCCACCCCAAGCTTTGAAATGGAGACTGGCAGCAGCAGCCGCTGGGCTCTGCCCGGGCGTGGGGTGGGGGTGGCGGGCAGGCAGGGCGCCAAACTGAACGCCACCAGGCTGGGCACGGTGGTTGCCGGCCGGCGGCGCCGACCCCCACCGGCCCCGGCCCGGGACCCATCACATCTAGAGCTTTGGGGTTGGAGGAAGGCGGGGGCCCAGCGGGGATCAGAGGTCCGGCAGACAAAGCCAGGTCCCCTCGAGCCGTGGGCAGGTCCCCAAGACCCTACAAAGATGGCGCGGCCTGGCATGGCCAAGGTGACGGGCTGGGGTAAAAATAAACTGGGCCCGCCCCGGGGGAGCTAAATCGAGGGGCCCAGGTGGAAGTGCCACTCCGGGCCACCAGCTGCCCCCGCCCCACCCCCAGCTCAGAGCAGCAGGGTCGAGAACACCGGGTGCCCGTTGGTTGACGCCCGGTTTCTACACAGGGGCAACCCCGGCCATCTTGTCTCCCGGTCTTGGGGGGGCAGCCTACGGTGTAGCCACAAGCACGGGGAACGGGTGATCTCGGGCCGCACCGACGACAGGCCGCGCGTTTGGGGCAGACGGTGGGGGCACCCGTGCTAAGCCACATATCCTTGACCTCCAGGCTGTCCCCTCTGAGAGGGAAAAGGGCCTGGGAGGCCACACTTGAGCTGTGGCAGAGCTGCGTGGGGTTGAAAGTCAGCACCGTGCCGCGGGGCCTCCCGGATCACCTCTGCTAAAACCACGGCTGCCCAGCGCTTCCGTGGGCCCTACCTGTGCCTTCCCTCTTAGCACCTGTCACTGTCTCAAGTACCGGGCACTCCCTTGTTTATCAGGTTCACTGTCTGCCCTCCCACTGGGGCCGGCGCCTCTGCTGATTTTGCTCCCTGCGGAGCCCCCAGGGTCTAGAACAGGGCCTGGCACCCAGAGGCACTTGGTAAATATTTGTTGAAGGAATGCATAGGCCCCCAGCTGCACCCCCAGCACTCAGGCTCCAGCAGCGTGCCCAGCGAGGTGTGGGAGAAGGCATCGTGCCCATTGTCAGGGTACCGAAGGCGAGCCTGGCCAGTGGTGGTGCAGGGGGGTGAGGCAACCAGCCACTGTCACTCAGAGCCCCGAATGGAGGAAGATCTGAGGGTCAGAGTGGTAAGGAGGCTTCAAGGGCTGACAGCTGGGGCAAGCTTCCAATGGGAGTGTGGGGGTGTACGGGCCCACTCTGAAATTTTGGTAAAGGCCAGAGAATAAGCTGCCGAACGATTCTGTTCCATCAGTGGGACTTAGGGTGGCGGCCACCAGAGAAGAGGCGCAGGCTCTGCCACCTCCTAGCCCTTGACCCTGACGCTGGATAGGTCTCTCGGCTTCTCATCTATAAAATCAAGCACTTATTTCGCATCAAGCACTATGTTAAAGCACGTTCTACGAGCCAACTCCTCTGATCCTTACCATAACCTGTGAGAGGAAACTAGAGGCCCAGAGAGGTTGAGCGACTCGTCCAAGGTCACACAGCTAGTGAAGAGCAGAACCGGGATTCAAACCCAGGAAACTGGCTCCGAGTCCCCACTCTCCTAATAATGACTAAATGTCCCAAATGCGTGCCTTATTAGCACCCACATGGGCACAGCTAACCCCTGCCACCCCTGCCTCACGTGGAAGGATTCCACGGGGACAAGCTGGGAAGACACGCAGCACAGGGCGCAACATAACAAGCACACACACGGCACACTTTAGCCAATCGCTATGGCTTTTAGGACATGTCATTGGAATTCTAGAAAATGCTCTCTCCCTGCACAATTCTGCCAGCCATCTTTCTTGTCTCTTTCTGCGGAGTCAGAAATGAAGAGTCCGTGGCCAGAGGAGTAACGAGACAGCGCCACGGAGGACAAGAGTTTCAGAAATTAGCCTCGCCTCCATCCTGGACTGTCTCGATGGCTTCCAGGAGTGGGACGGTCAGAGCAGGGCCGCGAGGCCGGAGGGCTGGGGGGTGCCCGGGGGCAGGGTAGGCATATGGCTCCCCAAGCTTCTTCCCCAGGCTGTGACAAACCGGCCCAAGGGATTCAGAGTCCCAAATTCCACCAGGAGAGGTCAGGGTGGTTGAATCTGCCGCTCAAAGACAGCCAGAGGGCAGGCAGGCAGAGGGGAGGTCCGAGGAGGCCAGGTGTCATCTCTCAGACACCATTTCCAAGCAGGGCCAGGTGTAAGCCAGGTGTGAATGTCTGTGTGGGCGTGACGCTCAGCCACATGGACCCGGGCAATTCGGGACTGTGTACCGCCAGACCGTTTGTGCCCGGGCTTATGTACAGGGGGTGTTGCATCCGCAACAACCTCTGGGTCCTGATGAGCAAGACTGTGTGTGCGGCTGTGCGTGTGTGTGCGTGTGTGTCGTGGGTGTGAGTTGTGTCCACGTGTGCGTTACTGACAATACAAGGGCTGGGTGTCTCCATTTCGGCGCTGGTGACATCGGGGGCTGGATCGGTGCTGGTGGTGGGGGCGTCCTGGGCGCTGCGGGGTGTTGGGCGGCATCCCTGGCCTCCCCCCACCGGCAGCAGACGCCCCTCCGAGTGCGATGACCAAATGTATTCCCAGACGTTGCCAAGTGTGTGCGTGTGCGTCACGGCATGTCTGAGGGTGTGTTGCTGTGTGCAACACACTGTGTGCACGTGCACGCTGAGTGCATGTGCTCCTGTGTGTCTGGGGCGGGGGGTGGGGGTGGGGGGGGTGGGTGCGGGGATCAGGGTTCTCGCGTGCGTTTCTGGGTGCCTGGCACGTGCACGTGCCTCTTGCCGAGTGTCTGTGGGTCCGTGAGACGCTCCACACCCCTGTGTGTTTGCCAACAAGCAGCGCGTGTGTCTGCGCCGTGTGCCGCGTGGCGCGTCTCCGTGTGACCGTGCGCGGCCGCGGGTCTGCGCCCAAGCGCACGTCCCTGCGTGCGACGCCCACGCCAACGTGTTCGGGTGTGGTGGGCGTCTCTAGGCGTTGGCGTGCTGAAGGCAAGTCCCTTTGTGTGGGGACGCCGGTGTCTGTGCGCTCCCGATTCAGGGAAGGTGTGCTGTGCCTGTGTGTGACGGCGTGATCCTTTGTGCCCGCGTGTGCTGGTGACAGGGTGCGACTTTGTGTGAGATGGGCCCAGGATAAGCCGCCCGAGACGATTTTACGGGAGCCAATATTTCGATGGGATCTCCCGGATGATCTGCCCCCCACCCCCACCCCCAGGTCCCGACTGCCCCCGGGGCTGAAAGCCACCTCCTCAGGTCAAGGTGGTGGGGTGGGCCTCTGAGCTGCCCCTTCCTCCGGCTGGGCTCCCGCAGATTCAGGTGGGGACAGACCCCCGCCCTTGCCCGATCCGTGCCAGGAAGACTGGCACCAAGCTTTCGGCCAAGGGGGCAGGGTCCTCAGCAGCGGTGGTGGCACGGCCCCCTGCCCGCTGCTGGCCACCACCCCCCAGCTTCCCCTCAGGGTGGGGCCCCAGTAGGGGGAAAGCTCCCCAGAGCAACCCTGGCTTCCGATTGGCTACGGATCGCCGCAGTGCCCGCCACCCGCCTCCCCCTCCCCGGCTGGCGCAGCCACATCGGTAGTGGTGGCAAACGCAGCTCAGAGTTCTGGGCACAGCTGCGCCTCACAGAGGCCTGCCAGCCCCACCAGAAGCCAGACACCCCAGCTCCATGCCCCCGACCCCTCCCCACCTGCCCGCCCGGCCAGCCAGGCAGCACGGTCACCCTGGCGGCCGCCCCCCTCAGGCTGCCAGGCCCTGTCCACCCAGCCCCCTCACCCATCAGGCCTGTGCCCCCTTGGCCCAGCCCACTTGGGGGGCCCAGGCCCCTACACACGGCCACTCCCGCTCTCAGAGGGGCTCCTCAGGAGGGGGGAGGCAGCGAGGAGGGGGGGTTAGGGAAGGGGGGAGCTAGCCCTTCTTTTAGTGAACGCGCCCAGAGCTGGAGCCAAAAATCGAGGAGGAGAGATATTCAGACAGAGCCAAGACGCGTTTGGCAGGAGGAGAGAGAGAGGGAGAGAGGGAGCGGGAGGAGGGGAGGAGAGAGGGAGGAAAGACAGAGAGAGAGAGAAAGAGAGAGAGAGAGAGAAAGAGGGGGGGGCCCTCAGTTTCCAAATCTGAGCTCTCAGAGCCTCTGAGGGACAGCGGGAGGCACAGGAGGTGTGGGACTCAGGGCAGGCTTGACTGTGGGGGCAGTGGGGGCGGAGGGCTCAGCCCACAGAGACAGCCGGACACCCCAGCTGGCCAGGCCAGGACGGACACAGGCAGAAGCCAAGATCAATGTGCACCCGGCAGACAGAGGGAGGCCTGTGGGCGGCCCAAACACACACCCGCACCTCGCCACACAACGGGCTTCTGTCCATGCCGGGCCAGGGGCACGGGCGGGGCCCACAGCAGGGCCACCACGGCTGCCCGACCTCATGGGAAGCCGTGGAGAGGCCGGCCCGCTCCCAGCCGCTAGCCTGGCCGCCATAGTGGGCATTTCGCACACTGCCAAAAAGCCAAGGGAGGCCAGGGAGAGGGGCCCTTGTGGTGAGATGCACATTGGTGGTCAGAGGGACGAGCCCAGCACGCAAAATGCCACGGGGGAGGTGACACCTGGAGACCCAGGCACGGACACGGTTGCTGACACAGGTCGACACGCAGAGTAAGGCGCACGGATACGACCTTTGCCACACATCCAGAGGATACATTGGGTTGCACAGGGACATGCCATGCCACCGCAGCACCGCGACACAAAGACGACATCAGACACCCAGTGGGCACACACCCTCAACCTCACTGCTGCCAGCATACACAGAGATAGAGCTTCGGATGACCCCCGGAGACACAGGCAGGCAGCACCCAACGATGCACACCTGGAGACTCGGGGACACTTGCAAAGGGACCCGTGCAGACATTCGCGGCCACGTGGCCGTCTGCAGCAAAATGGTGGCTCTGAAGCCCAACACGCCAGTGACCACATGTGGATCAGGGAGAACCCAGTTGGCCATTCACAGCCCTCCCCCTGGCTCCTGCGCCTTCATATCTGGGGCTTTGTGGACGGGAAAATGAACACACACCCTCTTTCCCCCACCCCAGCTTGGGGAGACGGGAGCCCCGTCCTCAGCACTTTGTTGGAGGAAAACGCAGGTGTCCGTGCCTCCTCTACCTCTCTTGGTCCAGCTGGAGGAAAGCGAGGGACCCCAGATTTGTGCTTCGAGAGCAGAAAAACAAGGACCAAGCCGATGGGAAAGACCAGGCTCCCAGCAGGTTGAACATGGAAGGCAGCAGTCAGACATTCACTACCAGGGGGATTTCACCAGCAGGCACAGCTGTGTGCCCACCCCCTGCACACACCCGCAATGACTGCCTGACCCTGCCAAGTGCCCACATAGGACCCCCCCCATATGCATCCTATCCCCATGGTGGGCCCAGGTGACCCCATTCGGGTGCAAACGCAGAAACGACTCTGGAGCCACGCAGACATCCCTAAGCCATCATCGGGACCCACCCCCAACCCCAGGCTCTTCGCCCCACTCACATTTGGACACTCATGTACACACACATTCCTGCACACTCCAGAACAAGACCTCAGAGCCCAGCCCCAAAGTGAGCCTGGTTGAGGTCAAGGTCAAGATTAGGGAAAGGGTCAAGGCAGCCAGTGGTCCCCAAAAAGGTATCTGGTCCCCACAGGGCAGTCAGCGCGTGGCTTGTCTCTCCCCTGCCACCCCCTGCCCATGCCCCATCATCTCTGCTGCCCTCTGCCTGGCTGATAGGACCCTACCCAAGGGAAAGGAGCTGGGCCATGAGCCGGCTTCCCTCCTCCCAAACTCTTCTCTTGCTTCCTCCTCCAGGCAGTCCACTTGGACTCCTATGGTTGGGAGGCACTCACTCCACTCTGCCTTCCACCCGCCTCAAGCAGTTTTCCCTCAGTCAGGAAGGCCTACGGGTGATTGAACGATGATAACCAAAATGACAACAAGTCATTCCATTTCTTGAGCACATGCTACGTACCAGGCACTGTGCTAAGCCTAACCACAGCCTGAGAGATACCCATTTTGCAGACCAGGAAGATCGTGTGGTTCAAGTCACAGGATTAGAAGATGCAGAGGCAGAGCTCAAACCCTGTGCTGTCTTATTAAAAAAAAAAAAAAGCCCAATTCTTGATCTCTGCACCCACAGCCTCCATCTGGGAGCCCTTGAGGCCACACAAGACATTCCTGGCTCGGCCAGGACCCCTGGCTCCAGCAGCCGGCAAGAAGGGAGCATCCAGCCCCCCAGATTAACCCAGCATGCCCCTCGGCTCCAAGCTTGGCCTGGTCCAGCCTCAAAACATCTAATGGAGCCTAACGTAGCCCCAAGCATGGCCCGCCCCATGCCGGCTCCGGCCTGCGCACACCTCCTATCCCAGAAGTGGGCATGAAGCAGGCAGGGCCGGAGACAGGAAGAAAATGTGCCATAAAAGGGGGGCGCTGCACTGTGCCAGGGGAGCAACAGCATCATGGGGGCAGCAGGGCGGCCACAGTGACCCAAGGAGACAGCTGAGGCAGGGGCTTCAGGGACACCCCAGCCATTCCCCCTTCCCTGGAAGGAGCGTGTGTGTAGCTGCCCAGAAACAGGGGTCCGTGAACATTCTACTGCCCACGTGGCTGTGTGGCAGGAAATGTCAGCAAGCATGCAGGTCTATATATGCACCTAGGTGAGCCAACAGCATTGCGTCTTACATAAAGGTGTGTGTCTGTCCATCCCTCGGTCCTTGAGTCTATCTGTCCTCGAGTCTATATGAGCGAGAGCGGGGTGCGGGGGGGGGGACACACACTTGAGTCAGCCTCTCTCGGACTGTCTCTTGGATATGTCTTCATGAGCCTACATCGATATACATGTCCCATCACAAGGCGGGTGTGTGTGTGTGTGTGTGTGCGCGCGCGCGCGTGCGCGCGCGCGTTGTGGGTGGGAGCGAACACAGGTCCACCATTTCCTGTGTCTGTAAGTGTGTCAATGTCCATGTGTCTGTCTGGATGATCACCACGAGCAGGTCATTTATGTCCGCATTTTAGGGGCGATGGTGATGTATGTGTACGTCCACGTTCTGGAGCGTGTCTATTTGCCGGGGAAGGGGGTCCCATCCGTCCATCCCCTCCTGTCTGCCGAGGACTCAGGCCTACGGCTGCAGTGGGCTCATGCAGCGCCAGCAAGCGCCCCGCCCAGCCGCCCTGGATTTCGATGCTTTTTCCAGAAGGAGATTTCCTCCCCCCCCCCCACCGCCCTTCCCCCTCGCCCACAGTGCCTTTCCCCGCCAGGGCCCCGCTGCTCCAAGCTCGTTCCTGCTCAATCATTTATTGACTTTAAAATCGAAGCCAATTCTGGGTTGAAAAAAAGAAAAGGGGGAGAGGGAGAGAGAGAGAGAGAGAGAGAGAGAGGCCACAGAGACAGAGAGAGTCCGAGACTCGTGGGGAGGGGAGAAGCAGAGATGGGGCCAGAACCAAAGTCAGAGACAGAGACAAGGAGAGACAGGGACAGTTAAAGATCTAGAAGGACAGAGGCAGAGAGAGAGAGAGAGAGAGTGAGAGAGACAGAAAAGGGGCAGAGCGAGCCAGATATAGAGACAGAGACAGAGAAAAAGACAGAGAGTGGCAGGGCAAATTATGGAAGCAGAAAGATTTGTAAAAACAGAGACTCTGGATCCAAGAGATGTGACTGTCGGGAGGGGCAGACCAGACCCTGCTGACCAGCTGACAGCAGCCGCCGGCACAGAGCTGAGGGATGCAACCCAGAGACACCATGCCCGCTCTCCTCCCCATCCACCCTGGCACACTCAGGCCTGTGACAGAGCTGAGCCCTTGCTCCCTTCTGGGGTATCACAGAGTCAAGCCCTGGCATGGCCCGTGGCCACGGTGTGCCCCAGCCCTTTCCTAGTCTTACCACCGGGGGATCGGCTGGCATTTTCTATCCCAGGGGCCCAAGCCCTAGCCAGGTCTCCGGGGGCAGGCCAGGGTGCCGGCGGTGTAGCTGGGGGGCAAGGAGACACTCGAGCATGGGGTCTTGATTCCACTAGGCCCCGAACACCGGCACGCAGTCCAGCCAAACACAGCCCCAAAGGCAGCCACAGCTCAGACCCCGCTGGGTGGACGGGGTTGTCATGCGGCCCAAGACAGAGCGACTGGCCAGTCAGAGGCACAGATGCGGGGGCCGGGGCAGGGGGTGGGGTCCCTCATACTGACACAGTGGCCAGAGTTCCTGCTCACACCTGCATGCACACTGTGATACATACACGTGCGTGTGCACCTCACCAACACTCACGACACCCAGTTGCGAAACAGGAAAACCCGCTTTCCGGGCCACACACATGTCCATACCACGCAGGCCTGCCCACCGCCACCCAGAGGAGCCACAGGCAGACCCCAAGACTGACACACACATACACACTCGCATCTGTGGATACGGGAGTATGGTGTGGCCACGGCTGACACGCAGCCCCTGACATGCTCTCTTGCCCCCTCGCCGCACATCACCACCTGGTAGCAGCCATATTCACTTGGACTCCCACTCCCATCTGTGGGCACGCTTGGCAGAAGGCTGGCAAGGCTCAGGCTGGGCAGAGGAGACAATTAGGACCCCGGGCCGGGCCTAAAGATTCTCCTCACACACGCAGGCCTTGCTGCCAGGCAGGGCGAGGCAGCCCCCAGGTGTCCCCTCTTCCGAGTCTGTGTTGCCAGCAGCGGCCTGGCCCGGCAGGCAGCGCTACCAGGGCCACTGCGGGACTCTGGACACTTCTTGTGCCCTCTCAGAGCCTGGGGCCACCGCCCAGGGAAGGCGGAGTGGCAGGGCAGGCATCCCCCGCGCTTTTGCCTCCGCGGAGCGCTGCGCAGGGAACTTCGCTGGAGGCGGGACGCGCTCTGCTCTCGCAGCGCGCCAAGGTCGGCTGGGTAGTGCCCGCGGCTGACCCGACGGCGTGGCCGCAGCACCGTCGGCCGCATCCACGGTTGCCTCCCGCCCCTCCCGCCTCTGGGCGGCAGGACAGGATTCCCCCACCCCGGCCCGCCTGGTCCACCGCGCCGCAGCCGGGGTAGCTGGGGCCGGAAAGTTTGCGCCGAGGAAAGTTTGGGGCGGTGGGGGGGCCGCGGCTGCGACGTCCAGGGTCGGCCGAGAGGCGCGGCCCCGGCTGGCAGCGCGCCCGTCCCTCCCTCCCCTCCCCTAACCCTCCGAAATTTGGGAGCCCCGCCATTTTCTTAGCCCCGCTCCCATGTGAGGCCTGAACAAAGACTTTGGGGCGACGCCCGGGCCGCTCGGCCGGCCCCGGGCACCCCGGCTGCACGCAGGGGCCGCCGCCACGCATGCCGGCCGCTGCCACCCTCGGGAAAAGCTGCGCCCGCCCCCAGAGAGCGCCGCGGGACCCAGTCCCCGCTCTGCGCCCTCGGGACCACCCCCCTGCCACTCTGTCACCCCCGCAACCACTGCCAGTGGCCACGCTGCCCGGGTGCACAGCACAGTCGCCCACAGGTCGGCGGGAGTCCACCGCACCCCAGTCGAGCGCGCGCGCGCACACACACACACACACACACACACACACACGCACTCCCGCTCCGCGCTCCAGGGGCAGCGCCACGCACGCAGCCGGCCACCCCCAGAGCCCCCAACAGGAGTCCGCCCGGTGGCCAGGGTCGCACGCGCACCGTGACGCCCGCAGGCGTGCCGGGACTGCCCACAGCACGGCTTGCACCCCTCGGCCGCCCGCAGGCTCACTCCCCCCCCCCCACCCCGGCCGCCGCGCGCCCCCTCCGGCCGCCCGTCCGCCCGCCCGCCCGCCGGCCTCCTGCGCCCGCTCCCCTCCCCGGTC
>NW_024412431.1:4150355-4151567 GCF_014898765.1 Herpailurus yagouaroundi | reverse complement strand
GCTGAGACCACCTCCCCACCTCCCACGACACCCCCACCCTGTACCCACACCCACCCACACATATGCACGCACACATCCGCTCTGCTCCCCGCTCCACAGCTGCCAGCTGGGGGATTTTTGTGAGGCAGAGGAGGGGGGCGGGCTCTACAGGGCACCCGTACCCCCCACCCCCTCCCCCCCAGAGCCCGGGTCTCAGGGCACACCTGGCCTTCGAGAATTCTCGGGGGAGGAGGGCACTGCCAGGGGGCTGGGCACAGCTGGGATGCCGCAGCTGGAATCCCCCACATTCCTCCCTGCCGGGACTGCCCACCTGGCTGCAGCTGGCAGCAGGTGTGTTCTCACAATGCAGGTGTGTGGAGTAACGAGGAGGAGGGAGGATCGGGAACCAGGCCGACGGCATTACCTGGCCAGGGCGCTGGGGGTTGGTGGAGGGGAGGGCACTGAAACATCTGGGCTCTGGCGGCCATGCCCTGGGCCACTGAAGGCGGGGCCGGGCACCGCTGGGCTCCGAGACAGCTGGGCAGGCCTCCTGGGGGAGGCGGGAAGACATCTGGCCCACAGGATAAGTGAAAAGCCAGTCTATAGCTGTGGCCAGGGTCAGGGAGAGGGGTGCTCTAGGCCTTCCCGACAGCACTAGGGATCCCCACTCTCCAAGAGGGCCTGACATCTCCCCTGCCCAGCCTGGCAGGCATGGTCTGCGCCCCAAACCTGGGGTTCTAGCTTTGTGCTCGCTGCCCTCACCCCGGGCTGGGAGCCCCTGATGGGTGGGGTCTGAGCCTGAGGTATTACAGGCCTGGCTCCCAAGGCACTCACACTTGGCCAGGCACCCGGGACCATGGCTCTCACGCGAGAGAATCCCAGAGACACACAGGCATACTCAGACGCACAGAGATGCGGACCCTCCCCCTCTGGGGGAGGACATCCAAAACGCCATGATCACACACAGACACACAAACACACACATAGCCACACAGAGAATCCCACCAGACCTTCCCAGATCCGTCCACAGAATAACACCAGGAACGCTCCAGTGATCCACAAAGACCCTCACCATCACAGAGACCCCCACAGAGACCGAAACCCACACCAACTTGCAAAGACACACTCAGACATAGGCAGCCATGGTTGTACAGACTCCCAGAGTCAGTCACCCTGAGCCCAGTTACACAAAGTCACGTAGGGCCCCCAAATCCCGTACGGGACAAGCCCATG
>NW_024412431.1:4060355-4145355 GCF_014898765.1 Herpailurus yagouaroundi | reverse complement strand
ACACACACGCTCCCCCAAGCATGGAGAAGCCCCGTGCCTTGGCAGCAATGCAGCCCCTGGGAACGGGACCCCCGGGACAGGGCTTGTCGTGCACCCCCGTGCCCACCCCAGCCCTCCCCTGCCCGGCCGGCTGGCGGGCTTTAATACAGATGCCAAACTCATAATTGTAACTGAGGGTGACAGGGTCACCTTGAGCCCCAGATGCTCGCGCGGTGACAGATGGCGCTGGCAAACCTGATTAGCGGCCCCCGTGCCAGCGCCTGTGGCACCTGCATCCCTCGCCCCTCCCCCGCTCCCCCACCACTCATTACCCACCCATTACTGGGCCTGGGGGGGCGGGGGGCGGGGGCCGGCTGGCACTGCCCAGGAGGGGGCAGGGACTCCGGGGGCCCCCTGGCACCAAGGCTCCCAGCTGGCTCCCCGGCTGGCAGGAGGTGGGCACAGCTGAAGGGGGGGGAATCAGGCGCCTCGTGCCTGCCAGAGCTCGGACTCTGCCTGGGGTTTGGCACAGAAGCCTGGAGGGAGGGGGGGAGAGTGCGCCCCCTGTGGGCCCCTGGTGACCCTGCCCCCCACCAGGGGCCCTTGAAGCAGGGCCTTGGGAGCTGGCCGCCTGGCCTGTTCCCACCCCTCTATGCAGGCCTGTAGGGTCAGAGGTCGCAGGCTCCCACGCCCTGCTGGCCCATCTGTTTCCTCGGGTCCCCTCCTTCTGCTCCCCTCACCTGGGGCCTTCCTTCCTGAGGCAGGAAGAGGGCTGAGAGGGGCCTGGCCGCCCCCCCCCACCCCGCCCCACGCTCCGGGGGGCATTTGGAGTCAGCCCTGACAGCGCCACATGTCCCCACGTCTGTGCCAGACGAGCCCATCTGCCAGGGCCCCGGTTCCAGCCGCCCGAGCCAGGCTGCCCTCATGCGCTGCAGACCCTGTGCCCAGCTAAGGAGGGAGCACCCCTGACGCCCACACCCCAACACAGGGCCACCCGTTCCCAGGGAGCCCCAGTTGGAGGAACACACACACACACACGCACGCGCACGCGTGCGCGCACACACACGCACAACTGGGTTTGGCCAACCTTTATGGTTCCTGTTCAATACCACACTGTGCGTGGGGCTGTGTGGAAAGTTAAGGGAGCGGGGCAGGAGGGGCGCTGGGATCACACGGGTCCTGCCTCTGACTTGGGGGGCCCCAAGTCTCCCCCAGCAGCTATGTCTGCCTCCCTGTCTTGGTTTCTTGGAGGGGGGGTCCCTAGGACGGGGTCATCCCTGTGTCTCCTGGTCCGTGTGGGACCATCTGTCCTCCCTGTAGCTGGGAGCGTGTCTTTCATTCTGGGAGAGGAGGTCCAGCCTAGGGGTCAACGTTGGGTGCCACACTGTCCAGGATTCGAATGCCAGACCTGCCACTTACTGCTGTGGGACCTGAGCGAGTGGCTTTGCCTCTTAGAACCTCAGTTTCCTTCTCTGTAAAATAGGGTGATGCTAACCCCCATCTCATTAGGCTGCTTCGGGGATGACATAAGTCAGCGTGTGTCAAACGCTTAGCGCAGGGCCTGGTAAACTGAGTGCTATGATTATGAGTGGCCCACCCCCACAGCTGGGGACGTGCCTGGTGTCCCTGGGAGCGGGGCAGGGACGCTGGAGACCTGTCAGGCTGTCCCTGTGTCCCTAGTCTCTTGACCCAGCGTACATGACCCAGGTTGGCATCTTTCTGGGCGCGTCTGCCCCCGTCTCCCCAAGATGTGCACATTTGCGTGTCCCTCCATCGTGCTCAGATCACGCCTTCGGGCTGCACTGACATCCTTCAACCAGCACAGTAGACGTCTTCATCCGTCGACGGGAGCCGGGGCCGCTCGCCCGACACCACAGGACCACGGGTGCCCAGCGCTTTCGAGTGGGCACACAGCTGTTGCAAAGGACGAGTGGGGTGGGGTCCAAGCCAGGGACGTAGAGGGACGAGCAGTGGCCAAAGCAGAGGTGGTTTCGGAGGTGAACTGCGGTGCAGCCGGGCTGGGAGATCGCCTGGGACAGGGAGATCGGTGGAGTGTGGGGCCGGAATGGTGAGAATAATCTCCCATCCACTCCCACCCCACCTCGAGAGGCCAGGTTCAAATCCTGACTGCCATCGGCTGGCTGTGTGACTTGGGGCAAGCTACCCAGCCTCTCTGGTCCTGTTTCTTTACCTGTGAAATTATGGAAGTTCGACCAGGAAAAAGAGAAATCAACCTACCCTTTTTGTTGTTGTTGTTGTTGTTAATGTTTGTTTATTTTTGAGAGACAGAGCGTGAGCGGGGCAGAGGCAGAAAGAGAGGGAGACACAGAATCCGAAGCAGGCTCCGGGCTCTGAGCTGTCAGCACAGGAGCCGGATGTGGGGCTCGAACCCTCGAGCCTCGTTTGGTGCCCCAATCTACCCTTTCAACAGAAAGGATTAATACAGGGAAGGGCCGCTCCTCCTGAGCAGGAGACGATGATGAAGGAGGCACCTCTCCGGATAAGGGATTGCAGAAAAAGTTAGTATTACAGGAACCTGGTGGGGATTAGACAGAAAGCCCTAGCCTCTTGCCTAGCACACAGTAAGCGTTCAGTAAAAGTCCCTCCTATGGGGGCCCCTGGGTGGCTCAGTCAGTTAAGCATCTGCCTTCAGCTCAGGTCATGATCTTGAGGTTTGTGAGTTCGAGCCCCGCGTCGGGTGAGCTCGAGCCCTGGTTCAGGTGAGCCCCGCTTCTCTCTCTCCCTCTCTCTCTCTCTCTCTCTCTGCCCCTCGCTCACTTGCACTCTTTCTCCCTCTCTCAAAAAAAAAAAAAAATCCTCCTCTGGTCCCCTCCAAGTAAGTGGCTCTATCAACTCGCCCCAACTTCTCTGCTTCAACCCTGTGTTCCTGCCGCCCTGCGAGCCCCGTCCTCCTCAGTCATTCTGCCCCAGCCACCCCGGCCTCTTCCCTGTTCCAACACAGCACCATGCCCACCTCTGGTCCACTGGTCCATTGCGCTTGCTGTGCCCTCCACCTGAGTTCATCCCAACGCATCTTTTCTCAGAAGCGTCCCCAAGGGAAATGTCACCCCCCTGGTGGTCTCTTTCCTGGGGCTCGTAGTAATTTATAGTTGTCTCTCTTCTTTTAACGTTCCTCTCCTAGAATACAAGCTGCCTGGGGACGGGGACTTTCTCTGCCTTGTTTATGGCTGTAACCCCAGCAGGTGCATCATAGCAAAAGCTAACACTTACTGACGGAGCCCTAACACCATGCCGGGACCCATGCTACTCACCTTAGGTGAACTCTCTCCTCCCACAATGCTACAAGCTGGGGCCATTATTGTCCTCAT
Source organism: Herpailurus yagouaroundi (assembly GCF_014898765.1). Classification (NCBI taxonomy): domain Eukaryota; kingdom Metazoa; phylum Chordata; class Mammalia; order Carnivora; family Felidae; genus Herpailurus; species Herpailurus yagouaroundi. Next base: position 4,142,047 of record NW_024412431.1, on the reverse strand, counting down.
TTACTGATGAGGGAACCCGAGGCTCAGAGTAGTCCCTCACCTAAGTCCACACAGCTGCCAAAGGGGCTGCTGGCCCTGGGAACACCTCTGTGCCACCCCGGGGCAGTTGCCGCTCTGGGAGAGGGTACGCAGCTGGATCCCAGGCCAGGGGTCCCCTCTGCTGGGCACAGCGTGCGTGGCTGTGCAGGGCAACTGGGGCACAATTCAGGGCCAGGTAGCTGGCCCAAGGCCATGCAATCGCCACCGTATCACCTTCGGCGAAAGTTTGCCGAATGAATAATGAGCCAAGGGGGCTTGGGAACTGACACCCTGCGGGGCATCGTTCCAAACACCTTGCGTGCATTCACATCTGTCATTAAGTCTGTTTTGCCAAGATAGGAAACGAGGCTCAGAGAAGGGAAGCCACTTCCCCTGGGTCACACAGAAGTCATCAGTTAACTTGAAGCCAGGTACACGGAGCACCAAAGCCCGCGTTATAAACACACGGCATGAATTCCCACAGCTCTTAAAGAGCACTGACTGAATGCCCATAACCATATCTGTCTCGTTCTGATGCCCAATAGCCCTTAGGAGGCAGGCACTATTATTCATTTAATCACTCATTCATTCAACAAACACTGAGTGCCCACTGCGTGCCTGGCTCTGTTCACAGGCCTGGCGATGGGGATACAGAAGTGAACAAGGCATAATAATCCGTGCTCTGCTGGAGAAGACATCCTAGTGAGGGAGACGTGACAAATGCAACCACAAAATCAGCTTTACGTGTTAGGCGATGAGGTGTACTACAGTGAGAAATAAAGCAGGAAAGAAGGAACAGGTGAAAGGTGTTGCATCTTTAAATTGTGTCTGAGAAAAAACCTGAAGGAGGGAAGAGAAGGAGCCACAGAATATCTGGGGGTGGGGGAGTGGAATGGCAGAGGCAAAGGGAGCAGCCAGTGCAAAGGCCCTGAGGTAGATGTGGCATTGGTGTGTCCGGAAAAAAGCAAGGTGGCTGGTGTGGCAGGAGTGAAGGAGGTGACAGGCAGAGAGTGCCGGGCCTTGTGGGCCCCGGGAGGGACATGGCTTTGCTCTGACTGGAGTGGGAGCCGTGGAGGGCTCTGAGCGGAAGAAGGAGGAAATCTGACTCAGGTATTCACAGGTGCCCTCTGGCCACCAAATGGAAAAATAGGCCTGGGGGAGAAGGCAGCCATAGAAGGGCGGGAGACCAGGATGGAAGTAACTGCATGGTTGGGTAGGAAAGGCTTAGGCCTCATCTTCTAAGGGAGGAAACAGGATAAGAGACGTTTAGGCGGAGGGTGCGAGGCCGGACCCCAGATCTGTGCAGGACCACCGTCTTGTGCTCTCCGCCAGTGCTGAAACTCGGCCCTCCTCTCCCCCTGCCACCCTCACCTGGGTGAACGGCACAGCCTTGCACCTCTCCCGGGTCACTTCGTGCGGGTCCAGGGGCAGAGACATGGTGGGGGCCGCTTCCTGCCCCTGCTGCAGACTACCTCTCCCCAGCCGGCCAGTTTTCTGCAGGCCCAAGAAGGCCTTCCAGCTGCTGAGGGCAGAGGATTGTACCTGGGAGGCTGGGACCCCTCGGCCCAGAGCCCGGGTCTCATTGGTGGCAGCCCAGAGCCGAGATGGGGGCCCCTGGGGTCCGGGCCTCCCAAAGCCTGTGGGCAAGTGGGCCCCACTGAGCAGGCTCAGGAGAGCAATCAGCTGGCGGAGGAACATCTGTCCGTCTGTCAATCTGGGACTGGGCTCAGGGTCCTGGGCAGTCGACCCTGCTGTCTGGTGGGTGGAACCGAGGCCCTTCGGACCTGCTTTAAATGGCTTTCCCCCAACCTCTGCAAACCCACAGTGGGAAGGAAAATAAACTGAGGCCTGCTGGGTTCCCACCCCTCCCCCCACCAGCCTGGCAGGGAGCTGGGGGGGGGGGGGGGGCTGGGTCTGTGGGTGTGTGGGCCTTGGGGATGGGAAAGGCAAGTCTGGAAACAGGGACTCAGGGGCACGATGCCTGGAGGCTCTGAGGGGGCTCCTTTCTAGGTCTGGGGCACATCCATCCCTCCGTTTAGCAAAATCAGACAATTCCAGCCAGGCCTCTCAGGTTTCAGCCTGAGCATTGCAACTTTTTTTTTTTTTTTAAGTGTTTTTATTTGTTTTTGAGAGAGAGAGAGAGAGAGAGAGCGAGCATGGGTGGGGTAGGGGCAGAGGGAGAGAGACACACGCACGCAGAATCCGAAGCAGGCTCCAGGCTCCGAGCTGCCAGCACAGAGCCCGACGCGGGGCTCAGACTCGTGAACCGTTGAGATCATGACCTGAACCCAAGTCAGACGCTTCCCGGACTGAGCCACCCAGGCGCCCCAGCGTTGCAACTTTCTGGCCGTGCAACCTCTGTGAAGTCCCTTCACCCCTCTGGAGGCTCAACGTCCTCTTTGGTTCCGGGGATGTATATAATATGTTATTAACTCTCCCTACCTGGTGGGGCTATTCTGAGGACTCAAAGGAGATAAGTTACCCAAGCAGCTTACAATAGAGGCTGATACACAGTAGAACCATGAGTAAACTATGATTAACTTCATTATAGCTGTTTTTCCTTTAGCACCTATTAGAGGCCAGGCGTGATTCCCAGCCCTGGGGACTCGGGGGGGGGGGGGGGGGGGCAAGACAGAAATGGGTTCTCGCTGTGGATGTAACACTGCAGTGCAGAAAACAAGCAGTACAAGATAAGATGATGTCAGGGTCTGAAGTGTTAGGTTATTTAAATAGCATGTGCCTATTTAAGTCAGGGCGGGGACTTCTGCCCCCCAGGGTGGTCAGAGAAGGCCTCCCCGAGGAGGTGACATTTTTGCAGAGCCCCGAGGTGGTGCTGGAGGCGATGGGAACAGCCCGGTGGGGGGTGGAGGCTGGAGGGCTGGAAGCACATGAAGAGGGTGGGAGCCGTGTCCCAGGCTTTGGAGCCCCGGGGACGCCTGGGTGGGGGGCCGGGCAGGGCCCTGGCACCCCCGTAGCCCCCATTTCGCACCCAGGCGAGGAGCCGCCGGCGCAGGGGCCGTGAGAAGCCGCACGGCCGGTCCTTCCCGCGCCCCGCGGGGCTGCGAAGTGCGATGGGGCGCGCTCGCCCTCTGGCGGCGGCTCTCGGGACTGCGCGGCAGCCGCGCCCGGGGCATCTGCCTCCTGGACGCCCCACCTGGAGGTGCGAGGGTGCTTCCCACACACCCCGCTGCATCCGAGCTCCTGGGCGTCCCCCAGCCCGCCCCCTCGAAGTCCTCTAGACCCAGCTGATGCCCAGGGCTAACGCCCCAAACTTTGGAGCACCGTTGAGCCCCTCGCTTTCTCTGACTGCACCCACCCCCCCCATCTGCTATGACGGCAAATCCCGTCTGCTCCAGAATCTACCTAGAATCCGTCCACTTCTCACTCCTCTCTCGCCCCCCGCCCAGACACGGCCCCTGTTATTTCCCCGCTTGAACCAGTACGGCCCCTCCACCCTGGGTTGGTGCTCGAGCTCCCAGCACCTCTCCGCAAAGTCTGTTCCCCCCACAGCAGCCAGGAGGCGCCGGTGAGCACTTGGGTCCGGGCACTTTTCTTTGCTCAGAACCTTCCAGGGCTCGCACCTCGCTCGGGTGACAGCCAAAGTCCTCACTGCAGCCCACAGGTGTCGCCCGTTTGCTCCTATCACCACCACCCCTTCCTCCTCTTTCCCACCCTCTCCCCCCTTCTTACTCCCTCCCTCCCCCCCCTCCAACCCCCCCCCCCTCCCCCCGCCCCGGCCTCCTTCGCTCTTCTCCAGACTCACCAGGCATAATCCCATAATACTACACAGTGGTACCGGGCTAAGGAACCTATTTTTTTTTTTTACACGGAAGGATATCCATGAAAATTAAGTTTACAGGTTTTTTTAAATGTTTATTTATTTTGAGAGACAGCGTGCACAAGCTGGAGAGGTGCAGAGAGAGACACAGAGAATCCCAAGCAGGCTCCCCACTGTCAGCACGGAGCCCCACACAGGGCTCAAACTCAGGAACTGTGAGATCACGACCTGAGCCGAAATCATGAGTGGGTTGCTTAATGGAGTGAACCACCCAGGCGCCCCCAAGAAAATTGAATTAAAAAAAATATTCGGATGTCTATTACATGCTGACCTTTTGGAGGAGGAGAGTAAGAATTTACAAGCTGGGGGTGGGGGTGGCTTAGTTGGCTAAGGGACAAACTCTTGATTTCAGCTCAGGTCATGATCTCATGGTTGGTGAGATCAAGTTCTGCCTGGAGCTCTGTGCTGACAGCACAGAGCCTGCTTGGGGTTCTCTCTCTCTCTCTCTCTCTCTCTCTCTCCCCACCCCGCTCATGCACTCACACACTCTCTCAAAATAAATAAATGAACTTAAAAAAATTTTTTTGAAAAGAATTTACAAGCTATGGTTTACTTGTACTTGCATTAAAAATTTTTTTAATGCATGTTAATTTTTGAAAGAGCATGAGCAGGGGAAGGGCAGAGAGAAGGAGATATAGAATCGGAAGCAGGCTCCAGGCTCTGAACTGGCAGCACAGAGCCCAAAGCAGGGATCGAATCCACCAACTGGGAGATCATGACCTGAGCTGAGGTCCCTGCCTAACTGATTGAGCCACCCAGGTGCCCCTACTTGTATTTCCATGTTGAAAAGAGCAGCAAGATTTTCCTTTTAGGGAGGGGTTTCACTTTAGAGTTTAAAAACTCTTTTAAGCATACAAAACCGAAACATAAGAAAAGAAAAAAACACAAATGAAAGCAATCTATATACCATTGTCCTGCCCTTTGCTTTTTAGGTGAACTATTTCAGGCATTCAAATAAGTATAGGTAAAAAAATATATATATATGACACCCCTAAAACATTTTTAAAAAATTAAAAAAGGAAAAAAAAAGGGTGCCTGGGTGGCTCAGTCGGTTAAGCGTCCTACTCTTAATTTCAGCTCAGGTCATGGTCTCATGGTTCATGGGCTCAAGCCCCACATTGGGCTCTGTGCTGACAATGCAGAGCCTGCTTAGGACTCTCTCCCTCCCTCTCTCTCTCTCTCTCTCTCTCTGCCTCTCTGCTCCCCACATCATGCACACTCACCTGCTCTCTCGCTCTCTCTCAAATGAACTTAAAATTTTTTTTAATGTTTATTTATTTTTGAGAGACACAAAGCATGAGCAGGGGAGGGGCAGAGAGAGAGAGAGAGAGAGAGAGAGAGAGAATCTGAAGCAGGTTCCAGGCCCTGAGCTGCCAACACAGAGCCCCACATAGGACTCGAACTCACGAGCTGTGAGATCATGACCTGAGCCGAAGTCAGATGCCCAACCGACTGAGCCACCCAGGGGCCCTAATGACCTCATTTTAATTACTTTCTTAGAGATCTTACTTCTAAATATGGTCACATTCTGAGGCACTGGCAGGTGGCACTTTGACATGTGAATCTCGGGGGGACATGACTCAGTCCAACAAGGACTGATACATGTTACAATATGGATGTGCCTCAAAAACCTGCAAATGAAGAATCCAGACACAAATTGCCACAAACGGCTCCATTTATATGAAATGTCCAGAATTAGGCAAATCCAGAGAGACAGAAAGGAGTTTACTGGTTGCCAGGAACTGATGGGAGGGGGGACTGGGGAGTGACTGTTCATGGGTATGGAGTTTCCTTCTGGGGCGATGGGAATGCTCTAGAACTAAATAGCGGTACTGGTTGCTCGATATTGTGAATGTACTAAATGCCACTGGAGTGTTCACTGCACATGATTGATTGTATGCTGTGTAAATTTTAATTTAAATGTAAATTAAAATTTCAACTTAAGACCTGCCCTCAGGGGGCGCCTGGGTGGCTCGGTCGGTTGAGCGTCCGACTTCGGCTCAGGGCATGATCACGTGGTTCGTGTGTTCGAGCCCCGCGTCGGGCTCTGTGCTGACAGCTCGGAACCTGGAGCCTGTTTCGGATCCTGTGTCTCCCTCTCTCTGCTCCTCCCCCACTCATGCTCTGTATGTCTGTCTGTCTCTCAAAAATAAGTAAAGCTTAATTTTTTTTTTTTTTTTTAAAACCTACCCCCAGAAGCCTTACCCCTTCTTTCCCCCTTGTCCCTTCCCCCCCCCCCCGCCCCCCGCCCCCCGGAGGGGGGCCGTTGGGGCGGGGGGTTTGTAAACCCCGGGGCCCGGCTGGGGGGGGGGGGGGGGGGGGGGGAAGCTAGTTTGTCGTCAAAGTGCCTGCTCTTAACTTCTAAGCTGATGTTTCCCAGAGTGGATCCGAAACCTCCTGACCTGGTAGGAAACTGCTGTTCAGAAATCCTGCACCATTGTGGGGACTTCCTTCCTCTTTCACCATTGTAGTTATTTGTGCGTCTCACCCACAAGACTGTGAGCTTGTCTTTGACTTTGAGGTCAAAGACCAGTTATACTTCATTACCTGTCTCTTCAAAGGTTCAGGAAGTAGAGAAGGTGACCACTGAGTTAAATCTGCATGACAAGAAAGAGCCCACCATATAAAGATCTTGGGAGACAGTTCTAGGCATAGAAACAACAGAGGTGATGCAAAGGCCCTGAGGCCAGTGCGGGTCTGGGACCATGTGGCCCCTTCTGCCACCTAATGGGTCTTCCTGCTTCTCCATGTTGCTCCACTCAATGTCTTTTCTTCTCAGCAGCCAGAGGAGAACTATAAATCATATCCATCTCTTCTCGGCTCAAAGACTTCCCATGGCTCCCCATTGCCCTTGGAATAAACCATATTCCTCACCATGGCCTATAATGCCCGCAGGGCTGGCCCTTGCCTATCATTCTTCACTGCACCTCCTTCCCCAACCCCCTTCGTTCACTGGACCTCAATCACAGTAGCCATATGTCCCTCAGCAAATCCCGGGGAAAGACTTGGATTTCTTGGGCACTTCAGGGAAACCTCCTCGTGGGCACAGGGGAACACAGATAGGGAGGCTCACTGCAGGATTATTTCTGCAGTCAAGAAAAATTGGAAACAAACGTCCATCAAAAGAGCCTGCTGTAATAATTATAGTTTATTCCTACCATGAACGATATGGAGCACAGATTTTTTTTTTAACTTTTTTTTTTTTTTTTTTTTTTTTTTTTTAAACCACTACGCTCAGTAAGAAATATACTTCAAGGCGCCTGGGTGGCTCAGTCAGTTAAGCGCCTGACTGTCGATTTTGGCTCAGGTCATGATCTCACAGTCTGTGAGCTTGAGCCCCCTGTCGGGCTATTCACTGACAGCACAAAGCCTGCTTGGGATTCTCTCTCTCTCTCTGCCTCTCCCTGACTCACGCACACTCTCTCAAAATAAGTAAACATTAAAAAAAAAAATTGGGGCACCTGGGTGGGTCAGTCGGTTAAGCGTCAGACTTCGGCTCAGGTCACGATCTCACAGTCCGTGAGTTCAAGCCCCGCGTCGGGCTCTGTGCTGACAACTCGGAGCCTGGAGCCTGCTTCAGATTCTGTGTTTCCCTCTCTCTGCCCCTCCCCCATTCATGCTCTGTCTTTCTCTGTCTTAAAAATAAAAATAAACATTAACAAAAAAAATTTTTTTTAAATAAGACACATACTTTATATTGTGAACCAGAAGCAGATTATATTTTCCAAAGAGACCTCAACGATATGCCCCATCCTCTGTGCTCTACATACAATCTTTTGTATGTGACCTTGAAAATCGTTTGATTGCATGACAAAGTCTTTGATCCCTCCCCTTGAACCTAGACTTTGTGACTGGCTCCACCAATAGAATCAAACAGAAATGATGTCATGTGACTTCTTTTTTTTTTTTAATTTTTTAACATTTATTTTTGAGAGAGCGAGCGAGAGAGAGAGAGACAGAGCATGAGTGGGGGAGGGGCAGAGAGAGAGACGGAGACACAGAATCCGAAGCAGGCTCCGGGCTCCGAGCCGTCAGCCCAGAGCCTGACGCGGGGCTCGAACTCACGAACCGAGAGATCATGACCTGCGCCAAAGTTGGATGCCTAACTGACTGAGCCACCCAGGCGACCCATGTCATGTGATTTCCGAAACTCAGTCATAAAAATGCCACGCACTTCGGCCTTGTTCACTTGGGACCCAGCTACCATGTTGTGAAGCGGCCCAAATTGGCTCACACGGAGAAACCGCTATGCAGATGATACTCCGCCCAACAGCCCAGCTGAGACTTCAGCTGGCGTCAATAATGAGACATGAATGAAGGAAGATGCCTGCCGAAGATTCTGGAGGCTAGGCATCAGGTCATTCAACTTCAAATTCTCCCCAGCAAGGGCCGCAGAAAGCATGGAACAGAGACAAGCCCTCCCCACTGGGCTCCGCCCAAATTCCTGATCTATAACACTCTTTGAGCATAATCAAAACGGCGGTTTGGGGCCGGGTTTGTTAGCAGCGATCACAACTGGAACATTAGCATATCCATATACGTATATGTGGCAGAAAGTTTTCTTTTACCAGAGGATACTTACCCTTACTACATGTGATACAATCTGGTATTTTTATTCTACTCTTTTTTTTTTTTTTTCTATGAAAAATAACCACTTGAGGGGTGCCTGGGTGGCTCAGTCGGCTAAGCGTCCGACTTCAGCTCAGGTCACGATCTCTCGGTCTGTGAGTTCAAGTCCCGCGTCGGGCTCTGGGCTGATGGCTCAGAGCCTGGAGCCTGCTTCCGATTCTGTGTCTCCCTCTCTCTCTGTCCCTCCCCCATTCACGCTCGGTCTCTCTCTGTCTCAAAAATAAATCAACGTTAAAAAAATAATAATAAATAACCACTCTACATTCATGTTCATGGGAACGTTATTCACAGCAGTCATAAGGTGGAAGCAGCCCAAGGGTACGTCGATGGACGAATGAACAGACCAAACGTGGTAAACACATACTCCGGGATATTATTCCGTCTTAAAAAGGAAGGAAATTCTAACACATGCTACAACGGGGACGTTGTTGAGGACATTAGGCTCCGTAAAATAAACCAGCCACGAAAGGACAAATATAACATGATTCTACTTCTATGAAATCCCTGGAGTTGTCAGATTCATAAGAGAAAGAAATAGAATGGCGGGTGCCGGGGCTGGGGGAGGGAGGAATGAGGAGTTAGTATTTAACGGGGACAGTTTCTGTTTTGCAAGATGACCAATTCCAGGGATGGATGGCGATAAGGGTTGCACAACCATGTGAATATGCTTGGAGACACTGAATAGTACACTTTGTTACTTTTTTAAAGTAATCTCTGCACCCAACAGGGAGCTCGAACTCACAACCCGGAGATGAAGAGTTGCATGCTCCACCAACTGAGCTAGCCAGGCCCCCCTAAATAGGACACTTTTTGATGGGGCGCCTGGGTGGCTCAGTCGGTTAAGCATCTGCCTTTGGCTCAGGTCATGATCTCACGGTTCGTGGGTTCGAACCCTGAGTTGAACTCTGGGCTGACAGCTCAGAGCCTGGAGCCTCCTTCAGATTCTGCGTCTCTGTCTCTCTCTCTGCCCCTCCCCCACTGGCGCTCTGTCTCTCTCTCTCTCTCAAAAAAACCCGAATAAACATTTTTTTAAACATTAAAAAAATAAAGTGATGATGATGGGGTGCGTGGGTGGCTCAGTCGGTTGGGTCCCTGACTTTGGCTCAGGTCGTGATCTCATGGTTCGTGAGATCAAGCCCCACCTCGGGCTCTTGGCCGACCGCATGGAGCCGTCAGCAATTCCGGTTGCTTGGGATCCTCTCTCTCCCGCTCTCTCTACCCCTCCCTTGCGCACGGTCTCTAAATAAATAAATAAATAAAAATTTAAATAAGTAAGTAAGTAAATAAAAGATCTGAAGCGATCCAGTCAAATGTTAATATCTGTTGAGTCTGGGTGATGACGCATGTGACTGTACTCATCTGTCCCTGTGAAATAATTTGTTAACACTATAAGTGACAATGCATAAAGCGAGGCTCTAGGATACATTAGAAACTGACACAAGTTGGGGAAGCAGCTCAGTCAGGGGAGCGGAGGATGGGAGACAGGTGGGCGTAAGACTGCTCACTGCAATCGTTTTTGTTGCTTGTATGTTTGTTTTTTTCACTTGCAAAATATAATAAATCTACAGGAAAGTATGCAAGCCACACATACACAGCTTAAAAAATACTTATAGCTCAGGCGTCACTGTAGCCAAGAAAGAACCCTGAATCCAGTCTATCTGGAGAAAAGCAAACAGAACAGGACTGCCCAGCCCAATGACCTGTCACGAAGCGGCCCCCTCCCCTTCCCACCCTGCCACGTGACCCACCAGATGCCTACTCGTCCCCGCCAGAGGTATCCCACCAGGACTTCGAGAATGATCGCTGCTGCCTTGCTTTCATCGGTCACCCCTCAAGGTGCGCATCCCTAATGACACCACTGGTTCTCCGCTTTCCACAAAAAGGATGACTTGTGAAAACTTCGCACAACGAAAAACAGCCCCTTGTGAACAGGAATCACGTGGGTCCTGCTTGTTACAAATGATGTCCCTGGGAATCACTCGCGTTGCTGTGGGCGGCTGTAATCTCTGCGCTTGCATTCCTGTGTAGTATTCTGTTGGTTGCAACATCAAAACCTAGGTCTCCGTTCTGCTGTGAATGGACTCAGGCACCCGCTGTTTCCGGTTTGGGATTGATACATACACGGCGCTGTTGCGAGCTAGGGTTCTTCTCCAGGCTTCCTAGTTCACTGCGCAAACTGCGATTCATGTGTGTGATAAAATACACGTAACGTTAAATATACCATTTTAATCATTTTCAAGCGTCGTGTCCAGTGCTATTAAGCACATTGACATTGTTGTGCAACCACTGCCACTCTCCGGCTCCAGAATTGTTTCGTCTTCTCAAACAGAAACCCCGTCCCCCTTAAACACTAACTAACGCCCATTCTTTGTCCTGCCAACCACCATTCTGCTTTCCGTCTCTACGGATTTGGTTCCCCCAAAGGACCTCATATAAGTGGAATCACACAATATATGTTCTTTTGTGACTGGCTTATTTCACTCAGTATAATGTCTTCCAGATTTACCCATGTTCTTCAGCCCATTTCCTTCCTTTTGAAGACTGAAATCCTGTTTTTAAAAAGTAGTGTTGGGGCACCTAGGTGGTTCAGTCGGTGGAGCATCCGACTTCGGCTCAGGTCATGCTGTTGCACTTAACGAGTTCAAGCCCCGCGTCAGGCTCTGTGCTGACAGCTCAGGGCCTGGAGCCTGCTTTGGATTCTGTGTCTCCTGTTTTTTCTGCCCCTCCCCTGCTTGCGCTCTCTCTCTCTCAAAACTCAACAAACATTTAAAAAAAATTTGTGTAAGTAGTATTTAATTTCTGCACCTTGATCAACCAATTTAAACATTTTTTAAATATGAAAAATTAAAAGGCATAAAGTAACAAAATATTTACAATAAAATTTAAGATCGAATTTCTACATAAATGTCTTAAATAACCATAGAACTTTAAATAAGTGTTTTAAATAGAAATTTAAACAGTTTAAACAATTGTCTAGGTAAGGTTTTACATAATTCTTTAAAATAAAAATCTTGAGGGCACCTGGGTGGCTCAGTCAGTTAAGCATCGGACTTCGGCTCAGGTCACAATCTCACAGTTCCCGCATTTGAGCCCTGCACTGGGCTCTGTGCTGACAGCTCAGGGCCTGGAGCCTGCTTTGGATTCTGTGTTTCCCCCTCTCTCTGCCCCTCCCCTGTTCACCTTCCCCGCTCACACACACACTCTCTCTCTCTCTCATTAAAAAATAAATAAGGGGCGCCTGGGTGGCGCAGTCGGTTAAGCCTCCGACTTCAGCCAGGTCACGATCTCGCGGTCCGTGAGTTCGAGCCCCGCGTCGGGCTCTGGGCTGATGGCTCAGAGCCTGGACCCTGTTTCTGATTCTGTGTCTCCCTCTCTCTCTGTCCCTCCCCCGTTCATGCTCTGTCTCTCTCTGTCCCAAAAAAATAAATAAACGTTGAAAAAAATTAAAAAAAAAAACAAACAAATAAATAAATAAAAACCCTGAAATAGTCAAAATCAAATTTAAAGCATAAAATGAAGCATAACAAATATTTAATGTTATGAACAATATTTAAGTATTTAAGATGAAATTTAAACATTTTAACGAATACCTTAAATAGATTCTAAATATTTAAAATATAAAGTAATATGTAGTTTAAACTTCACATGGAAGTCATATTTAAGTTTTTAAACATTTCATATTTACATTGTAAAATGAAAAATCAAATGCTACTTTAAGAATATAAAATGAAAATATAATGCGATTTTAATAAATAACTGGTAAAAAAAAAAAATTCTAAACTATACTTGAAGACGGATAAAAAACTTCTTACCCCCTCCTCTCCCCAGCCGGGAGCTGGGGCCACGGGGACTCCCCCTCGCCCCGCCCAGCCCGTCTCCGGACCTCGCGCGCAGGCAGTGTTGTGGCCAGCCCGGCCGGCCCGCGAGGACCCCGCGCAGCCAAGATGGCGGCGGCCGTGCGGCGGGCGCGCAGCCTGCTAGGGCTGGCGACGACCCTGGCCCGGGGCTCCCGGGACTACCGGGCGCCGCCGCCCCCACGCCGCTCGCCAGGGCCCTGGTGGCCGGACCCGGACGACCCACTGACCCCACGCTGGCAGCTAGGGCCGCGCTACGCGGCCAAGCAGTTCGCGCGGCACGGCGCCGCCTCCGGGGTGGCCGCCGGTTCGCTGTGGCCCTCGCGGGAGCAGCTCCGCGAGCTGGAGGCCGAGGAGCGCGAATGGTGCCCGAGCCTGGCGGCCATGCAGGAGTCGCTGCGGGTGCAGCGGCTGGCGGAGGAGCAGAAGCGTCAGGCCAGGTGTGTGCGGTGGGGTGGGCGCGGGGCTGCGGGCTGTGTCCTCTGCGGCCGGGCGGATGAACTGTTGTGCACGGTGCTTAACTCTATCCAGCGTCCATCGCAGGGGGGTTTGCGTGCTGTATGTAGATTTACCTGTATGCTCACCTAGCTACAAGACAGATTTTTGAGTAACAATTCGTTTAGCCACTCATCAAATCTTTACTGAGGGCCTCCCGTGTAAGGCCTTGTCCCAGGTGCCGGGCACAGAGCAGAGAACAAAACAAGATAATTTCAGGTGGGGGCAGAGAACCATGAGGAAGAGAGATAAAATTGAGTTAAAAGTGTGCCTTGGAGAGCGACTTTGGCTTGCAAGACCTCGAACCTCGGGCTCTGAGGACTCGATACTTAGAGACTTGAGTGGCCAGACATAGCCGTGGGGAGATCGTCGGGAGAGTGTTACTGGTACTGGGAACAGCTGGTGCAAAGGCCCTGAGGTAGGAATATGCTTTAAGAACTGCCAGGAGGTCAGTGTGACTGAGGAAGAGTGGGAGGTGATGGGGCCTGCAGTCAAGGGCAGAGGTCAGACTTGGAGACAACTCTGAAGAAGACTTGAAGAATGCAAGACCAGGGGCATCAGGACGGTACCACTTCCCAGAGGGAGTGGGCAGGCAAGTTGGAGGAGCAGGCCAGGCATGTTCCTGGTTTTCACTGTTCTTGTCCTCACAATAGCTCTAAGAGGAAGAGGGGATCTCCTTCATTTTAGAGATGAGAAACCGAAGCTTGGAAATTTGGAATCACTTGTCCAGTCACCCACGCATTGAACAGTGGATCTAGAATGTGAATCCCAGGCTCTACCCCATCCCAGCGGGATAACCCTGCCATCAGGCTTCAGATCTTTCACCTTCACGTCTCTAATCTTTAAAATGGGGCTGTGCCGCTTAACCAGCTGAGCCACCAGGCGCCCATGTCATTATTTTTCACCTCTGATAATATTCTTGATATTGAAATCTACTTAATCTGGTATTAATATAGCCACCTTGGGTTTCTTAAAAAACAAACAAATAAAATAAAATGGGGCCGTGCCTCACAACTACTCATAGGATCGGAGGGAAAGGTCCAAGCCATTTCTTGCCTTTACAACTGGGCCTGGCATACAGCAGGTGCTCAAGTGATGTCTGTAGGAGGAAAGCGCTGTGGGAATGGCCATACGGTGTGTGGCTCTGGGACGGCTCAGTAGACAGCTCAGGGAAATGCTGAGTTGACTCTGGGTCTCCTCCTGGGGGTTCTGGGGATCTGGCTCTCTTGTGCTCAAAATCACGCACAAGTTAGTTCCTCTCTCCTGCCCGTTACTTCAGTTGTCAAGGATTTTTCCTGACAGTTTTAACGACCACCGAGTCTTCCCAGTTTTTCATCTCCGCGGGGAAGTCAATGTGGGCAGACTAGGGGGTGGGCTGTGGGTAGACGGGTGCTCCTTTTCTGGCTGGGCGTCGCTGTTCTCACCGCCCCGCCCTCCGCTGCAGGGAGCAGCTCATTGCCGAGTGCATGGCCAAGATGCCACAGATGATTGAGAGCTGGCGGCGGCAGCAGCAGGAGCGCAGGGAGAAGGAGCAGGCGGACAAGGAGCGGCGGGCCCAACTGCAGGCTGAGGCCCAGGAGCGCCTGGGCTACCACGTGGACCCGAGGAGCGCCCGCTTCCAGGAGCTGCTGCAGGACCTGGAGAAGCAGCAGCGCAAACGCCTCAAGGAGGAGAAACAAAGACAGAAGAAGGAGGCACGAGCTGCTGCGCTGGCCGCTGCCACAGCCGAAGACCCAGCAACCTCCGTGGCACCCGGTTCCTGACTGGTCTTCTCCCAATAAAACCTGCCGCCTGATGGCCCCACCCCTGATTTTGTCCTCCTCTCTCATCAGGCCCCCTCCTGGGCCCCCTGGTTCCTTCCCAACACCTGGGGCCAGGGAATCCCCCACCTTTCCTGGCTCTGCTCACTCGGGGACTCTGGGCCCTGCTAGCTCAGGCTTCAGGGGGAGAAAAAGAGACGCAGTGGGGAAAAATAATGGAGGAGCAGATGGCAGAGGAGAAGAAGGCTTCTGTTTACCAACATTAATCTCCAGTAATTAGCCAATTACTAAGGGGGGAAGTGTAGCCAAAACAGACTGTGGTGCTGATGGTGGGGGGGGGCAAGGAGAAGCAGCCCTTCCAAGGCTAAATTGGGGCTGGGGCCCACTGCCTGGGAACGAGCTGGCCTCAAAGGAGGCTGTGGAGACGGGGAGCCCCAGTCTGCAGAGGCTGACAGGCCACTGCCCCTTCTTGGCACCGCTGTATCAACTGTGCCCAACCGGCCCCCAGACCCAGATGAGCCAGAGTAGGAAGCCCCAGTAGGCACACACCACAGGACTAGCGTTTAAAACTTTATTCGCTTCAAAACCTTTACCAGAGACACGTTCTGTCCTGGGGTGGGGGTGGCCTCGACCTCCGAAGCAGCTCTGATGTTACCCCCTCCCCAGGCAGGACAAGCCAGGCCTCCTCCTCCCCAGCAAAGGGATGCAGGCCAGAGGCCAAGGCCAGACTAGGGAAGGGATCCTTAGGCCTCCCGAGGTGCTCACCCGAGATGGAAAGGTTGGGCCACTCCTATGGAGAATCAAAGTTTGGGGCTCCAGCTTCCCCTCACCCTGGAAGAAGGCGGGCGGGGGGGAGGTCTCAGGGGCTCTTTGGGGGAGGGGGAAGCAGGCAGCCGCCTCTCCATCTGGCCGCAGGGAGCTGGGACAGAGGCCAAGAGGGGCCCATCTGTCGCCTCCAGTCCTGCCAGTTTCTTGGAGCAGGCAGGGCTGGGGCGGGGGATCAGGGACAGCTGTCTGGCCTGGGTCTTCTCAGGCCAAGATGGGAATAGGAGCCACTTTGGGAGGGTGGGAAGTTGTTTTTGTTTTTTTTTTTTTTTTTTAAGGTTTTTGATTTTTTTTCCACTTCTTAAATAAACATGAATATATATATATTTTTTTCTTTTATAAAACTTTTTGGAGCTGGGGGGTGGGGAGGTGGGGGGGGGGTGGCCTGGCCTCCCTGCATCACTCGTCCTCAAAGTTCTGACTCAGGAGGAAGTTGGCTGCCAAGTTCTCGTTCTTTTCACAAGCGAAGTAGGCCTGGATCACCAGGCTCTCTGGGAAGCCCAGGGCCTTCAACTGTGGGGAGATGGGCAGGTATGAGCAGGGGGTGAGGGCCTGGCCCACCAGGGAAGTCACCCCTCGGCCAGGCCTCTTACCCGCTCTATAGCTTCCTTCTCCTGTGGCGTCACCTGGATGTAGTTCATCTGCGGAGCCTCCTCACCTATGGCGCCCACCTCACCCTCCACGTCCGAGATGTCTGCCAGCTCCCCGGGGGGCTCGTTCAGCATCTGGATGAACTGCTCCTGGTGCCGACTGATTTGCTGTGTGAGACGGGAGAAAACGAGACTGTGACTCCTAGCCCTTGATGCCTTCCTCCCCAGGTCCTTAGCCCTTTTTCATTCATTCAGCATATATTTAAAGGGTGCCTGTCCTGGCCAACTAGCAACATAATGGTGGATACAGGCCCCATCCTGGTGGAGCTGATGTTCCAGGGTAGGAAGATAGACCACGAACAAGCAGACGAGTGGATGACGACTTACAATGTAAACAGTGGCCCCAGCATTCAGTAGGGTAAACGTTGGGCTAGAAAAAAAACACTGCCTGCCAGGAAAGGGAGGTCTGTGATCTGTAGGAGGGGAAGGGACATTTCCTCCAGATAGAACAATTAAGTGCAAAGGCCTGGAGGTAGAAATGTACTTGGCAAATCCCAGAAACAGAAGACCCATGTGGCATGAACAGAGTAAAAGGAACAAAAAGGGGACAAAACGAAAGATGAGACCGGAGAGGAAGGTGCAGGGACCAGACCTGTGTTCTTCTGCTTTCTAGTATGAGGGAACACCACAGTGATGGTTAAATAGCGAAAGATGTGATCCATATACTGTTTAAAAACATTAACTCACCCAGGTGTTCTACAGCTCTATTTACGTGCGACAACTTTATTTATTTATTTATTTATTTATTTATTTATTTATTTATTTATTTATTTCTGGGAGACAGACACAGAACGTGAGCGGGGGAGGGGCAGAAAGAGAGGCAGACAATCTGAAGCAGGCTCCAGGCTGTGAGCTGTCAGCACAGAGCGTGAGGTGGGGCTCGAACCCACAAACCATGAGATCATGACCTGAGCTGAAGGCGGACGCTTAACCAACTGAGACACCCAGGCGCCCCTATGTGTGACAGTTTTTAATTTCAAGGTAAAGAGTGCTTTTTTAGGAATCTGGCTCCTGGTGCAGCATGGACCATGGGGCGGTGCAGAAGCCAAGGCCTGGGTGGTGGCTGCCAGGAAACCAGGTGGGAGATGAGGTGGCAGCCACAGAGGTTGGGAGAAGGGCTGGGTTGAGTGAGATGTTCTGGCAAGACAGGTGATGGATGACCCCAGCAAGCTCCCAGGGCCTGAGGCTCAAGCAACCCCAGGCTGGTCCTTGCAGGGAAGGGGAGGCATGAGAAGAGGGTCTGCTCTGAAGTCTTAGACCTCTAGAAAGCACTTTCAGGGGTGCCTGGATTGCTCTCAGTCAGTTAAGCATCTGACTTCCGCTCAGGTCATGCTCTCGTGGTTTGTGAGTTCGAGCACTGTGCTGGGCTCTGTGCTGACAGCTCGGAGCCTGGAGCTTGCTTCTGATTCTGTGTCTTCCTCTCTCTCTCCCCCCCCCCACCCCTGCCCCAAAATAAACACTAAAGAAAATTTTAGAAGGAACGCAACATTTGGAGGTCCAGATTGGTCACGTCGATTTGGGGGGCATCACTGCCCAAGACGATATGCAGGAAGGACTAAATAAAAACAACAGAGGTGTGCAGCCTGTGCCCTGCAACATCTGGGGAAAGTAAAAAGGAGGAGCCAGGACAAGAGACCGAGTGTGAAGTGGAGAAGCAGCAGACGACAGGTCTTAAACCAAGAGAGGGAGACCTTCACAGAGGATCCAGAAAACCCTGTCACACCCAGGGGCCACTGCCCGTGTGCACAGGAACCTTCGAGGGCTGGATGGAGCCTCGTTGAGCACAGTGGTCCCAGAGCCAACTGGGACACAGTGGTTCTGGGCAGTGCCACGCAACCCAGTGGGCGCTTATGATGCACCAACTGTATGGAAGCCAGACACAAAGGACCCAGAGGCTGGAGGCAGACACACACCACACCAGCAGCCAGACTACTCCAAACTTCTGGCATCTGCCTCCATTAAAGAGGACAACAGCACTTACACCTCACAGGATGTTTGGTGGGAAAATTACATGAAACCAAGCAGAGCATCATACTGCCTGGAGCATCAGGGGGCATCAGACCTGCTTTCCAAACAGAGACTCCCACATACCAGGCCAGGCCAGGCTAGCTTTCTGGGGCCGTGACACCCGCACGGGGAGTGGAGGTGGTGCCTGCCCTGGCTCCCTCCACCCCCAGGGCCGCACCTGCAAAAGCTGAGGATTCTCCTGGCCCAGCTGCTGGAGCAGGGCGGGCAGTAGTGCTGGGTTCTGCTGAATCACCTGCCGCATGTTCTGGAACTGGGGCTGGTCCCGCAGGAACTCCAGGGGGTTCTCTCCTGCCGGCAGGAGGAAGGTGTGTAGTCAGATGCCATGCTGGACTCCCAGAAGCTCGGGAGCGGGGGAGTCAGATGCCTTGACAGACACCCCACATGCACATCTCCCAACCCGCTCACCTCCTTCTGTGGCTGGCTGCTCCGACACCTGGCTCTCCTGGACAGAACCATGTTCTGGCTCGGGGCTCCCAGGAATTCCCTGTCAGGGGTCCTATTTAGTTCTAATGCGCAGATTGCCTGTTGCCTCCCTCCTGCACGCATGGCCCTGGCAGAGGTCAGGTGAGGCCTCGGCCCTGCCCTCCCCAGGCCCACCCCACCCGCTCATGCCCAAGCTCCTGCAGGAAAGCCTTTCCTGACTGGAACCACAACCCAACAGCTTCTGAGGGCAGGTTTCGCCTCTCTCACCACCCGTTAAGGTATTTAAGCCCGAGTACTCCCTTGAGGCCTCCCCAGGAGGCAGCAGCCCCACCTCACCGTGAGTAGATACTCCACGGCTCGGTGGGGGTTGTTGTAGCTGGCTCTTAGGGCGGCCACGACCCGCTCCCGCTCATAGCCCATGGACATGATCTCTGTCAGCATCGTCTCATACTCAGAGCCAGTCACTGTGGAAGGAGCAGCAAGGCCTGGGTCACCAAGGAAAGGAAAGGGCAGCTCCCAGGCCCTCCCACACCCACACAAGGCCCAGCTGCTGGCTGGGGCACCCAACTGCTTCTGCCCTGGGGACCACCCACCCACCTAGCGTGGATGCCGCGTCTTCCTCTCGCCCGCTGCTACCTGAAGAGGGAACAGAGCTGCAAATTCAAGAGAGAGAAATCGGACCCTGACTTCCGGTGCTTGCCCTCCCCCAGATATGTGGAAACATGTATGAGGGCGTTGGAATGTACTGGGAGGACAGGGCCCAAGTTGGGGCTGCTGCTCCCTTGCCTTACCCTGACACAGACTCCGGGGATGTCGTGGGGACTGATTCCTCTGACGGGCTCTTGTCCTCTCTGGCAGTAGGTGAGGGCTGGGACATGCCTGAGGCAGGGGCCGGAGGGAAGGATGTGGAGGACTCCGGGGCAGCAGTGGGTGAGGCCTCTGGGGGTACTGAAGTGCCTGGGCTAGTTTTGGCCTGTGACACCCAGAAAAAGGAGCAGGCATCAATATCCCTATCTAGCCCCAACATCCCATCCTGTCTCTGCCCCGCCCTCTTCATAGCTAATCTCTCTGGGGCACACAGGCTCTTTACCAACTCCCCAGCTAATTCGCCCACCCCCCACCCCCAACCAGCACACTTCACCCACCTTGGTCACCATGACGACTACAAAGTTCTTCTCGTCGATGCGATAGTCCCTGATGGGGACGTCATCACTCAGGATTTTGCCAGCATAGATGAGCTTCTGTCCGGCCACGGGGAAAGCATCACGACCCTTCTCAGCTTCTATCTTCTCCTTTAGAACCTTCACCTGGAAGGAAGGGCACACTCATTGCAAACCTCAAGATTCTTTCTTTTCTTCTGGGGGCAGGGGGAAGCGGAGGGAAAGACACCACAAGCTTCGATGGCACAGAGGCTAAGCTTCATAGTCAAGAACACCAGATTCGAATTTGTTTGCTCATCCCACCATGCAGTGGAGCATTTCCTCAACACTTATGACATGCCGGGCGCTGTTATAGGTACTGAGCACACAGCAAGGAACAAAACTCATCCGAGGTCCCTGCTTTCGTGGAGACAACACTAATGTGAGAAGAGGAAAACAAAACAAACGTAACTTCAAAAGATGTAAGGTATGCTAAACATAGAAGGAAAAAGAAATAAGACTCTTCATTGCATGCTGATGACAACGCTCAGTTTTCCCAAAAACGCCTTACATACATACGATGTATACACATCACTTATAAAACCTCATTGCTGCATAAAACAGGTATCGTTAGCCTTATTCTATATTTGAGGAAACACAGACACAGAGAAAAAATTAAGTAGCTTGCCCAAAGTCAAACCGTTGGGCTAGTCAAAAAATGAGTGCTTCTTCCTCTTCTACAAAAAGCGTACTTCGATGTCTCCTTCATGAGCTAGTTGTGCAAAAAGTACCAACCAGAGTTTAGACACTCAATATATTTCTTAGGTCCTAAGTCTCTTTTCAACTAAAAATGCAGCATAATGTTTACACCACGGGCTCTCACCTGAGGCAAAACCAAATTTCAATCTCCATTCTGCTATTACCTGCTTTTCTAATGGTGACAAAGTTCTCTAATTCCTAAATTTCCACATCTGTAAAACGTGGTGGATAAGTCAAGAGTGCTCAAATGACAAGCCTGTTTTGCAGATTTAAGATTAACACTAAAACGCTCAGCGGCTGGTAAAGAACAAACCACCAACCAACAAACATAAATCACTGAAAGTCAAATGGTTTATCATTTTCATCGTCACTGCCGTCACTACTTGGAATCTCCTGGTCACTACTCCCAAATTCGGCCACCGACGTCCCCAGGAGACGCCTGCAAAGCTACGAACTCGGAGCTCCCGTCCGGAAGAGCGTGGCCTGTCCCGGAATCGGAGCCAGCGGCTCCAGCGACCCGCGAGGGCACTGACATTGGAGACGGGGCCCGATGGGTGCCCCGGGGGGTGGGGCCTCGTCCAGAGACCGGCCCACAAACGCCATCAGCACGAGTCGCTGGGGGCTGGGCCGAGAACCAGAGGGAGGCTCGGGAGCCAGGCGAGTAGGGAGGGGTGGGCAGGGCCCTGCCCGCGCCGTCCACCCCGCCCCTTCAGTCGGGAGCCCGTCCTCCCCGCCCCCACCCACCCCCGGCACCCGTCGTTCCCGCCCCCGGGCTCCGGTCCAGCTCCCACCGTCTCGTCAGGCTCCATGCGGATTTTGAAGGTCTGCTGCTGCAGCGTTTTGAGTGTGATGGTGACGGCCATGGCAGGGCCCGAGCGACGCGGCGGCCCCGGGATCCTCACACAACATGCAACTCACGCCGCCGCCATCTTAGCGCCCAGCCGCGCCGCGAGCCGACCGCTTCCGGGGCAGGCGGTGCGCGCGCCGACCACCAGAGCACGTGACCTGCGCGCGCCCCCTTAGCCTTGGTAGGCATGCGCAAGAGAGAGCCCTTTGGCCAGGCATGCGCAGACTACAGTCTGCGCCTGGGGTCGGGGCGAGCCGCTTCTCAGTCAGCACGCATAACGTCACGTGGTTTCCTGCGAGTGACGCCATGCCCGTTAGCGGTGACGTCATACAGCCACAAAATGGCTCCGACGACCCCACTTTCGTGCTCCTATGAGTTTGTTGATTACATTGAACAGTTTTTCATGTACTTATGGATATTTATATGTCTTCCATAAAAACTTCATTTTTGTCTTCCAAATGAGTTTTAATTCTGGTCTGGCCACCCTCACAGGAACCCTTACTCAGGGCTGGAAAAAATACTCCAAAGGTCACCAACAATTAAATAAAAATTCGGGAAACCACATTTGGCTGCGGAAACAGGAACGACTGGCATTTTGTGACCTCATTCGTTACTGAGGGAGAGTTGGATTTTGGGAATGAACCTGCAGTACTAGTTCCTGGGTGCCCCATCTCTCTCTTGCTCCTTCCCTGACCACTTTGTTCACCCCAGTATCCCCAGTCTGACCCAATTATTTAAGTAAACTTTCACCTTTCAAGGCTTCCCTACACTGAATACAGAATCTCTCCACCAACTTTTCCTGGATACATCAATTCTAGAGGCCTCCCAGAGGGGTGGGGCTGGACCACAGAACACAGTAGGGTAAAGCATGGTGAACCATCCAATGAATATGGACTTGAAGGATTGCTTAGCCTAAGCTGAATATGGTGTTTTGTGGGGCTGGTTGGAAGCAAGGTTGGGCTTATCTCCCAGTTACTAGGTGGCCTTCCCATCCTGCATCATTTCCTGCCTCCAAACCTGCTCTTTAGTTTCCAAGCACTCAACCCAAGCGCAGCACCAGGCAGTTACCAGATACCTCACGCATTGCTCAACTGTGACAAGGTCCTGCTTGAGGAGTTTTCTCCTCTACGGCACACCAAGCCTAGATGTTTCCACCACAGGCCAAGCTGTCGAGGACTTCTTGCCTCTCCCCTGCAACAGGGGACATGAGCTCCAGCCTACTTACAGGACTTCAGTGACAGCCTTGTGGTCCCCAACAAGAGATGGGCCTAGGAGAGCCTCAGAGGCCTAGACTTCGTTGACCTGTCATCTCTGTACCATCCCCCGTGGGACCATCTCTTTCCCTCCAAGAATTTAAAGGCCACCAGCAAAGTATTTACCACCTTTGAACCTATATTCATGATTATAAAAGGAATAGCTTTTAACACCAGCTGAGACTTTTACAATGTGGTTAAGGGGCTCCTGGGTGGCTCAGTTGATTATGCACCCGATGGCTCAGGTCACGATCTTGCAGTTTAGGAGTTCGAGCCCTGCGTAGGGTTCTGTGCTGACGGCTGAGCCTGGAACCTGTTTTGGATTCTTTGTCTCCCTCTCTCTCTGTGCTGCCCCACCCCCTTCACTCATGCTCGCTCTCTCAAAAATAAACATTAAAAAAAAATTTTTTTTTAAGTATATATGGATGAGGGTCCAATGGATGGCATGAAATGGTGCTAAGGTGTGGGTTCATAGCCCTGCTCTACCTCTTACTAAGTTCTGGCACACAGCCTCAAACTGAACTGGTATAAGAAACGAACACCAATTCGGTGCAGAGGCTCAACGAGTTCTCATGTGGAGTATCTGTAATGGCACTTAACAATTGCTCTCCTCTGACTGGTTTGGGGTTGTGGGGGTAAACAACAACTCCTATCACCTTATGGGACATTTAATCAACACTTCAGCTGCTGAAAAATGAGCCTTACTCGAGTCCCATCCCCCAGAAGGAGACACAGGAGGAAGACACAAAACTTAATTTAATAGAAATTTTGTTTGTAGTTCTTACATTCTCAGTGTGACCCGAGCTGGAACCCACTGCCCCACCCAGAAGTGGCCCAGTCCTGGGAACAGGGGAGGAAGGGAGGTGGTGGGTAGGGGTCAGAGCTCAGGCCCTAGGAGCCCTGTTCTTCCTCAGTGCTGGGGGGGGGGGGGGGGGGGGGGGATGCCACCCTCTTCTCCTGCCCCCCTCTGGGATCCAGGAAGGAGAGCAGATGGAGTCTCGGGCCTGGGGCTTCTCCTCCACATTCCCCTGCCCCCTCAGGTTGGAGGGGGACTAAGGGATCTGGGAGAGAAGGGGACAGAAGAAGGCAAAGATGTCAATTAAGAAAGAGGAGGATCAGGAATAAGGACTAAGGAGAATCAAAGACAAAACACCAGTTTAAAAAAAAACGGGGGGGGGGGAACAAAACCAAAATCCACCCCAAATCACAACCCGCCTGGAAAAAATGAAAGTTCTCCAGTCTCATAGAGACATTATTTGGCGCAGCCGGCTCTGCGGCGGGAGCGCTCAGGCCTCAGTCCAGCCCTGGAGGCGGTGGTGTGGCCCCTACAGCTCGTCCTTGGCCTGGCCAGTGGCAGCATCTTCCTCCTCCTCTTCCTCCTTCTCATCCTCGTCCTCCTCATCCTCATCCTTGTCTTCCTCGTCTTCCTTGTCTGCCTCCTCCTCTTCCTTACGCTTCTTGTCCTCCTCTTCCTCCTTTAGTCTCTGTTCCTCATCTTGCTTGTCCTTCATCTGCTTTTCCGCCGCCTGTACACATACCACACCCGTACTTCAGGGCCGGGCCCCCACCCACCAGACCTGCCCACCTCCAAGCCCAGGATCAGACCCTGGTCCCACCTTCGTGACACCCCAGGTCTCGTTTCCAAACTCCTCTGCGTACGCCTCGTCGTTGGTGATGAGGAAGTTGTCAAAAATGGTGCCAGACTTGACCTGGGAGGCAGGAGGATGGGTGGACGGATGGTCAGAGGGGACAACACTCCCACCCCCTCTGTTCCCAGGACCACTACACAAGGCCCTTCACTTTCTTCATCTGTAAAATGGGGTCTCAGTCCCTTGTTCAAATATTTTTCCAGTACCTTCTACCACCCAGGCTCCATTCTAGGCACAGAATATTTGTCAGTGAATAAAACGTCAACCTGGTCTCTCTAAAGTTAATTTTCTTCCTTTGACTTTTTTCTAAAAGTCACATTTATTTATGTTTATTTATATTCTTTCAGCAAAAGCTCTACTCCTGATGTGGAGCTTGAACTCATGCCCCCAAGTATCAAGAGTCGCATGCTCTACCAACCGAGCCAACCAAGCATCGGTGAAACTAATTTTCTAATGGGGTAATCCAATTAACTTCTAGTTGTTGAGGACAGTTGAACAAGCTCCTTTGCATAAAGGGACTGAAAATGGTAGCTGGCACATAAATAAGCAAAACCTCAAAGAGAGTGCTATGAGCGCTCCATAAGACAGACCACGAAATTCTTCAGAAAAAGCACTGCTTTTGGATCAGACCAGCTCGGGGTTGAATGCTACCATCCCTTTCCTCCTGGGTGACCCTGAACCTGTGAAGTGCTCCGGGTATCCCCTCGGTCTCACCTGCCAGAGATCTAAGCCCAGGACAGCAAAGTTTTCATAGGCATAGATGTTGCTATCAGGGGAGTACTCAGGGTTGTCGATCTCTGGGTGGATCCAAGTGCCCTTGTAATCTGGGTTGTCGATCTGCCGGGGCTTCCACTCGCCCTGCAGAAGGGGAAGGTGACCAGTGGGTGAGTGGGGGTCAGCATACTCCCCACTGTGCGTCCCCCCAACCCCGCTCAGAGCCCCACCTTGTACTCAGGGTTCTGAATCACTGGTGGTTCCCACTCTCCGTCCATCTCTTCATCCCAGTCCTCTGGCTTTTTAGCATCAGGGTCGGGAATGTGCTCGGGTTTGTCCCAGTCCTGAAGGTACACAGAGAGGTCAGTCAACCCAGCTGTCCTCTACACCCTCCATGTAGGGAGAACCTGCCCAAACACCAACCTCAGGCTTGGAGTCTGTGGGGTCATCAATCTTGGCCCGCTCGTCCCAGTCTTCAGGCTTCGCAGCATCAGGATCCTTTATCTTCTTGGGAGGCAAGAAGTCCCAATCATCCTCCAAGGAGCCTGACTCCACCTGGCTGTTGTCGATCTTCACCTCATAGGTGTTATCCGGCCGCACAATCAACGTATACAGGTGTGTGAATTCATCATCCTGAAGAGAGTGGGAGATGAGTGGCCCCGCCCACAGGCTGGCCTCCGACATTCCCCTATCCGCCTTTTGTCACCACCCCCAGTCACACCTTGCAACGAATGTCCTTGTTGATCAGCACGTTCTTGCCCTTGTAGTTGAAGATGACATGAACCTTCTTGGTGCCAGGGCCACAGATATCCGGGCCTACGTGAAGAGTTGGTCCAGTTAGAGCAAGAGGATGCCCACCGTAGCAAAGCTCCCCGCCCCCACTTTACAAAGCAAGACTTGGTTCTTAAATACAGATCTGCAAAGGGTCACAACACAGGAATCAGCCTCTGACTGGCTCTAAAGGGCCGTAGGTGGAAACTTTCACAAAGGAAATAACCAACCAACCAACCAGAGCTCTAGAGTTTGATACAGCTAATATCAGAAATAACTGCATAAAACACCACAAATTAACAGTTTCACACCAACAAATAACAATGCAATCCTCTCATGTCCCCTCCCAAGGCAAGCCTCAACTACATAAATACAGTCCATATTCTCAAAACTACCTGTCACCAGCTTTAAGGGTCCCTGACATTTAAGTCTCCCTGTAACTAATCAGAGGTCAGCACCAGGGCGGGGCCCCTCACCAAACATGATGTTGTATTCAGAGTCTCCGTGCATGTCCGTCTGGTCCAAGCCCTCTGGAAATAGCTTCACGTAGCCGCCCCCACAGTCGATGTTCTGCTCGTGTTTTACTGTGAACTGCACCACCAGCGTCTGGCCCTTGTTGCTAAAGGGATCAAATCTGGCCGACAAGGCATAAAAGCGGGCATCCTGGCTTGTCTGCAGCCCTAGCAAGAGACCAGAGTGAGGTCATGGCTCAGCCCCAACCTCCATAGACCCTAAGTATTGGCCGCACAAACCACTGCCCCTTCCTCCCCCCCTGCCCCGCTCATGGGGATCCCAAGCTATGTCTGTCGTGTGCAAGAGCTTCCTCCAGGAAGTCCCCCTGAATCCGATCACCGCCCCCCCCCCCCCAACTCCGCCAGGCTCTTACCTTTATCCTTTTCCTGGTCACCGTAGAACTTGCCGGAACTCAGAACAAATTTTCCAAAATCTGACTTGTGTTTGGATTCAATCCAGCGGTCGGTCCACCCGTCTAGAGGATCAAAGGGGCAGGCTCAGTGCGGCCGTACTGACCCACTCCACCCCCACCGAATATCTTCCAGTAGCCTCAAACTGCTGCGGATTGGAAAAGGGATAACCCCCGACTGCCCCCGCCCCAACCTCTAGTTTGACACCTTGGATGGCTTAAAGGATCCTCCGCCAAACCCTAACTCACGCCGCGAGAGTCCGCTGCACCCTCGACGCTCCCCAAGGGACACACAACGGAGGCTCGCCTGCGGCTTTAGTCCCCGGAGGCCACCGTATTGGCCCTCTAAGCAGTAATTACAAGCGACAACGCAGATCTAGGCTGGGGGGCCGCTTTCGTCGTCGCGGCGGCCTCGAGGCGGGACCAGGCCTTACCTCCGTCCAGAAACTGCTCCTTGAAGTAGACGGTGGGCTCGGCGGCGGCCAGGCCGAGGAGGCCGAGCAGCAACGGCACGGGTAGCAGCATGGCGGGCCGAGGGGGCGGCGGCGCGCGGGCCCTTTAAAACTCTCCTCCGGCGGCGACTCTGCAGTAGGAACGGACGCTGCCGCCGGCCGCGCGTTTTTATACCCTACTGTCTCTCAAACCAACCTGGGCCGGCCTCTTGTCCCGCCCTCCGCACCTTATGATTGGTCAGTGGTCACGGCCCTGACTTTCCATTGGGTCCTTGTCGTCTGAGCAGGTTAGTATGTGCCTCGGAACGCAGAGTTCCCAGATGGCCGATTTCTATTGGCCATACAACTGGCCAATGAAGGACGACCACGCGTTGTGGGGGCCGCCCACCGATGTGGTGGGGGCCTCGAGCCCCTCTGGCCAGGTCATGTGACCAGACCTCGACCCAACCCCGCCCTAGCCCGCGCGCTTAGCTCCCGATCTGGGAGTTTAAAGAACGCGCGCGAGTGCCGCTGTCACTGCTCAGGACCGGGGTCCTGCCCCAGCTCGCCTTCTCTCGTCCCCTCTGCGGGTAAGGGTGGGCAAGGTTTTCTCAGCCACTTTCTACCCTGCAGTTGGGGAACCCCTACTGACGCGTTCTCTCTCGCTCGCCCCCGCCCCGGGCCACGGTGGGGCAGGGGGCGCCTGAGCTCAGAGGCCGAGTCCTTGGGTCTTCACTTCATCCCGGTGCCACAGCCTTGCAGGCCAGAGAGTAAAATGTTAGCTCTCTCCTCTCTGGCCCCTAGTGCCCTGGCCGCCTGTCAGATTGCTGCTGTGTGACCGGGGCAAGTCACTTAGCATCTGAAGACACAGGAGCCCCTAAGAGGCTAGGAGGAGAAACTTTGGCTAGGTGCCGCCCTACAAAACCGCTTTCAGTGCTGTTAGGGTTGTCCTGGGACAGAGGGAAGGAAGCCCAGAAGGCTCCAAGATGTGACTATAGGCTGTGGTTCCCAGAGTGGGGTAGGGTTGTTCCTCTAATTGCGGCCTCTCCTTTACCCCTCCCTCAGCCAGTAAAGGGGTCGCTGCCTGTGGTCTCCCACAAACGGCCTGCCTTTTGCAATTAAACGGCTAAAGAAAGAGAGGATGGGGGTTCCGTTGGGGAGGAAAAAAAGAGACAGATGGTGGGGAAGATAAAGTCCAAGGGAGATGGGCAGGACCCCTGAATCCAGAGTCTTCTGAAGCCAAAGGCACGTGACTGACAGTGACAGACACCATCTCCCTGCCCCCAAGCTGCAGGAAGCAGGAAGGAGAGCTGGGGGTTTCCCAAACCCTGAGCAAACAGGCTCTGGACCTGGGAACGTGGGCTTGGAAGGGGGAATCCTGGCAAAAGCAGGGAGGGGGGGGGTGCTTCGGGGATAGTGGTGGGGACTCAGAAAAGGGAGGAATAAGGAGTCTTGGAGAAGTTGGGGTTCTGCCCCAGGCAGTATCCAGTATCAGCCAACCTGCACCCCCCCCCAATCCCTGGTCATGAGGAGCCCCAATCTGGGGTGGCCACTGCAGGCCTGCCACTGACCCTCCAGCCTTCCTTCCCTTCCGCCATATGTCATGCACACATGAGCTTGGTGCTTCCTGCTCGAATGTGGACACTCTGACGGTCTTATTCACTTTACCATCCCCCAGTGTCTCTTGCAGCACCTGGCACCCGGCAGGCTTAAAATCTACTCGCTATGTGACAGACAGAAGGAAAGACTCTTGGAGGAATTCAATAAACAAAAGAGGAAGAAAGTGCTTTGAAGCTAAGAAGGGACTTTGAGGGACACATCCCGAATTTTTATCAGGAGCTTACCGTAGGGTCAGGACTGGATGATGTTGAGTAAACCCATCTTCCCGGCTCAAATAGTAATCGTGATGGTTAAATGAGTAAAGATGTTCTGCTTAGAATCGTACTTGTCACATGCTCCACACAGTTGACTCTTAGCAAGTACGTGTACATGTGTGGGTAGTATTTTCACTTAAATAACCTGTGTTCATAGCATCTCTATCCAGGCAAGGAAACAGGCACAGAAGGATTAAGCGATTTGGGTGAGTGGCATAAATGGGATTAGAATCTACTTACACTGCCTACTATAATCTCCACTGGCCACATGTGACTGTTGACCATTTGAAATGTAGCTTGTCCCAACTGAGATGTGCCATAACCGTAAAAGCACTCATCAGATTCTGGAGACTTAGTATGGAAAAAGAATGTGAAGTATTTCATTAGTAGTTTTATAGTAAGTATGGAAATAATCATTTGGACCTGGCAACTTTGGTAAATTCTTCCAATTAATTTCACCCATTTTGTTTTTGACATTGCTACTAGAAAGCTTAAAATTAGATTTGTGTCACGCATTCTATCTCTACAGGCCAGAACTGGTTTCGAGTATGCATTATTGCCCTGACATTGATCTTCTCCGAGCATTCAGGGATGGGGGGGTGGGATCGGAGGTGTTTATAGTTTCTGGCACCATATCTAGCAACTGTTTGTTGCTAGAGACCTGCCACCCTCTTGAGCCTCCATTTTCACATTTGTGAAATGGCGATATCAATATCTGTATCAAAGTTTTTGGGAAAATGAAATAACACACCCGAAGCACTTAGCACTGGGCAGAGCACACAGGGATGTCCATGTAGGTTAGCTGCTACCTTGACTGTAACTGTTATTAGTTGACTCCCTCTCCCCTTTGTATATAAGGATAGTCCCTACCTAGTCTCCCTTTAAAAACTTGAAAGTAAGGGCGCCTGAGTGTCTTAGGTAAGTGTCTGACTCTTGATATTGGCTCAGGTCATGATCTCACAGTTTGTGGGAACAAGCCCAGCCAGGCTCTGCGCTGACAGTGTGGAGCCTGCTTGGGATTCTCTCTCCCTCTTCCCCCTCCCCCCCACCACTGTTTGTTTTTTCTCTCTTAAAAATAAACACTGAAAATTAAGGGGGGGGGGGACCTTAAAAGTAGTTGACCAGGGAATGACTGTCCCTGAAGCCCACCACCTACAGCCCTCCCACAGGCCAATACAGAAAGGCAGAGGGCTCCTGGGCACAGAGAGACAGAAGTCCAAGGTCACACCGCCTGCTGGAGGTGGGGCTGGGTGACACTTAAAACAACTCTGTGATTCTGTCCTTGAGGTTTGCAATTTGGCCTCTCTAGTCCACCAGACACCACTATTCCAGCTAGGGTGGAGGTGGGCACGGTGTCCCTCCCACCCCCTAAGGTTCCATCGCCACACTGAAGATGGCGGCATTCTGAACCCGGCACAAGGTCCGCCACGCTCAAGATGGCGACACACACTCCCGGCGCCGGTTCCGGTTCCGGTTGTTCAGGCTCCGGCGGGATACGCCGAGCACGCTGGGCACAGCCATGGCGGACGGCCCGGTGGCGGAGGTGCTGCTGAGGCAGCTGGCGGCGGCCGATGGCGGCCTGGACAGCGCGGAGCTGGCGGCTAAGCTGGGCGTGGAGCACCAGGCAGTGGTGGGCGCCGTGAAGAGCCTGCAGGCGCTGGGAGAGGTAAGTCGGGCCCGTGATGCCTGGCCTTCTCGCTTTTGTACGTGCAGTCCTCTTGCCTGGAAGGCACTGCTTCTTGGGGAGTCCTTCAGGAGTCCATCCTGGGGTGCGCGGGCAGGGAGTCGGAAACAAGTGAGAGCCCGGGAGCGCTGACGTTCCGTTCGCAGTAAATGTCCATTGAGAGAGAGTTGGCGGGGGCGAGGGGCACGATGGTGGACCAGGAAGAGGCGGTCCCTGCCCTCACGGAGATTGCGATCTAATGAGGGAGACCCTCAGGTGACCTGCAGAGTGATGGAGGAAGCACAGACAACCCAGAGGTGACAGCTGGCCCAGCCTGGGGAGTCAAAGAGAACGTCCTGGAGGAGGTGGCAGCCGAGTCGGGCCTCTGCACTGAGGAGGAAAGCTTCAGGATCAATGGTGGGAACGGGAAACAGGCGTAGAAAGGCATTAGTAGAGCCAAAACTTACAAGGCCTCGTAGGTCTTTATCTCATGGGGGTACTGGGGGAGCTGGAGCCAGTCAGATATATGTGCTGTCTGCATCACTTTGGGGAAGGATTGGCAGGGGCAGGACTGGTGGTGAGGGGAGGAAGGCAGAGGCTGGCACATCCCCAGGGTAGAGGGCATGGTGTCTGGCTGTAGGGAGGCGGGTGGAAGGGAGAGGGGATTCCTGGCAAGGCAGGGGGAGCATGGGATGAAGCCCAGCCTTTTTGACTTGGACAAGTGAAAGGTGATAGAGCCATAAGAGGAGAATCCGAGAGGCCTGTAGGCCCCCCAGGAGGCTGGATCCTCAAGGCTAGGAATCAGAAAATATAACTGGGGTATGTGTTCATTGAACTCATATTCTGTGCCCCACTTTGGTCTCAACTTCATTTATCACCTAGTCCTTGCCATAACCGGAAGATGTTAGCACTGTTACGCCCGCTTTGCAGATGTGACAGTTTCTGAGCACTGGTCAGTAGCTTGATCAGCGTCATGAGAAGGGACAGGCAAACCTGGATTTGAAATTAAGCATTCAGGGGAGCCTGGGTGGCTCAGTCGAACATCTGACTTCGGCACAGGTCATAATCTCCTGGTTCGAGATTTGAGCTCCACATCTGGCTCTGTGCTTACAGCTCAGGGCTTGGACCCTGCTTCGGATTCCGTGTCTCCCTCTCTCTCTCTGCCCCTCCCCAGCTCATGCTATGTCTCTCTCTCAAAAATGAATAAACATTAACAAAATTTTTTTTCTTAATTTTCTTTTTTTTGAACGTTTATTTATTTTTGGGACAGAGAGAGACAGAGCATGAACGGGGGAGGGGCAGAGAGAGAGGGAGACACAGAATCGGAAACAGGCTCCAGGCTCTGAGCCATCAGCCCAGAGCCTGACGCGGGGCTCGAACTCACGGACCGCAAGATCGTGACCTGGCTGAAGTCGGAGGCTTTAACCGAGTGCGCCACCCAGGCGCCCCAACAAAATTTTTAAAAGACAAAGAAATTGAGTATTCAGGCTGCAGATCCTGAGGTTATCAGTGCAGGAAAGGTATCTTGTGGGGTGACAGTACCTTGTTTGATGTGGAATTGACTTGTGCTGGTCACAGAAGGTTAAATAGTGGCTATTTGATGTGGTTCAGTCTAACAGCAGAGATGGTGATAACAATGATAGGAACAGTGGTTAGAATTTATGCAGTGTTTGCTGCTTACTGAATCCGTTACTTGTCAAGAAAACTTCCTGTGGTAGAGCCCATCACACCCTTCTCTTGTTGATAAGAAAACTTGCTCAGGGAAGTTTAACAACTTTCCCAAGTTCACACAGGGAGTGAGGAGCAGAGCTGGGAATTAGAATGAAAAGGGAGCTAAGCCCTATGGGCCCCAGCTGGCCTTGCCCCTCTTTTTTTTTTTTTTTTAATTAAAAAAATTTTTTTTAGCATTTATTTATTTTTGAGACAGGGAGAGACAGCATGAACGGGGCAGGGTCAGAAAGAGAGGGAGACACAGAATCTCAAACAGGCTCCAGGCTCTGAGCTGTCAGCACAGAGCCTGACGTGGGGCTCGAACTCACGGACCGCGAGATCATGACCTGAGCCGAAGTCAGATGCTTAACTGACTGAGCCACCCAGGCGCCCCGACCTTGCCCCTCTTTATACGACCTGGACCCATCCTTACCGTGGAGCTTTGGGTCCCTGTGTGTAATGTGGACACGGGGGCCCTTCTCTGACACTCCGGGCACTGAGATGTGAACACGTCAAATGTGGAGACAAGTCAATTCACCCGGGACCTTAAAAATCTTTCTTGGATTCGAAAGCAATCGAATTTATTTTTTTTGCTAGGTACCATTCTTCGTACTTTACCTCACTCTGGGAGGTGTGAGCCATCTCTCATTATCTGCATGTTACAGAAGGGAAACTGAGGCTCAGCAAGGGGCAGTCACTCAGCTGGGAAGTGGTGCAGCTCGGATGTGAGGCAGGCTTCGGACACTCTGCAAGCCCAGTGCTGTGGTGAGGGCGTGCCTGGCTCTGAACCCTGTCTCTGTGCGCGCCCCCTCCCCCATTTCCCTGCAGATCATTGAGGCTGAGCTACGTTCCACCAAGCGCTGGGAGCTTACCGCTGAGGGTGAGGAGATAGCCCGGGAGGGCAGCCATGAGGCCCGGGTGTTTCGCAGCATCCCCCCGGAGGGCCTGGCCCAGAGCGAGCTTATGGTAAGGGCCTAGGGACAAGGCCCAGGGAGGTGACGGGGTCAGGTGGCCCCATGCTCCACTTACTGTGGCCTTACTCCCCCAGCGACTGCCCAGCGGCAAGGTGGGCTTCAGCAAGGCCATGTCCAACAAGTGGATCCGCGTGGATAAGAGTGCAGCTGATGGGCCCCGTGTGTTCCGAGTGGTGAGTCCCTGCGTACAGGCGGGCAGGTGTGCACATGGGCACCTGGCCCTCACGGTGCCTCACACCTGTCATCATCACGGCAGGTGGACAGCGTGGAGGACGAGGTGCAGCGGCGGCTCCAACTGGTCCAGGGTGGGCAGGCTGAGAAGCTGGGTGAGAAGGAAAGGAGTGAGCTCAGGAAGAGGAAACTGCTGACCGAAGTGTGAGTGGGTGCCCCCTTTCCATCAGCCATCACCTGTGTGGTCCCGGAGGAATGGGGGGAGGGAGCCGTCCTGCCCACACTGGGGCAGTGCTGTCAGTGTCCTCCAAGCTGTGTTTTACCCTATGGTTGTCAAGCACTCATGCCAGGTTCATGCCGCCTCAGGGCCTTCGCTCATGCCACGAGTTCTGCCGAGAACTGTCTCCTCTTAAGCCAAGCTTGGGCATCACACCTGTGCCTGTGTGTCACCTTAAAGAGGCCATCCTGACACCGATCTCTCCCTTTGAGTTCCGTAAAAGCTGCTCGCTTATACTTTCCATTCTGGGTGCCATGTTTATTTCCTTTACGGCTCTGATTTCCGTGTCTGAAATTGATTGAATGCTGGGACCTGCACAGGCTGGGGGCTCTGCTCTCACAGGGCTGATGTACCCTTTGAGCAGGTACCAAGTGGCATAGTGGTTATGAGAACACAGACTGGAGGAGGGCTGCCCAATCCAGGTCCGGGCTCCTGGCACTTACTAGTTGGGTGACCTTTGCCAAGGCATTCGCTCTTTCTGGGCCTCAGGGAGTTCCTCATCTGTAAAATGACCTCTTTTCACAAAGTAGTGGGATGATTGCAGTGGAAGAGAAGAGAGCCTGGCACGGGATAAACCCTTGAGACTTGACCTATTATTCTTACTCAGCTGGGTGCTTAAGTACCTTGAACAGGTCCTGGCACATAGTAGATTTTAGTTAAGTGCTTGTTGAACGAATAAGTGAATGGGCACAGCAATGTAGGTGTGGGCCCAATAAGAGAATTTCCGGTGACGATAAATGTTGGGAAGAAAATAAAGTAGCGCGACTGAGTGGGGAGTGTTGGGGTCAGCCTCAGATAGGAGTTCAAGGGAAGCCTCTGGAAAGAGGTGACAGTGGGCAACCCCTCCTCTCCTCTGGCCTCAGGACCCTGAAGACCTACTGGGTGAGCAAAGGCAGTGCCTTCAGTACCAGCATCTCCAAACAGGAGACAGAGCTGAGCCCAGAGATGATCTCCAGGTAGGGAGTGGCCCCAGGGACTGGGGTAGGTCTGGGAGGGAGGGCAGCCCTCATCAGGCCCCTGTGCCCTGCATCCTCTGACAGCGGCTCCTGGCGGGACCGGCCCTTCAAGCCGTACAATTTCTTGGCCCATGGCGTCCTCCCAGATAGCGGCCACCTGCACCCTCTGCTCAAGGTCCGCACGCAGTTCCGGCAGATCTTCCTGGAGATGGGGTGAGCACAGGGCCGGGGGTGGGGCCGGCCCAGCCACAGGGCGCAGGCCAGACGGTCAGGCTTCATCTCCCTCCAGGTTCACGGAGATGCCGACCGACAACTTCATCGAGAGCTCCTTCTGGAACTTTGATGCACTTTTCCAGCCCCAGCAGCACCCAGCACGTGACCAACACGACACCTTCTTCCTTCGAGGTAGGTGGGGTGGGCGCGAGAGGCGCCGGGCCCGGGCAGAACTTTTTGGAGTGGCATACTTACTTTACGGAATAAACTCCATCCTCGCTGTGGCCCACCGGGCCGCTGTGAGCTGGGCCCGTTGACCTCTGTGACTTCCTCCCACGTCCTGTCCTGCCCACTTCATGGCCCTGGCCCGTGCTGCCAGGCAGCTCTCGGCCAAGGACCATCTTCTCCCAGATCTTCGAGGTGGGCTGCAGCATCAGACCTCTGCTAACGTGTCACCTCACAGAGGCCACCTTGACATGCCTTTGTCCCCCCTAAGGTCAAAACATCCCTCGTCCCTAGTCTCTAAGCTTGCTTCCCATTTTTTTCTTTTTTTCGCAGTGCTTAGTACTGTCTGAAATTGAATGACTTTCCACAGTGATTGTCATCGTCCCGCACAGGAAGGCAGGGGAGGCCACTGAGTTGGGTGCCTGTTACCCGGCCAGGAGCAACAGTGGCATTGCTGTCATAGTTACCATGGCCCCCAAAACTTACTAAGTACTCACCATATGCCAGCCGCTGTTCTAATTTTCCTGCCAATTGTAGGAAGTACCGCTGTTAGCTCTCTTCTATAAATGAGGAAAGTGGGGTTCAGAGAAGGAACATCGCTTGCCAGGGTCACACGGCTTATAAGCGGTGAAGCTGGGATTTGATGTCAGGCTTTTCAGGTGTACCAAAATGATGTTTCTGGAAAGGGATCTTAAGAATTTGCATATTCACACAACAAGTGATTGTTCGGCCTCTCCTGTGTGCCAGGATCTTTATTAAACACCTGGGTTACCGCAGGGCACCTGGGTGGCTCAGTCGGTTGAGCGTCCGACTTCAGCTTAGGTCATGATCTCGAGCTCCGTGGGTTCGGGCCCCGCATCGGGCTCTGTGCTGACAGCTCAGAGCCTGGAGCCTGTTTCAGATTCTGTGTCTCTCTCTCTCTCTCTGACCCTCCCCAGTTCATGCTCTGTCTCTCTCTGTCTCGAAAATAAATAAACGTTAAATAAAATCAAGTTTGTTTAAGTAAAGGCTAAAGGACATAAGGGAGAGAACCATATCTGGGAAGGAAAGTTCCAGGAGAGAATGGCCAGTGCAAAGGCCCTGAGGCTGGAATGTGCCTGGTATGCTGACGTATCAGCTGGGAGGCCCTGTGACTGGAGGGAGTGATCAGTTAGGAAGGAATGGGAGGTGACAGGACTGCATCACCAGACAGCGAGCTTCATCACCTCCCCCCCCCCCCGGGAGACGGAGGGCTCTGGGCAGAGGAGGGATGTGACTGACTCGGATGTTTGCCAGCACCCTCTGGCTGCCGTGGGTGGCGAGGGTGGGAGCTGCACGTGTTGCTGTCTGTCCTCTGTGCAGTGGCTGTTTGAGAAATGCTCCTTGACTGACCAGGTGATGCTCTGTCCTGCCCAGATCCAGCTGAGGCCCTGCAGCTTCCAATGGACTACGTCCATCGGGTCAAGCGGACCCACTCTCAGGGTGGCTACGGCTCACAGGGGTGAGGCGGGCCCAGGGCTTCGGGGTGTCGGGATGGGGGAAGAAGGTCGGGGACCTGAAGGCCACAACGTGGACTTGCCATTTGTCCTCCCGAAGGTACAAGTACAACTGGAAGCTGGAAGAGGCCCGGAAAAACCTGCTGCGCACGCACACCACGTCGGCCAGTGCCCGTGCCCTCTACCGCCTGGCTCAGAAGGTGCTGCTCAGCCTGGGCAGTGGGGGAGGCTGGGGGCTGTCCTACCGGCCTTCTGACCTACTCCCGGGCCTGGCCTGCCTGTCGCCCCCAGAAGCCCTTCACGCCGGCCAAGTACTTCTCCATCGATCGTGTGTTCCGAAACGAGACCCTAGATGCCACACACCTGGCCGAGTTCCACCAGATCGAGGGTGTGGTGGCTGAGCACGGCCTCACCCTAGGCCACCTCATGGGCGTCCTGCGGGAGTTCTTCACGAAGCTGGGTAGGCAGGCGGGGCCACGTGGGCGGTGTTAGTGGGGCCGAGGATGCCACGGCCGCCAGGCTCATCTTCCACTCCTCTGTTCCCCTGCTTCCCCTGCCCAGGTATTACCCAGCTGCGCTTCAAGCCGGCCTACAACCCCTACACGGAGCCCAGCATGGAGGTGTTCAGCTACCACCAAGGTCAGGGTGGAACCTGGTCCCGAGAGGGGGAGGGATGTCTCAGGCTGCCTACGCTCAGCCCGGGTCCCTTTCACTGCCAAGCCCACTCCCAAGCTCACTGCCAGACCCAGCATCATCCACACGATATCTGCCCTGTCCTTCTCCTGTGTCTACAGGCCTGAGGAAGTGGGTGGAAGTCGGGAATTCTGGGATCTTCCGCCCCGAGATGCTGCTGCCCATGGGACTCCCCGAAAACGTGTCAGTCATTGCTTGGGGCCTCTCCCTGGAGCGGTGAGTGTCCAAACCACTCAGGGTGTCTGACTTGACGGGCCCGGGGGCCTGCAGACCTTAGCACCGTCCATCTATTCACTCACTCGATAAGCCTTTAGTGAGCATCTGCTGTATGCTTGGTCCTGTCCTATGAGGATGACAGCACACATCCCTGCCTCTGTGAAGTTAGGGTCGTAGTGCAGTGAAAAGGATGATAATTAGTAAGATACATAAGTAAATCGAACAGGTAAAGTCTGGAGTGTGTCTGAGGCCAGTAAGTGCTGTGGGGAAAATGCAGCAGGGAGGACTAAGGAGACAAGGTTGTCAGGGAAGGCTTCAAGGAAGAGGCGGTATCTGAGCAAAGACTGGAAGTGAATGGAGTAAGCCAGGGGAATACTGGGAAGGGTGTTCAGTCAGCAGGAACAGGCAGTGCAAAGGCCCTGAGGCAGGAATGTGCGTGCTGTGTTTGGAGAACACTGAGAAGGTCGAGGTGGCTGGAGGGAGAGAGTCAGTAGAGTGAGATGAGATGAGGGTGGGAAAGGGGCAGGACACAGGACACGTCAGGGACTTGTGAGCCCTGGGAGCAACTCGAGCTTTTATTCGAAGGAGATGGGAACCGTCGGAGAGGGTCTGATCAGAGGAGAGCGTGACCTGACGTGGTGTTAAAACTGTTTCCTCCCTTCCCCACCCAAAGCCCAACAATGATCAAATACGGCATCAACAACATCCGGGAGCTGGTGGGCCACAAGGTGAACCTGCAGATGGTGTACGACAGCCCCCTGTGCCGCCTAGACGCTGAGCCGGGGCCCCCACGGACACAGGGCACCGCATGACGTGGACCGCCCTGGGATAGCCCGCCTTCCCTGAGCCCCTGCCGTCCAGCCCCTTTGCATCCCTGCCAGTGACCCTCTCGTATTTATGAGGCCTCTGTGAGGCCATCCCCCCGTCCCTGGTAGCTCCTCTTTCCCCATCTGCCCCACGGTCCTAGGGGTGGGGGGTGGGGGCCTGGTAGCAGGTATGATCTATGAAGGGGGGCCCTAGGGAGCCCTGCAGGCCAGCTGCTGGCTAATAAAGTGGGCATTTGTCCTCATATGGTGCCTTTCCTTAGGGATGGAGGAGTGTGAGGAGTCCTTGGTGTGAGGGGTGGTGGGTTGGGGATCCTGGAACCTCAGGAGCCCCTGGCTTGCCTGAGCCTGCTCCATCCCCCTGGGGAGGACTGGCTCCATCAAGCATTTACCCATCACCTGGTGGTGCCAGGCTGTCCTCTAGGTGAATGGAACAGAAGCCCCCTGCCCCGGGCGAGGGGCATTTGGGAGGGGAAGGTCAAGGCAGGTGCCAAGATTCCCCCTGGGAGCCCAGCATGGTGGGGTGACAGGGGCAACTTTAAAACACCGCCCCCTCCCCTCCTCTTTTTTTTAAAGAGCAGTTTCTGGCGCACAGCAAAATTGCGCAGAAAGTACGGAAATTTCCCCGTATACCTTCTGCCCCCATGCATGCACAGCCTCCCTTCTGTCAACATCTTCGCCGCCAGAGGGGTGCATTTGTTAAAATGAATGAACTACACAGTCCCCCACGGTTGGTTCATGG
The DNA here is from genome assembly GCF_014898765.1 of Herpailurus yagouaroundi. NCBI lineage: Eukaryota > Metazoa > Chordata > Mammalia > Carnivora > Felidae > Herpailurus > Herpailurus yagouaroundi. The sequence goes on along the minus strand of NW_024412431.1, from coordinate 4,103,029 downwards.
TTTACATTATGGTTCATGCTCGGTGTTGTACATTCTCTGGGTTTGGACAACGTAAGATGATGTGTTTCCATCGCTACGGTATCATGCAGAGTATTTTCACTGCCCTAAAAGTCTTGTGCTCCGCCTGTTCATCCCTCCATCCTCCCCCTCAAAAGTTGCTCTTTTTATGTTAGGAAAACAATTCTCATAAGGGGCACCTGGGTGGCTCAGTGGGTTAAGCGTCTGACTTCAGCTCAGGTCGTGATCTCACTGTTGGTGAGTTCGAGCCCCATGTCGGGCTCTGCTGACAGCTCAGAGCCTGGAGCCTGCTTCGGATTCCGTTGTCTCTCTCTCTCTCTCTCTGCCCCTCCCCTGTTCGAGCTGTCTCTCTCTCAAAAATAAGTGAACATTTAAAAAATTCTCGTAAGGATTTCACGGGGGCTCAGAATAGGGAGATGAGTAGGACAGAGCTTCGTGAGCCCACATTGAACGGTGAGTGGGATCTCTGTTTCTGTGCAGATGTTTTAAAGCAAATCTCAGCCTCCACATTGCTCACCCCACATCTTCAGGGTCAGTGCACTTTGGAAATGTGAACAGTTGTATAACCATGAAGCCGTTGTAAAACCCAAACAGTTGGCAGCTGAGGCCGTGGGCTTCTCCAGTCCCAGGGCCTGTGGGCACCAATCTCCCAAGGGCTACTTGGTCGATTTTTTTTCTTTATTTCAAATTAATTCACTCATACGGAAAAATACTCATTCATGCAACAAATGTGCACCTCCTGAGTCCCAGCAACGTCCTGAGCTGAAGACCGCAAAGCTGATTCAGGTCCCTGCCGTTGGGAGCTGGCGTGGGGGGGCGGGGGCGGGGGGGAAGGGAACACAGGAGACATAAACAGATAAATGCAGAAATGGAGGGAGAGTTGAGGCCACAGAAAAGTGAAGGTGGGTGGGGAAGGTTAAGCATATATAATGTTAAAATTAAGCCTAACAGGCGCCTGGGTGGCTCAGATGGTTGAGCGTCCGACTTCGGCTCAGGTCATGATCTCGCAGTCGGTGAGTTCGAGCCCCGCATCAGGCTCTGTGCTGACAGCTCAGAGCCTGGAGCCTGCTTCGGAATCTGTGTCCCCCTCTCTCTCCGCCCCACCCATGCTTGTGCTCTCACTTTTTCAAAAATGAATAAACATTTAAAAAAAAAAAAAAAAAGCCTAACACCATCTGCCCAGGTTGGATCAAATCGGCACATTGTATTTGTTTTGGGTCTTTCACATTTTAGATCCATGTGCCTAATGGTTTGAAGAGCCTGTGGGCTTGTCCTATCTCCTTTAGCCAGCACCTTGCTGAGATTGCTCCCTCCTAAATTTGGTGTTTTCTCATTCTCCTGTGTTTTTAAGCTTTTGCTATTGTATATTATTTTCACAAAACATGGTTGGACTTTGCTTGTCTTCAGAAGTTACACAGACGCTGCACCATTAAAAAAAAAATTCCAGCAAATTGCGTGTTGCTTTTGTTCCTGGTCAGTGTGTACGTGTTTGTGTGTGCATGCTTAACAGTAAATCTTTGAGATTTTTCTCAGATAATCCTCAAATCTTCAAATCTGGTGCTGCAGGAAGCTACATTTTGCTTACATTGTGGCTTTGCCACAAGATACTAACGTTAGCTGCTTTGTATTAAACTATTGTGTTCCATATGTTTTTCTCTGAATCCCTTACAGTAGTCTGACGTTTTAGATTTTATTGCCTCAGTTACAGGCAAAGATGGATTTTGAGATTGAGTGGCAGTTTTATGCCGCCCCCGCCCCCGCCCCCTCCAGCCCCTCTTGCTGGTAAGAGAGCCCAGATTCAAGCCACGTTCTCCAGAATGTAGGTGTCAAGATGTGTGCCCGTCCTTGTGTGGCAGGAGACAGAGCCCTGCGCAGAATCCCTGCTGCCTCTCCTACCTGGACACTATGCCAGGTGTTTCAGAGAGCAGGTCCACCTTACCAGTGAACTGGAGCAAAATCCTAACCCCTTGCTTCGGCTCCCAGCCCAAACCTGCCCAACATTGATCCCTCACCCACAACCTCTGTTCTCCCTCCCCACTAGGCCTAGCTGCTCAAGCACACTTGAGTTTGCTCCCCTCAGGACCTTTGCACTGCAAACGCCTATTCAAATCCTTTGCCCATTTTTAAGGGGGGGGGGGGGAGGTTGTCGTATTATCCAGTTGTAAGAATTCTTTGTAGATGCTGGCTGTGAGATATGGATACATGTTTTGCAAATATTTTCTCCCCATCTTTGACGCCTCAAGTGTCCGTTATTATTGTTATTACTACCATTGTTCGTAAGGGATGTGGGTCCGAGTCTGTAAAGGCCAGACCCTACCAAGCTTTTAAGAAGCTGACAGTTTTAGAGTGCACAAGTAACTCTGACTCAAGGTGGCACTGCATAAACTTTTTCACTTAAGGCAATGGGTCACAATCAAAGAACAGCAACCGTGAGGCCTTTTTCTTGCAAAGATTTCACGGGACAGCGCGGGTGAAGCGAAACCTAAGCACTAACGCCGAGACAGCTCGATGCCCCCCACCCACAGAGCGCCCAGGATCCTCCCTTCTGGGCACACGCACGCACAGAGACCGCCCCCTCCTCCAGGCGGCGCCCGCTGCGCGCGCAGCCCCTGGGACAGCCCAACCGCCGATTAACGGCCGACTCCGCCCCGCTGCGCGCGCAAGTTCCCAGAAAGAGGCGGAACCAGGCGCGCGTGATGCAGCACGTGCCCGGGGGGCGCGCGAGCCGGAGGGCGGGGCCGGCGCGTGCGCAGAGAGAGTGAAGGAGAAGGCGGGAAAAGACAGGATGGAGCGGCAGGGAGTACGCGGCGTTTGTTGCCTTCGCGTGGGCGGCGGGCGGACAGACTGGGAACGGCCGAGCTCTCGGGCTTCCCTGGGGGACCAGAACCCGGCCGCTTGCCTCCTACCGTCGAGGCCGCGCCTCGCCCGGCCGGGCCCCTTTTTCTTGACTGACTGACCGGGCCCTGACTGACGGACGGGGGCTGTGTGACTGACACGGGCCGGAAGGACAGACTTCCACGCATGGCGCGTGGCAGGAGCAGGGTAGAGAAAGTCTCAGACACCCAGGCGCCGCACCCTTTTCTTTTCTACTTTTTCCCCTGCCTCTTCTCCTTCCTCGAAGGACTCGAGCCAGCACACACCCCAGTTAGGAGCCCGGGGCCCCCAGCGCCCCTCCCGGAGCCCCTGCCCTCACCCCAGCCCGCCCCGGTCTCCCCGCCTCCGTCCTCCGGCGCTCCGGGCGCAGGGCCGTCCCAGCGCACGTCCCCGACCTCGTGGTGCCCGTCCCAGCCCCGCGCATCTCTCCTGGGGGGTCCCCGGCCTTGCGCAGCGGCACACGGAGGTGCCCGGGGTCGAAGGGACGGGAAAGTGGGGGAGGGGGGTCTGACCCCTTCTCGCCTTCCCTCCTCTGGCCTCTCAAGCGCTGGCTGTGTTCCCAGGTGGACCTGCCCCACGTAGAGTGCAAGGACCCGGAGCCACAGCCGCTGGGGGACAGCAAGGAGCGGCAGCAGGACGAGGAGAGCCGCGAAGAGGAAGCCGGTCGGGGGCCAGCCAGGTGAGGAAGCCCCCCCCGCCCCCGGCCCGACGGGGTCCACACCCTTCTCGTTCCCCCCACCCCCCCCACCCCCCGGTTCTTCCGCGAGCCCCTGCCTTTGGGTGTCTGCTTTGGGTGCCTTTGCCCCGCGGAGAGGTCGCGCACCTGCTACGTGCCCGGCATGGTGCAAAGCGCTGGGACACAGCCGGGAGCTGACACTCGCGTGGAGGAGACAGACTGGGGGGGGGGGGGGGGGGGGGGGGGGGGGGGGATGGGGAGAGAGTGCCGGTTCAGATCAGGGAATCGGGGAAGTCTTCGCGGAGGAGGTGACGAGTGAACCCTGAGGGTAGGCAGAACTGTGCGGGAGGAGCCCAAGAGGAAGCTGGTGAGAGAGACAGACAGGTAATGGGATTTCGGGTGTTCGTTGCCCGTGAAAAGGTTTGAAATAGGGGGACACGAGGAGACGACAAGCCGGGCAAGGACTATTGTTAATAAAGCTTTATTGGCACCTAGGCACGCTCGTCCGTGGCTGCTTGTGCCCAGTCGAGTTTTTGCAGCTGAGACCACAGGGCCCCCAAAGCTGAAAAGGTTTACTACCCGGACCTTTATAGAGGTTTGGAGTCCTCTGGGCGAAGGCATTAAAAGTCTCCCTCCGGCTGCCGTATGTGGAGAACAGATCGGCGAGGGCAGGAGTGGAATCTGGGAGACCAGTGAGGAGGGAGTCGGGATCATCCAGGTGCCAGGTGATTCCAACGTGGCCTGGGGTGGATCTGCTGAGGTGACGAGAAGTCGGATTCTGGATATATTTAAGAAGGTGGGGGGACTCCTGGGTGGCTCAGTCGGCTGGGCGTCCGACTTCAGCTCAGGTCACGATCTCACGGTTGGTGGGTTCGAGCCCCGCGTCGGGCTCTGTGCTGACCGCTCAGAGCCTGGAGCCTGTTTCGGATTCTGTGTCTCCCTCTGTCTCTGCCCCTCCCCCGTTCATGCTCTGTCTCTCTCTGTCTCAAAAATAAATAAACGTTAAAAATAAATAAATAAATAAATAGATAGATAGATAGATAAATAAATAAATAAATAAATGAAGGTGGGACGGACAGAAACAGCCAAGGGACTAGCTGCTGGAGCCAAAGAAAGAGCAGCATATCAGGGATGACCCAGACAGCTTTTCTCTCGCACATTTATTTATTCACTACATAAGTTTCTTTATTGAGGGTCTTCTTTGGCCGGACGCTGATGCTGAGCATGCAGCAGTGAACAAATCGGAATTTCTGCCGTCCTGGAGCTTTCTTTCACTCAGCAATATGCACTTAAAGTTCCTCTGTGTCTTCTCATGGCTCGATAGCCCATTTCTTCCCGGTGCTGAATAACACTCCATGGTCTGGATGGACCACAGTTTACGCATCCGCTCACCTGCTGAAGGACGTCTTGGTTGCTTCCACGTTTGGGCAATTCTGAACAAAGCTGCTGTAAACATTCATGTGCAGGTTTTTGAGTGGACCTGAGGTTTCACTTCCTTTTGGGTAAATACCAAGGAGCACAAGTGCTAGATGAGACGATAAGAGTATATTTAGTTTTGTCAGAAACTTCCAAACTCCTTCCAAAGTGGCTATGCCAGCTTATATCCCCGTCATCAATGAGAGAGTGTTCCTGTGGCTTGGCATCCTCTCTAGCATTTGGTGTTGTCGGTATTTTGGATTTTTCACCATTTTAATAAGTGTGAAGTAGTGTCTCCTTGTTGTGTTGACTTACAGTTTCCTGAGGAGATACGAAGTCAAACAGCTTCTCATTTGCATGTTTGTCATCCATATGTCTTTTCTGGTGAGGTGTCCAGATCTTTTGCTCATTCTTTAATCTGGTTGTTTATTTCCTTATTGGTTGGTGTTTTGTTTTGTTTTGTTTTGTTTTGAGAGAGAGAGAGAGAGAAAGTGCAAGCAGGGGAGAGGCAGAGGGAGAGAGGGAATCACAAGCAGGCTACATGCTCCGCGTGAGCCCAGCGTGGGGCTCGATCTCATGATCGTGAGATCATGACCTGAACCAAAATCAAGAGTCACACACTCAACCGACTGAGCCACCCAGGCGCCCCTGTTTCCTTACCGTTTTGAAGAGTTCGTTGTATATTTTAGACCAGTCCTTTCTCAGGCGTGTTTCACAACGATTTTCTCCCAGTTTGTGGCTTGTCCTTTCATTCAGTTTGTTCACTGTGTCTTTTGCAGAGCAGAAGTTTTTCATTTTAATGAAGTCCAACTTACCAATTTTTTTCTGTTGATATTATATCTAAGAAGGTCCTCTAGATTCTTTCCTTTGATCTCTTCCGGAAGTTTTATAGTCTTGTGTTTGACATTCAGGTCTGTGATCTAGTTTTTGTGAAAGTGTGAGATCTGTGTCTAGTTTTTTTTTCCCCCCTACAGCTCTCCAGTTATTTCAACACCATTTGTTGTAAAGACTCCTTTCTCCATTGCATTTTATTTGCTCCTTTGTCAAAGATCAGTTGACTGTATATGTGTGGGTCTATTTCTGGGCTCTCTACTCTGTTCTGTTGATCTATCATCTGTTTGTTCACCGATAGCACACTATCTGGATCACTGCAGCTTTATAGTAAGTTGAGGTCAAGTAGCATCAGTCCTCCGCCTTTGTTCTTCTACTTCAGTATTGTATTGGCTATTCTAGGTCTATTGCTGAGCTGATTTTCTAAAAGACAATAATAATAATAGAAATAATAATGTGATTTCAATTGGTGGCAAGTGCTGTGAAGAAGCAAAATAGGGTAAGGACCAACTAGAGTGATAGGGAGTTTGGAGTAGTCGGGGAAGTTCTCTAAGGAGGTCTCAGGAGAAGAAACAGCCACGAGGCCTCAGGGGCCCATATATGCCAGGCCGAGGATGAAGTCTCTGAGGTAGGAATAAGCTTGGTGTGTTCACAAAACAATGATAAGCCCAGCATATCAGGCGTTGTGATTGGCAGCAGGGATCCCCTGAGTCCACCGGGCGGATGTGTTCATACCCTCCCGGTGCTTCCATCTGACCGAGAGGCAGATGCCGAACAAGCACTGACAAAGAAGAGATTGGGGTGCTGGGAAAGCATTTTCCCCGGGGGCAGCCAGCCCTGAATAGGGAGCCAGAGACAGCGCCTTGAAGAAGCAGCGCTGAATCCAAAGGTAAGGGAGAGTGGATGTTGGGTGGCCATGGGGGTCGGGAGGAGGAGTTTAGAAGAGTTCATGCAAAGCCCCTGTGCGGTTCAGGGAGCGGAAGGCAGGTCAGTGTGGCTTGGTGTGGGTGTGGGTGTGGGTGGGAGTGCAACAGGAACGCCGGAGAGCTTGGCAGACGCCAGGTCACAAGGCATTGTGTCAGCTATGGACTTACTCTGAGGACTTTTTTGGTAATAACTTTATCGAGATGTAATTCACGTGCTTTACAATTCACGAACTTACAATGTACAATTCAGTTGTTTTTAGTATATTCACAGAGCTGTGCAACCATCACCACAGTCAGCTATAACCTTTCCTTCGTCCCAAAAAGAAATCTTGCACCCCTTAACCATCATCCCCTAGTCTCTGCATCTTCCCCAGCCCCCTGGTAACCACTACTTTCTGTTTCTATGAATTTGCTTCTGCTGGACATCTCATATAAATGGAATCCTACACTTATGTGGTCCTTTGTGACTGGTTTCTATCACTGAGCACAGTGTCTTCAGGGTTTATCCATGTATCAGAACTTCATGTCTCTATGTGGCTGAATAATATTCTATATTATGGGATCCACCACATTTTGTTTATCCATTCATTGGTTGATGGACATTTGAGTTGTTTCTGCTTTTTGGTCCTTGTGAGTAATGCTGCTGTGAAGATCCATGTACAAATTTTAGTGTGGACATATATTTTTTCATTTCTCTGGGGTAGGGGAGTTGCTGTGGCAGAGACGCGCCACGTTCTGGTTCCTGTATTCCAAAGACACTGGCTGCGTTGTGGAGAATGGGTGGGAGGGGACATGGGTGGACACGGGGAGACCTCCCCTGGAGGTAGCATCTAGCAGGGCAGATGGAGAGGAACTCTTGAGAGGGTGGCAGGATCATTTAGTGAGGCATGAGGAAGGGGAAGAACCAAGGATGCCTCCCGGCTAGTGTGCTACAAAACAGTGAAAATGCCCGTGTGTCAGGCATTGTGATTGGCACCAGGGACCCTCCTGCTGTGGTGTGCTGGAGCCAGCGCCTCCCAGCTCGAAAGAGCTGGTTCTACACATCTCTTCCCAACATAGCACTTAGTGACTTTTTGTTGGTAGCTTGAAATTGGCTATAGTGGGAGTCTGCACCATGGAAATTGGCAAGCATTACAGATCAGACCTTTTTTTCTCCCCCACAGAGAGCCACTTGCTAAGTGTTTACTAGCACACCGCTTTAGACTGGTTTCCAGCAGGTAGTGGTTTCGGTGGCAGAGGCAAGAACATGGGTTCCATTTTACCCTTATTGAGCTTGAGGTGACTGGGGACATGCATGCGAATGCATCCAGAATACAGCTGGACTTGCTTACCTGGAACTCAGGGTGGGACAAGGGACTGCAGGTGGACTGTGGGTGTCACTGTTTCAGAGGCAGGGGCAGGGTGAGTGAGCTCACCTGGGGAAGGAGTGAGACAAGGCCAGGCTCAGGACAGGACTCTGAGGACTCTGGGTATAAAGCCAGCTTCTCCCCACCTCCCAGATTCCTCAGTTGTAAAGCAGGCTACAGGGTGGGGTGGTTTCTAGATGTGTATTATCAATTCAGGACCAGAAAAAAAAGAAGGAAATGACTGAAGTCATTTGCTTGATAACATCTTCCTGCAAATAGCATGTTTAGACCTGGATTTAAGTGACAAAGAGACTCAGACAATAGCATATCAAAGACTTCATAAGTTCCACAGGAGCTTTGGGCCGAAAAAACAGATGGATTAGAACCGGTGCAAGGGCCAATTAATAGATCAGCAGCAGACACTCAGTGACATGATTAAAATGTGAACACATTTTGGGAGAGAAAAGCAGAATGTGAAGAATGGGTTCAGTAGCTTTGAGTCAAACCTTCCCCCTTCCTGGCTGTACTTCAGCAAACCCTCATTTTGCCCAAGCAGCGGAGATTCTGTTGTGTTCCTCCTTGAATGTTTGATTAGCTTGCCTCCCCTCCTGGGCCTGCCGCCTGCGGTGGTCAGAAGTGGCTGGCGGATTGTTTACTTGTATATCTGTTAGAGGCCACAGAGGGAGGGCCCCGCCAGCGGGCGGCTCTGGCTCAGACGCCTGCCAATCACAGCTTTACCTGGAGCGAACAGATGGTCTCTTTACTTAGACCCATTTCCTCACCGTTCCCAGGCCCCCCGCCAGCGCGGGCCCTACTCGGGAACTGTGTCCTAATCCTCGCAACTGAATTTGGGACTCCTTAGGAGGACAGATCGTAAAAGATGAGCGTGGTAAAGTGTTCACAGCCCCCACCCCGAGTCTCCCCCACTCGACCCCTCTGCGGGCCATGCACACCCAGCCTGCTTTGTTGAACCTACTTCCATTCTCTGGCATCCATCCAGAGTTGGGCAGCAGAAGCAGGCCTGGGAATGGGGGAAGCCAATGAAGAGGACACTGTGCATTTTGTTTATTAAAGTTAATTGGTGAACGCAGGCCCAGGGAAGCCTATGATTCATTAGCATCCCGATTAATATGCAGCTGCTGAGTATTAAGAAAAATGAAATGGAAAGAAGGAAATCCCCAAAGGAGAGGTTGGAAAAAATCAGGAAGCTCTCTGCAGACATCTGATGCAGGCCTTTGTCCCACCACGAAATTTGAATGAGATGAATTCAAGTGATTTTTCACCATTTGCATAGCTGCCATGAAGCCCGCTCCAGCCCCATCCCTCGAGCCTGAGAAAGGAGCGACTTTGAACTGTCAGCAGCTCCAGCAGCTTGTGAGCAATTACATAAAAAGAAGCACCTGTTTTTATTGTTGATTTTAATTTCAGGATCCTTACACTGTCGGGACAAGGCAACTATGGGTACAAGGAAGTTTGTGAGCAGGAATGTTACACCTGGCTCTGGAAGAAGTTCCTTCCTTTAAGCATTCATTGAATATCTGTGTCGCCTTGGGGATGTGCAGAATGCAGTCCCCATCCTGACCGTGCACAGTGTGCTGGAAGGATTGAATGTGTATAAACCATGGGAGTGTTGTGATCAGTAAGTGGAGGTGCTGTGGGTGCAGTAGCAGGAACTCCGAATTGTGAAGTTGTATGAAGGGAAAGTCATTTCAGGCAAAAGCTGATGGGTTTGGTGAAGTTGTTGAAGGTTCCAAATTGCTCAGAGTGGAGGGTAGAAAGGGAAGGTGGCAGCTAGGGCCCTCCCTGGAAGGCCCTGTGTGCCGTGCTAGGGGATGTACTTGATCCCGTGGCAGGTGGGAACTCTCATAAGCTGTCAGGCAGGAGTAGGACATCAAATTGCAGTTCAGAAGGTCCCTAGGGACCAGGTGAGACATGCTAGGTGAATTGCACATGATGGAGACGAAATGATAGATTTGGGAGAGATTAAGGAGTTGGAAAGGAGGGCTTTCTCACAGGATGTGGAGGATCAGAGAGAAGCTGGACTCTAGACTCACTGCTGAGTTTCTGGCATGGGAACTAGGTGGCTTTTGGTGTCATGGGAGGATGTTGATATCAGCGTGCAAATTCGAAGGAGTTTCAGATGCTTCTGGGACAGCTAAGTAGAGAAGGTCTGGAGGTAGTCAGATATGTTGTTGGGAGCTCAGGAGACAGACATGGACCAAGGATAAGCTTGAAGGTTGTGGTAGCTTGAAGATGGATGGTAATGAAAGCCCTTGCTGGCCATTCATTTATTCCATGCCCCTTTACTACTGCTATCATGAAGCGTAGGTGAGTGACACATAGCCCAGTCCTCCCAGAGACTATGGGGGAGAGGCTAAGGTGCAGTCGGTGACACGGTAGGTGCTGTGTGCACGTAACTCAGCCAGAAGAGAGTTTCTAGAAGAGGCAGGACGTAGGTAGGGAAAAGGACTGCCAGGGCATTCCAGCTACAAGGGTGCCTTTGGGGAATGACAGGCTGTGCATTGTGAGGTGGTGGGTTAGCAGGAAAGGCCAATAGGGAGGAGGTTTCAGGGTTCTGGCTTCAGAGCAAGGATGTGAACGATGGTGTAAAGGGAAGAGAGCGGGGCCAGCAACAGAGCCTGGGGATGCCACGTGATGGGAATGGCAAGGAAGGGTGGAGCCAGAAGGTCAAGGGACTTATGGTCTGAGGTATCTTCCAGGTGCCACTGGGGACCTTGGCAGGAGACTCTTCATTTGAGAACTGGGGCAGGAACAAGTGGGCTGAGAAGAGAGTGAGAGGTGAGAAATGTGCTCAGAAAGTGTCAGCAGCTCTTTCTAGAAGAGCTACGTGGCTGTGAAGGGGAGGAAAGAGGAAGGTGGCTGGCCGAGGGATAGCTGGTGTTTGAGGGGAGGGGTATGGGTATGTGTGTTGTTTTAATACGTAAAACTGGAGATGCCATGCCTTGGAAAGGGCCAGCCCAGAAGAGAGATCGAAGGTACAAGAAGAGGGCAAGGTGCAAAGGGGATTGGGATCAGGAGCCTGGCAGAGGCATGGAACCCTTCACTGACTGCCAAGCTGGGAGTTTGGAAAGAGGAAGGGTAGTTGTGGATGCATTTATGGGGGGTGCAGTGGAGGGAGTTATTGGCCTGCACTGTTTCTGTGTCTGCTCAGCCTGAGGGGAAGCAAGTGTGGGATCAGGGACAGGAGAATTATGAAAGTTTGGAATGACTTGAGAGGAATGAGAAGGAGGAGACCAGAGCACAGACAGGATTCCCAGTCCTAAGGACTCCCAGAGGCTCGAGAGCAAGACTCTGCAGGAACCCTGTTCACGGGATCATGATTTCGTCCAGTGTCATTCAAGTTCCTGAGTTTGAGAAAAAATACAGCACTTGGTTACGAGAGTCAGGGTGGAGTTTTGGTGTGGGTGTGACACAGGGCTGAAGGGAAGAGCAACTGAGGCCCCCAGCTGGAGACTGAAGTAATAGAGCCCCTGGTTTAGGCTGAACAGGAGGGCAGTCAGTGCTTGAGGTCTCAGGGAAATCACACGCCAGGTTTTCTTGACCCTGTGTCCCCAACTTCATTACCATCATGCAAAGCATGCCTGTCTTTTTAGGAGCCATCCATTTTGTGTTTTTCACATGCATCCAAATGTTACAAAAGTCTGAATGTTAAAATACCAGTGTGGGGGTGCCTCACAGTCTCAGGGTTGTGAGTTTGAGCCCCATGTTGGGTGTAGAGATTACTTAAGAATAAAATCTTAAGGGGCACCTTAAGTCAGTCAGTTAAGCATCTGACTTTGACACAGGTCATGATCTCATGGTTTGTGCGCTTGAGCCCTGCTTCTCTCTCTCTCTGCCCCTCGTGGGATTCTCTCTCTCTCTCTGCCCCTCACTCACTTGAGTCCTTTCCTCTCCCCCCCCAAATAATAAATTTTCTAAAAATCTTAAAAAATAAGAAAAAAGTGAGTGTCCAAGGTCTGAATTAATCTTCTTTTGCCTCACTTCCCTGAAGGAAAGGAGTAATCGCAAGCTAAGGGGGTCATAAACTCCTTTGGTAAACCTTTGTCCTACAGTAAAATGACTTTTTTTTTTTTTAATTTTTTTTTTCAACGTTTATTTATTTTTGGGACAGAGAGAGACAGAGCATGAACAGGCGAGGGGCAGAGAGAGAGGGAGACACAGAATCAGAAACAGGCTCCAGGCTCTGAGCCATCAGCCCAGAGCCCGACGCGGGGCTCGAACTCACGGACCGCGAGATCGTGACCTGGCTGAAGTCGGACGCTTAACCGACTGCGCCACCCAGGCGCCCCAGTAAAATGACTTTTTATGAGAATGCTCAGGAAGCCTTTAGTTGCTCTGTTGTTTTCTAGTTGACATAAGTCTTTGCTATAGATCATCTGCCTCAGGGACACACTTTCCCATCTTGATAAATGCACTGGCCACACATGTCCTGCCTTGGAGGCTGGTGAACTTGCGTGTTTTGTACAAAGCCAGAGGAGGAAAGAATAGATCAGATGGAAAGTGTCCTTAATTCATTCGACAAACAATGGAAGATTTACTATGTGGTGAGTGCTGGGAATTCAGAGATAAATAGGACACAGCCCTCTGGCGGGGGGTGGGGGGAGGAAGGGATGTGAGCTGTGACAAGCACATGCAGTGATAGAGACAGGCACAGGATCCTGGACACCTTCTCAAAGGAGCATTGGCCTGGGCTAGGCCTCACAGGTCAAGTCAGAGAGTCAGCACAAGCCAATGAGGCAAGAAATGATCTGGCAAAAGGAATACGCAAGGGCCAGGACACAACTGAAGTCTTGGGCCTGGGAACTTTCATGCAGATGAGAGCTCTGGACACCCAGGCTCTTGTGCTCAGGGATTTTACTGTGCTTGTATCCTGAGCCAAATGAAGAGCTTAGCCAGTCAGGAAACCACCAAGAAAAAATAGTTTTATGGGGGAAGCATCCAAAACTCAAGATGTAGTTTTCTAAGGAATCGGTGCCTGGCTTGTGGTCTTGGCTGACCTTATGGTTGCTCGTCACCTGGTGTGTTTAGGAACTGCTCTCTTGGCACCTCTGAGTCTCGGCCATTAAGACCTGGGAGGACCTCAGAGGGTGAAGAAACGGAGGACCCCAGGGGCAGCAGGACGTGGGCTGCGAGTCAGGCCACCTGGGTGCCACACCCAGCTCTGCCACACACTGGCAGAGAAAGTGACATAACCACGCTGAGCCTGTGTCCTCAGCTATGAGGTAGGTAAAGATGAGTGGACCAACCCCAAAGCATGGTCAAGAGGATGCAGCACAGGCATTGAGCTTAGCACAGTGCCTGACAGATGGAAGATGCTTACAGATCAGATAAACCAGAGATGAAGGACAAAAAGAAATGGGGCCCAAAAACAATGATGCAAGTGCCCCTAATCCTGTTTAAAGAAGAGAGAGATTTGGGGCACCTGGGTGGCTCAGTCGGTTAAGCATCCAACTTTAGCTTGGGTCATGATCTCACCGCTCATGAGTTTGAGCCCCATGTTGGGCTCTGTGCTGACAGCTCAGAGCCTGGAGTCTGCTTCGGATTCTGTGTCTCCTTCTCTTTCTACCCCTTCCCCACTCCTACTCTGTCTCTCAAAAATAAATAAACGTTACAAAATTAAAAAAAAAAAAACTCTTGCAGGTCTTGAGAAAGCAATCTATATGTACTCTCCTTTTTTAAATGTTTATTTTGAGAGAGAACACACACAAGAGCAGGGGAGGGGCAGGGAGAGAGAGAATCTCAAAGCAAGCTTCACGGTATCCGTGCAGAGCCCAACATGGGGCTTGATCTCTCAAACCATGAGATCATGACCTGAGCCGAAATCAAGAGTCAGACACTCAACTGAATAAGCCACCCAGGCACCCAATATATGCAGAATCCTTCTAGATTTTTACAGTCTCTGCCTTGATCTATAGTTGTTTATATACTATAAATAGTTTAGCTGATGCTTATTTCAAAGCAGCAAGTGGTGTAATGAAATGACTGTGGGTTTTGGACTCAGGCAAATCCCCCTGTTCTGGAACCTTAAGTGGATTTTGTTTGCACCTCTGGGTCTGTTTCCTCAATTATAAAATGAGGATACTGCCCCTGCCTCTCAGGGCAGTGTGTGAATGAAATAAACAAGCGTCGCCCACAGGAGACACACAACACTGGTTCCCCTCCCACCACAGAGCTAATTCAGATCAGCAGCACTCTCAGGAGAGCTTGGTGTTGACCTCAGTTTCCTGTACTTTCAGAAGTCAGGTTTCTAGCCCCTCTATCGCCACCTCCAGTGCCAACCGCCAGCTGATGATGCTAGAAGGGAAGTCAGGACCCTACTTTTCCTCTCTGGACTCGAGCATCGACATCCTGAAGAAGAGGGCCCAGGACCTGATTGAAAACATCAACGAGAGCAGGCAGAAGGACCATGCACTCATGACCAACTTCAGGGACAGCCTCAAGATCAAGGTGACAGATTCTCCCACACACTGCAAAGCCCCGGTCTGCAGGGAGAGGGAGTCCTATGTAAAGGGTGAAAGGGGAGGGAATGAGCTGCTGCTGCTAAGCGAACTGCATATAGTACCACATGACAGGGCCAGGATGAGGAATGAAGGTCCCTCTTGCACCCACAGCCCAGCCAGCCCTCTTATTTCATGCCAGTGCTAATGGCCAGGGGAGTAGGGACTGAGACAGAGCCTTCATTGTCACACCCATTTGTCCTCCAAAAGTTGAATGGTTTGTGGGGTGTCTGACTGGCTCAGTCAGTATAGCCTGCAACTTTTTTTTTTTAATGTTTGTTTCTTTTTTTTGAGAGAGAGAGAGAGACAGAGTGTGAGCAGGGGAGGGGCAGAGAGAGAGAGGGAGACATAGAATCCAAAGCAGGCTCCAGGCTCTGAGCCATCAGCACAGAGCCTGACGTGGAGCTCGAACCCAAAAGCTGTGAGATCATGACCTGAGCTGAAGTCAGACGCTCAACTGACTGAGCCACCCAGGCGCCCCTATAGCCCGCAAGTCTTGATCTTGAGGTTTTAAGTTCAAGCCCCACATGGGGTGTAGAGATTAGCTAAAATTCTGGGGCACCTGGGTGGCTCAGTTGGTTATAAGTGTCTGACTTTGGCTCAGGTCATGATCTCACTGTTCGTGGGTTTGAGTCCTGCATTGCACTCTGCTGTCAGCGCAGAGTGAATTCTGTCTCCCTCTCTCTCCACCCCTCCCGCATGCATTCTCTCTCCCTCTCGCTCAAAAATAAAAATAAACATTAAAAAAAATTTCTATGATCCCACTACCCAGAGGCTACTTTGTCACATTTTCTTTTTGAGAGACAGAGACAGAGCATAGGTGGGGGGGGGGGGGGGCAGAGAGTGAGAGGGAGACACAGAATCTGAAGCAGGCTCCAGGCTCTGAGCTGTCAGCACAGAGCCCGATGTGGGGCTCAAACCCACGAACTGTGAGATCATGACCTGAGTGGAAGTCGGACGCTTAACTGATTGAGCCACTCAGGCACCCCTGTTACATATTTTCTAACTTGTTTGAGTCTGTTCAATATATACATACATACATATATCTGGGTGACTCAGTCAGTTGAGCATCTGACTCTTGATTTTGGCTCAGGTCATGATCTCACTGTGGAATCGAACCCTGCATCAGGCTCAACAGCACGGAGCCTGCTTGGGATTCTCTCTCTCCCTTCCTCCCTCTCTCTCTCTCTCTGCCTCTCCCCTGCTGTGCTTTTTCTCTCTCTCAAAATAAATAAACATTTAAAAAAATTCAAAATATAGGCAATTTCACCTCCAGTCACTGAATTTTTTTTTTTACCATTTTTATAAGATATATTGCAGAAATCTTAGCCATTTAAAACAAATGTCTTGTGATGTCCCTTCCTTGATTTTCTAAAAATATGCCTTATTCTTTAAAAGGTTTCAGACCTGACAGAGAAGCTAGAAGAGCGGATGTATCAGATTTACAATCACCACAACAAGATCATTCAGGAAAAGCTCCAAGAGTTCACCCAGAAAATGGCAAAGATCAGCCATTTGGAGACAGAGCTCAAACAAGTGTGCCACACCGTGGAGACAGTGTACAAAGATCTGTGCATCCAGCCTGAGGTACGAGATATAAACTCCTGCATGGGGCCACCTCCTGAGGAAGGAGAGTTGTGGAGGCTAAGACGAAAGCAAATGTCAACACAAACCAAGTCTGTCAGCACCGTGCCCAGCCCTAAACCCCACAGGGGCCACTGTCACTGCAAAAATCCTTCAGATGCTCTTGCCATCTCACTGGTGGCCCCAGGTTCCCCTCTGCGGTGGTGTGTCTGAGCTGAGAAGCTGGACCGCTGTTATTTCCCACCACTGTGTGGTCAGCTGTGTGGTGACAGAAAGGACAAAGGCCTCTCTGTCTACAGCCCTCAGCCCTGGTCAGCACCTAACCAGGGTTATTACAGCAGAGCCCAAGACTCAAGACACAGGCCAGACCACTTGAAGGGGGAGATCCCCACCACACGGCCCCACATTTTTCCTGTGACCGAAATGACTTCTTGGGTGCTTACGATTAAACATGGCCCAACACTGTGGGGTCAGACATGCAGACTCTTTATTATTCTCTCTTTCGCTTTCATTCTGCTCCAACCTCCAGCATAAGGCACTTACCCCCAAGATGGGAGGATCAGAGGGCACACAGTGAACTCTTGCTGTGGCAGGCGGTGGCGGGGGGGGGGGGGGGGCGCGGGGGGGCGGGATTTGCTCAGACACCAGATCAGTGTCACAGAGAATGCTTCCATGTTACTCTCCTTCCCTCTTCCTGCTCCCTTGTCAAGAGAAGCTTCTGTTCCAAGATAAGTGGAATCCATTCCCATCCACAGTTAAAAGTGGGTTGAGAAACTTGGTACAGAGAGTCCCATCTTCTTTTTAAGGAACACATTTGAATGACTTCAAAGGGAAAATTTTGATAATTAAGAATCAGTGTCTCTCACTTCCCACTATAAAAATTGGCTCCATCTGCCATCTCCCTGAGTAAGCTCAGAGCGTAGCATTTCCCTGGGAAGGAGCCGGAGGCCATCTGGGCTCCCGGGTGAAGTGTGCTCACTTGCTGGCCGTGAACGCTTGGATCCCCGTGATTGCCCTTCCAAGGATCAGAGCATGAATGTCGTGAGTGCCTGGACAAGACAAATACAGAGTTGGTTTGGAGTCTGAACAGCTCATGACTTCCCTTTAAAGTCAATCTTCATGTCTCTCCTCCCCCTAGGCTATTACTGCGGAAGAAGAACAAACCCACAGAGATGGTGAGAGCTGACAGCTTCTGGGAGAGTCCCCTCTTAGGCTCAGAGGCCACCATTCAGGCCATGCTGAGAAAATTGTTTTTCACAGTTCTGTAAGGCATCTTGGCAAAAAAATGAAATGAAATAAAATAATCCAAAAGTCCTTGTGCCAGACCCAAAACTTCAGCAAGCCCAGCTCTGGCCATGGGCCCAGCTTTGGCACTCCCTACGCTTGGCAAATTCACCCCCTCCCCTGCACAGGTGGTTAAATGTTTGATTTTCAACCCATTCATGCTCCTTTCCCAGAGGCTGAGATTGCTGCAGAGCTCTGTGGGGCTAGGTCAGGCCCTTCTTACCTACAGATGGGATGGGAAAGCAAGCATCAGACAGATTGCTTGTCCCAGCTGATCTCCCCTGTCCTGAAGCCACTATCCCCATGTCCCACATCCTCTGCTCTTAACTCTGGGTAACATTTGACAGCCCTCAGTGCTCTTATATGCTTTTCCTCAGCTTAAAGGGCTAGAAGGCAGGGATTACTGCCTCCTCCTTAAGGAGCAAAATAAGTGTGTTTATTTCCTAAAGTGTATATCTGACCCGGTCCCTCCCCTGCATAAAACACCCTGAAGGCCCTCCTCTGCTTGTCCTCAGGGTCATTCCCACACCTCAACCCTCCCTCTTGCTTTTTCTGGAATGTCCCATCCAGAATAGCATACAGAAGCTATTTCAAAAAAAAGAAAGAATAAGAAAAAGCTATTTCACTGCCTCTGCCCAGGGAGCTATACCTCTCTTAAGGCCTAACATGCTCCCACTTTCTTCCCAAGATAAGCACCCGCCTCTTACAACTCCCCCTTTTCCTGCCTGGCTCATACTAGACTGTACTTTTTTTTAATGATTTTTTTTCCATGTCTGTCTTCCCCAGGGGTTCTGGGCCCAGTGTTAGTCACAACCGGTTCCCAGGTGCAGACACCACAGCCTGATCATGATTCATCTTTTTTTTTTTTTTTTCTCTTAACATAAAAGGGAGTGGTGATTCCTGTGTGTAGCTGCACTCTTGCTCCCTAGCATCCACCAGCTCACTCTAGGCATCGTGCCCCACTCTGGGGATGCCCAAGGAGGTTGGAAGCAGTCTGGGGAGCACCCCTCCTCCCGAGCACCATGGGGGAAAGGGCTGAGAGCATTTCACTTCCACAGTCCCAGTGTGAGCTACCCCTACTAAGAATACAGAGTGGGACTTGTCCCAGGTCACACTGCTAGTGATGACAACTGGGAGCAGGGCTCAGGCCTGCTGTCCCCACCCCCCTTCTCTAGACAGTGAGGCCGCTGTAACACTCCTCCCCACAGAGCCCCAGCCCTACCTTCATAGGTGTTCACAGACTCCAGGTTCATGACATGCCGGATCACGTGATACTCATCAGAAATCCCATTCCCCCCTAGCATGTCTCGGGCCTGGCGGGCGATATCCAGGGCCTTCCCACAGTTATTCCTCTTCAGCAGGGAGACCATTTCCGGAGTGGCCCTGGGAGTGGCACAGACATGGAACAAGTAAGGGGTCACAAAAACCTGACCCCAGGCATCCCTAAGCCCTGGGCAAAGCCAGGGGAAAGATTCCCCAAGTCACAGACACAGCAGCAGACACTGAGCTCCGGGCAGTCTCGTCCCATCAAGGCCAAGAGGGCAAGAAGAGATAGGTCCCCAGGAACCACCAGGCAGGAAGGACATTTCTCCCCAGGGCCAGCCACCACCATGTCCAGGAGGGGCACGGCGTCCCTTCCTTGCTGCCTCCACCCTGCTTCCCCGATATGCGGCCCCTACTTGTCTTGGTCCTTTAAGCGGCCAAGCTGCAGGCAGGCGTGAAGGCCCAGCGTGATCTCAGTGAGCATGTCTGCCAGCTTCTTCTGAATCAGCTGGTTCCTGGCCAATGGGGCTCCAAACTGGATCCTAGGCGGGCAAGTTTAGGGTAAGTATGAGCAAGTTCACGCCCCAGTCTAGGAAGCCTTCCCAGGCTGCCTCGGCCCTCGCTAAGTTCACCCTGGCCCTGTCATTGAGTCAGCCCCTCACTGCTCAAAAGGACTTCCCAGGCTGTTACACCGAGTGAGAAACTTACGTCCGGTGGGCGGGGAATGGGGAGTCACCAGTTGGGTAAGGGATGGAGCCCCTGCCCCCCCATCCCCAAGAGCCCTCCTGGCAACCCCCACAAACCTATCCAGGGTGTACTGCCGGGCTGTGTGCAAACAGAATTCGGCAGCTCCGAGCACGCCCCAGGTGATGCCAAACCGGGCATTGTTTAGGCAGCCAAAGGGCCCCTGTAGGGTTGAGAGAGGGGCCTCAGCCCCACCGGGAGCTGAAAGGCCCTGTGCAGAACTAACTCTCAAGTAGGGGGAAGCCCCCTCTCCAGACACGCAGTCGGTATAAACAGAGGGACTCAGGGCAGCCATTTGGATCCCACACGGTCCTGGCACCAGAGCTCATGCACAGCAAGTCTTGCTCGGCGCCTGCTCACCCTTGGTTTGCACGCAGTTTTATCCAGCCCAGGATCTGGGTTGGATGCTCAGGTCTAGGAGGTGACGTAAGGAGACAAAAAGATGCACACGCATCAAAGGGTTAAACTGGTTCCGGACTGTATGTGTCCAGGGCAGAGCCGGTGTATGCAAGACGGTCACCAAAGGGGCAATTTCCACACATCGGAGAGCCAAGCAGAACCTCTCGGAATCACTAGTGTGTGGGCTCCACAAGCACAGGGACTGTGTCTGTTCCCCAGCTGGGTCCCCGGCCTGGGGCCTGCCCAGGAAAGCTGAGCCAGCAGGTGACCTGATACCAGTTCCCAAGGTGTCCATTGCTCACCGACAGACCAGATACGTC
Organism: Herpailurus yagouaroundi; assembly: GCF_014898765.1. NCBI lineage: Eukaryota > Metazoa > Chordata > Mammalia > Carnivora > Felidae > Herpailurus > Herpailurus yagouaroundi. Next base: position 4,082,830 of record NW_024412431.1, on the reverse strand, counting down.
AGGCAGCACATTCTCCTCCGGCACCTCCACACCGTCCATGACAATCATGCCTGTGGACGACGCCCGCAGGGAGAACTTGCCCTCAATCTTGGGGGCTGAGAGGCCCCGCATCCCCTTCTCCAGCAGGAAGCCCCGAATGCGGCCATCTTCGCATCGAGCCCACACTACAAACAGGTCGGCCACAGGTGAATTGGTGATCCTGGGGGAGGGACAGGCAGTGAGGATCTGGCCACCTCCCCCCTGCCCCTGCCCACCTGCCTGAGACGCCCAGACCCCTCACCAGGTCTTGGTCCCGTTGAGGGTGTAGCTCTTGTCAGATGGGTTGTGACGGGCTCTGGTCTCCATGCTGCCAGGGTCACTCCCATGGTTGGGCTCTGTGAGCCCGAAGCAGCCCAGGAGCTCCCCCTTGGCTGCAGGCACAAGACAGGGTCACAGATCTGCCTGTCCCCCACCCATCCCCTCAACTGAAAATTGTCAGTCTCTCGATCAAGCCAGGCCAAAGGCAGACCCAACCCTGCTCTCGTGGCACTCCCAGGGGGTATGGGGACGGCCTCAGCCCCCCAGGCCACAGTAACAATGCCACGATGGGGAGAGGCCGCCGCAGGAGTCAGGAAGGAGTCAGATAATCTGTCTGAAAGTCAGTGAAAAGGAGTTAAGCAGGAGGAGGAAGGACGGAGAAGAGTGGTCCCAGCAGGGGGTACGGATGTGCCAAGGCCCAGTAGTACATTCGGAGAATCCCAAGAAGCCGAGTCTGGCTGAGGAGAAGCAGTCAAGAGAGTGGCCGAAGGTGAGTTGGAATGGTCAGCAGAGGCCTACTCATGTGCGGCCTTGTGGACTCAGTCAGAAAGTTAAGACTTTAAACTCTGGGCTGGGGATGGGGGAGCAAATTAGGAGGGAGATGATGGTGGTGAGAGAGCGGCAGAGTCGAGAGAGACCTAGGAGGGGACAGTCCGGATCAGACGGAGCAGCGGGGCCCCGGGGTCTGCAGGGAACCTCGGTGGCCACTGGGGCTATCTTGGAAGTAGGGGCAGAAGGCAGCCTCTGGGGACAGTCCCATTCCTAAGTTCCAGACCACTGGGATGGTCTGGTTTCCGGCAGGCTCCACGGGCAGCTGCTCACCCAGCCGGGGCAGGTACTTCTGCTGCTGGGCCTTGCTGCCATAGGCGTAGATGGGGTGCATGACGAGGGAAGACTGGACGCTCATTGCTGACCTATAGCCGCTATCCACCCGCTCCAGCTCTCGGGCTAGGAGCCCATAGGCCACAGAAGAGACTCCAGCACAGCCATACCCTGAGGGGAGGGGAGGGAAGATAGGGCAATGGGAGACAAAGCCCAGTGTGATTCCTGGGGTCCAAGAGACAGAGCTACATAAGGGAGCCCAAGGAGGGGGCACCAAGCTGGCCCTAGCTTGAGGGTTTATTCATTTTCCCTCGCAGCCACATTCAGAAGGAGGCATAACAGCCTCGCTTTGCAGATTGGGAAACTCAGGATCAGGATAGGAAGGGGCTTTCCAGGACACAATGGGGGCGGCGGCGTGTGGAGATAAATCTGTCCCTACCTTTGATGGTGGGGCCCAGCACACCAAGCTCCCCCATCTCTGAGATGATCTCCCGGTGAAAAACTGCAAAGACACAGGATGCCCACATTCAGGCCCAGCCCCAGCCCACTGGAGCCCCCATCCCAGCGGCACAGGAGTCCAGGGGCCCAGCTAAAGCAGGCAGAGCAGGTGCGCACGGTAGGGAGTACCCACCCACCCCCGCCTGCCTGGGCACCTTCGTTGCGATTGGCCAGCAGGATTCGGGGCATGAGGCGCTCCTGGCAGTAGGTGCGGAAGGTGTCCCTGATGAGGATCTCATCCGCGGTCAGCTGCTCCTCCAGCAGCAGCGGGTCCCTCCAGTCAAATTCAGGACGTGAGGCTGGGACAGGGAGCAGAGAGTGGGGCCGGGCTTGACTCAGCCCAGCCCACCACCGCACCCTCCTCTCCTGGAATCCTCAGCCCCACTCCTCCACTCCCATCTGGCTCCTGGTGGATGTGGGTTGCAGAGAAGACTGACAAGACGGCATTTCTCCGGGAAACTCACTGCCTCTGGCCCTGGCCACGCCCTGCCTCCCCGCCCCGGCAGTCGTCGATTCTGGGACAGAACCCACCCGGGGCAGACAGACAGCTGGACAAGGGCCGCAGACGCCCGGCGCAAGGAGGGGTCCTTACACTTGGCCGCTCGGTTCTGTGTCTTCCCGCCCTTTTCTGCAAACACAGGACGGGAAAGTCACCCCGGGAATGTCCCCGAGCCTCCAGTTCCACCCTCCCCGCCGTGCCCCCGACCCGGCACTAACCAGTTTGAGTCGCCGCCGAGCCCCACCCGCGCAGGAGGCTCAGGCCTGGTCCACGGCTCAGCAGCCGCCCGGAAACGCCTCTCAGAGCCATTTGAGCAGCGGACGGGCAAGCGGAGCAACCACGGCCAACCTGGAGGAGCAGGGGCGTCAGAGCGGCGTGGCTCCCACCGGCAGGCCTGGCCCCTGGCACCAATCGCCCCTCTCGCCGGCGCTTACCTGAGGCCTCCGCGCTCACCGTACAGTCCACAGTACAACAGGCAAAAGCTTCTGACCTCTGGAGGGGGTGGGAGGGGCGGATGCCGAATGGGGCCTCTCATTGGTGTGTGCTCGGACTCGGCTCCTCCACAGCTCTACCTTTTAAAAGGGCCACGGTAGCCTTGCCGGTGGAGCCAGGAGCGCCCAGGCCAAGCTTTATTAGCTGCTTTAAGAAGCAGAACAGGGAGGGGGCGGAAGGTGAGTGCTGGGAGTCAATTGGCCAGCTAGATTCCTGTTCTGATTGGCCCTAGGAGGGGGCTCGGCCTACACCTGATTGGTCAGTTGCAGGGGGCGTGTGCGGAGGGATTCTGGGGTTTAAGTGAGGCGACTGAGGCACGAGAAAAAAAAGAGTCCTGGAACCCAGACCTCGATGTCTCTCCTCTAATGGGTGCTGTGGGGGTGTGGGGTGGGCTCCAGTGGGCGATCTCAGTCCAACCTGCCAGCCTGTTCCAGGAAGTATGGGTAGCCACGTGTGACTGCGTGCGTGACTTGGAGTGATTCCATGCGCTGTGCTTCAAACGTCTATGTGTGTGATTGTGGCTATGCATCTGTATGTGGGTGCGTGTGCGACGTTGTGGGGCGGTTGACTGTGGGGCGGTTGTGTGCCACTGTAACTGGGGCTGTGGCTGCGTGCCTGAATGTGCAGTTGTAAGCTGGTGTGACGGTGTTCTGTGTGATCGTGTATCTGTGTGATTCTACGTTGTGATGGTTTTCTTTCTAGGTGTGTCTATTACTTATGTGACAACACGGCTGGATATTTGTGTGTGTGTCTGTGTGGTTGTGTACCTACATGTGTCAGTGTGATTTGGCCTATGTGCACTTGTGTGTGATTGTGAGTGTGATACGAGTGTCCACCTGAGTGAATGGCTAGGCTCACCCAGGTCACTTTTACAAGCATTTGTGTGATGTACATTTGAATCTGGGTGCACTGTGCTTAACCATCTCTGTATCTAAGAGGCACGTATCTACCATGACATGGCCTTTTCCCAGGTGGGGAAAGTAAAGCCCAGAAAGCAGAATGATCTTACTCAAGGTTACAGTGGGCCAAGTGCAGAGCAGGGACCAGCCCTGGGATCCAGGCCTCCTGGTTCCCAGGACAGACCCCTCCCTGCCCACCCAGGAACACATCTTCCTACATAGACATTCTGGGTAATTGTATGTGTGTATTGTGCTCTACCTCATGTATCGGCTCTAAATGACTTATGGGATTGCGTCCGATAACCGGCCTGCATGTCCCCAAGTGCCTGGGGCCTGAGTGTCCCTGGACCCTCCCACTTTCTGGGCCCTTCTTGCCTTTGCTTTTATTTTTTTTTAATATTTATTTATTTCTGAGACAGAGAGAGACAGAGCATGAACGGGGGAGGGTCAGAGAGAGAGGGAGACACAGAATCCGAAACAGGCTCCAGGCTCTGAGCTGTCAGCACAGAGCCCGATGCGGGACTTGAACTCACGGACCGCGAGATCATGACCTGAGCTGAAGTCGGACGCTTAACCGACTGAGCCACCCATGCGCCCCTTGCCTTTAATATCCAACTAAAACAGTTTGAACCCTCCCCTTCATGGTGGAAGGTTCTCTCATTCTTCTAGTCACCTTCCTCCTCCTGCGCCAGTGGCCTCTCTCCTTCCCCAAAGCTCCCTGCTCTGGAGCTGGTGTGAGTGTTGGAGTTCTCTGATGCTCCGTGGTGTCAGAGGGTGACGTCAGTATACACAGCAGGAAACCCAAACTGAGGTTCAGGCCTTGCCACCTTGGGAAGTCCATCATTCCTCTTGGCCACATGCTCCTGGGGGACAAATGCTTTCAGCCAAATGCTCCCCTCTCTCTGGACCTTCACCTTCTTGCCTTGCGTTTTAGAGCCAGACATGCCTGTTTAGTGCCTCATCCAAGGAGATTTCTCTCCAAGAGACACTCTGCTTTCCAGGAAACCACTGTAATTCCAGCCATGTTGTTTACCGAAGTGAAATTCGCATGACATAAACGAACCATTTCAAAGTGTACAATTCAGCGACACCTAGCACATTCACCATGTTGTGCAACCACCACCTCTATCTAGTTCCAGAACATTTCCATCGCCCCAAGGGGACCTTGGACCCATCAGCAGTCCTCCCCATTCCTCCCCCCTCTGCTCCTGGTAACCACTAATGTTTCTGTCTATATGGATTTGCCTGGATATTACAGGGACTCTTTCATGACTGGCTTCTTTCACTTAGGTTCATGCACATGAATATGCATTAGAACTTCATCCCTTTTTTGGGGGGGCGCCTGGGTGGCGCAGTCGGTTAAGCGTCTGACTTCAGCCAGGTCACGATCTCGCGGTCCGTGAGTTCGAGCCCCGCGTCAGGCTCTGGGCTGATGGCTCGGAGCCTGGAGCCTGCTTCCGATTCTGTGTCTCCCTCTCTCTCTGCCCCTCCCCCATTCATGCTCTGTCTCTCTCTGTCCCAAAAATAAATAAACATTGAAAAAAAAAAAAGAACTTGATCCCTTTTTATGGCTGAATAATATTTCATTGTATGGGTGGACCACATTTTGTTTATCCATTCATGTGTTAATGGACATTTGGGTTGTTTCTACCTCTTAACTATTGTTAACTGATGCCGCTGTGAACTTAGTGTACCAGTATTTGTTCGAATACCTGTTTTCAATTCTTTTGGGTCTATACCTAGGCGTGGAATTGCTGGGTCACATGGTAACGCTTGTTCAACTTTTTAAAAAATGTGTATTTATTTTTGAGAGAGAGAGACTGAGACACAGAACAAGTGGGGGAGGGGCAAAGAGAGAGGGAGACACAGAATCCGAAGCAGGCTCCCGTCTCTGAGCCGTCAGCACAGAGCCCGATGTGGGGCTCGAACTCACAGACAGCGAGATCATGACCTGAGCCCAAGTCAGACACTTAACCGACTGAGCCACCCAGGCGCCCCTCAACTTTTTGATTGTTTAACTTTTTGAAGAATCATCAAACTTTTCCACAGTAGCTGCGCCATTTTGCATTCCCACCAGCAGCTTACGGGGTCCCAATTTCTAGAAATATGGCCATCCTACTGGGTGCATTGAGCTGGCTTTCATATTACTTGCTTCCCCCTCCCCTTGTGATACATGATCATTTTTTGCCTTTTGTGCAATGCGTTCATGATGCAGAAACTCTGATCGTGTGTCTGTGGCGATGTGTCTATGGCTGGCCCGGGTTGTGTGCTTTTCACTATCAGCATGTTCGACTTCATGTCGGTGCGGTTGTGTGTCTTTGACTGGGTGTGCCTGGGGGGGGGCATTTGGTAGCTGGGCAATTGTGTGACTAACTACAAACTGGGGCAGTGACAGGTGGTGTGAATACGTAAGGTTGCAGATTTTATATGATGCTGGGCATGATCGTGTCTGTGTCTGATGTTTAGCTGTGTGCGTTGCTACATCATTGTGTGTTTGTGAATGATTATGTGCGGGGGGGGGGTGTTTTATGCTTTTGTGTCTGGAGGCTACATCTGTTTCGTGGGGGTCGTGTAACTGAATCTTCTATAGCTCTGTGAGAACATATCCAAGGATATCTGTGTGTCCGTTCGGTTGTGGCAAAATCACGTCAATGCGATTGTGTGTTGTAGCGGTGTGTCAGTGCGTCAGCACCCGTCCGCGTGATTACGAATTCTGTGTCTAAGAGATTGTGTGACTACAACGTTGTGTAGCCAGTGTGGTGTATAGGTGTGGTTTGTGCCTGGGAATTGTGTGTCCGTGCGACGCACACACGCACACACACACACACACTTACACATGCCACGGGACTAGACGGTCCATGTGACGGAAGAACCAGGAATTTGTGTCACTGTGGAATTGCACATTGTGTGTGCATATGATTGTCAGCTGCGTGTCTGTGACGCGTGTCTGTATCATCCACCCAGCCTCCCAGGACGCAACGCCGGAGGTCCCTGGTGCACAACCTTGGATTCCTCCCCCATGTGGGGCAGGAACCAAACATCAGCCAGGCCCAGAGCAGGGGGGTGGCTGTGAGGGCCTCCTGTAGTTCAGGTACTTGAGTGTCCCGTTTCACGCAGGAGGGGAGGTCATCTCCCCTGCCCCATCGCATCAGAGCAATGGTGGCTGCAGTGGCCCCGGCCTTCACACACCCTACTCCGTGTGGCACCATGGTGGGGGCGGGGGAGAGCACGGTAGACAGTGGCAGCTGTTTGTCAGGGGGTCCTCCTGGCACCGGGCTCGACCCTGGAAACTCACAATCCAGGCAATTTCAAACCAACCTAACCTGAAGCCCCAGCCCCCAACCCTCCTGCCCATCGGGAACAGAGTTTGGCTCTTCTGGGCCCCCACCTGATAACAGCGTCCAACATCTGGGCCGTCTGATAATGCTCCGCTTGGCAAAGACTTCGTGCCAAATCCCGCCATCAGCAAGGTTACTGCTGTTTAGTGGGGAGGGGGAGAGCTACAAGGCCGTGGTCAGGGGAAAGGGGGTCTTGAAGCCCCTTCCCAGGATCCCCATTCTGTCTGTTATTCCCTCCTACAGGAAGGTAACTAAGAACAGACGCCCAAGTCTCTCTTTTTGTGGGGACTCGGTGCCTCACTTTACCCGACACCTGAACCCTCAACCTCAGAACCCCCAGCCCCTGAACACCTGACTTGGCTTTGGATACGGGGTCAGTCCTTAAGGCCCAGCCCCTAAGAAGGCTGAGATGAGGTCTGTTCCCCAGAAACGGTGACCCCCCGCCTTGCCTGCCTCTTATCAGGGACTGTAGCCAATCAGCTGAGGGCAGAGAAGAGCCCTCCAAGGGGCCATTGGTGTCTCAGAGCCCACGAGGCCACGGAGGGAGAGGAGGCCTGAGGCCCAGGGTGGGCACCAGCCGGCCATGGCCGCAGCTGAGACCGCCTTGCCCTCCATCAGCACGCTGACCACCCTGGGCCCCTTCCCGGACACACAGGAAGACTTTCTCAAGGTGGGGCCAGGCGGGGTGTAGGTGGGCTGGCTGGGTCCTGGGCTGTGGCTAGAGCTTGGGGGGGGGGGGGGTCTAGTCTGCATCTTGCTCTGAATCTTACCCAAGGCTGGGGGTCGTCAGTCCAGGCCAAGGGTCTGAACCTTGTCTAAGAACCTATGTCCGTCATATAAAACTGAGGCTTGTAGGGGCACCTGAATGGTTCAGTCTGTAGAGCATGCAACTCTTGATCTCAGGTGGGTTCAAGCCCCACATTGGGTGTAGAGCTTACTTAAGATACAAAAAACCTGAGGCTTGGAGCTGAAAACTGCAGGGGTCCACAGTGAGCCCACTCCAGATATCGGGGCGGGGGGGGGGAACAGCAAATGCATATAGGGAACATCCAAGTATTAATCTTGGGAATTAATTCTTGGGGGGGGACAGGGAAGGAGAGGGAGAGTGGGGAGGGTGGAACCGAGGCAAGGCCCCCCCCTCCACCCCCAGCCTTCCATTCTTGTCTCTTCCACCCCTTCCCCCAAGCCTGAGTGTGGCTCCAGATAATGTCGGTCTTATCTTGGGTCTCCAGCCCCATCGACCTCTGTCCCTGGACTTGGGGGGTGAGGTGGGGGGCGCTAGAGCGAGTCTCCCCTGTAAGGGAGGGGGACAGACTGACATGACAGACAAGCAAACGAGACCCCTTTCCAGAGCCTCTGGCCAGTCTACCCCCACCAGGGCGTCAGGCCCCGTCCATCTCTGGGCAGGGTACCCTGGTGTCCACCGAGCCTCACGCTACCGGCTCCCCTCCCCAGTGGTGGCGCTCTGAGGAGGTGCAGGACTTGGGTCCGGGTCCCCCTGATCCCACCGGGCTGCCCCTCCACGTGAGGCCGGAGTCGCAGGACGCGCCCAGGGAGGACGAAGACGACGAGAGGGACTCGGCTACCTCCTGGGATCTGGATCTCCTTCTCACCAATTTCCCGTGCCCGGAGCCGGGTGGCGCGCCCCAAACCTGCGCTTTGGCGCCGGGCGAGTGCTCCGCGGCGCAATTCCCGCTGCCGCCCCCGCAGCTGCCGCCGCAGCCGCCGCCGCAGCCGCCGCCACCCGAGACTCTTGGCTCGTATGTGGGCGGCTCGGGGCTGGTGGCTGGGTTCTTGGGTCCCGAGGAGCACCCGGGCTGGGCACGCCCGGCCCCCAGAGCCCCGGGCCCCGACGCCTTCGTGGGCTCCTCCCTGGGCCCGGTTCCCGAGCCCAAGGCACTGTCGCTGCAGCCGGTGTACCCGGGGCCAGGCGCGAGCTCCTCCGGCAGCTACTTCTCGAGGACCGGGCTTTCGGTGCCCACGGCGCCAGGCGCCCCCTACGGGCTGCTGTCCGGGTACCCAGCGCTGTACCCGGTCCCGCAGTACCAAGGGCACTTCCAGCTCTTCCGCGGGCTCCCAGCGCCTGCTCCCGGCCCCACCGCACCCCCCTCTTTCCTGAGTTGTCTGGGACCCGGGACGGCGGGTGCGGGACTCCGGGGGACCGCAGGAGACCCAGGGGGGATCGCGGAGGCCGCGCCATCCAAACGCAGCCGGCGATCGTGGGCGCGCAAGAGGCAGGCGGCGCACACATGCACTCACCCGGGCTGTGGCAAGAGTTACACCAAGAGCTCACACCTGAAGGCTCATCTGCGCACGCACACAGGTGAGGGAGCGGGCGTGGGGCTGGAGGATGAGCCTCGGGAGCAGAGAATGGCTTGGGGAGCTAGAAAACCCGAGCAAGTGGCGAGACTAAAAGCGGAGCAAGGGGCAGGGCAGAGCAAGCTGGGAACCGGCCTGGGACCTCAGGAGCCGGACAGGCAGCGGTGCGGGAAGCGGGCGGGGGCACAGAGACAACCAGGAAAACCTGAGGACCGTTTCAAGGAACTGATCACAGGTAAGACCTGGGCAGAGGACCGGCTAAGACGCAGAACACCTGCCTAGAGGAGGGACTGCGGGGAGGTGACAAGCTTGGAATGCCAGCGGCGAGGTCAAAGACATCGGGTTCAGGTCTGGGGCAAGCGAAGAACGGAGTTAGGAGCCGGGACTCTGAAAAGCGGGTTGCTCGGCACGAAGGCGGAGCCAGACCGTGGGGGGCGTGGCTGGCACTCAGGGGCCGAGTCAGCTTCCGGTGCTTAGATGCAGAGGCCGACCCAGGAGGATAGAGACAATAGCTGGGAAAGAGGAGGGTAGGCACAGGAGGAGAAGCCAGGTCCAAGGATCCTAAAACGGGGGCGGGCCTGTGGAATAGAGGCAGCGGGGAGGAGAAAGGGAGTGGCCTCGGTTTAAGAGTCCGCGCAGAGGGTAAGGCCAACTGTACATTCCTGGGCGGGGACTCAGGGAGAGGAACCAGGAGGAGCCTAGGGAGAGAATAACCCTCCTGCACAGGGCCTGGATTTCAAGAATCAAGGGCCAAGGCCAGGGGTAGAACTGGGCCAACAGCTGGAAGGTCCCCTGGCACAAGGTGGGGCTGGAACATAGGGAGCAGGGCCAAAGGACGAAGGCGAGGATGGCTTTAGGACTCAGGGGCGTGGTAACATGACGCAGGAAACGAGGCCAGAGAGGTAGGGGACACGACTTGGGTCCAGGAAGCGAAAATGGGTTTGGCGCCAAGTGCAGGTACAGAGGAAGGGTCGGGGTCACAGAAGCTGGACCTGGGTGCAGAATCAGGGCCGTCCCCTGGGAGTGAGAAGGGCCCTCCCCTGAGAGGGAGAGCCTCCTTACATCTTGCGCCCTAGGCGCCTCACTTGCCTCACCCTAGTACCGGGCCAAGGCTGAGCAAAGGAGCGGGGCCAAATGCAGAGGCAGACCCGGGGGCGGGGGCGGGGGGGGGGGCAGTAGTGCTCACGGCTTCCTTGCCCCAACCCCCCAGGAGAGAAGCCCTACGCCTGCACGTGGGACGGCTGTGGCTGGAGGTTCGCGCGCTCAGACGAACTGACCCGCCACTACCGGAAGCACACGGGACAGCGCCCCTTCCGGTGCCAGCTCTGCCCGCGCGCTTTTTCGCGCTCCGACCACCTGGCCTTGCACATGAAGCGTCATCTTTGAGCCCTGCCCCAACACTTGGACCTTCCTGGGGATTGGGGATGGAACAAGAGCAGATCCACGCAGGGTGGTTTTCCCTCGGATGGACCCTCTCCCGGATTCGCAGCCCCACAGATCCAGCCAAAGATCAAGGACTGGCCCATAGACAGACCTGTGGGAGCCTCCAGCCAAAACTCCCACACGTCCTCAGCCACAGGGAGCCACACAGAGACATCCAGTGGTCACACAAACACAACGAGACAACCCTCCAAATAAATGGACTCTCAGACACTTCGGACAGAGAGACAGACCCTCAGAGAGCTGGACCCTCAGACCAGTTTACAAGACGCCCTGGGCAGTGGGAGTTGGGGGTTGTGGGGTGAGGCTTCCCAGAGACCCTGGGCCTAGCAGGGGACTTCACATCGTGACTAATGAAGCTCTGCATAGTGCCTGGATCTGCTGTGAATGGTTATGGGTCCTGTACCAATGCCCTTCCCAGATAAAGGTTCAGCGTTGGCCTGACTTTGTGGGTTTTGGGTGCTGGAAGACGGGAGGAAGCTGTATCCTCAGGGGTGACATTGGGGGCCGTACACACCTTCACACCCTCGTCTCCTAAACTTCAGCGACCCTTCTTGGCATTGTAGGCTTTGCCGTCCCTCACCACCACACCCCAAGATCAGGCTACATCGCCTTTATCTCCTCCCTTGAGCCCCGGTTATATTCACTGGGACCGTCTCCCGCTGTTTAAGAGCCCCTCGGCCCGGTCCCAGAGTCTCAGCACCCTTCACCCAGACATGATCCAATGTAATTCTTTGACTAGCTCAGGGGACCCCGGGAGAACATGTGGAATGAAAAGAGAGAGGATCAGGAGCACAAGCGCCCCTTAAAACAGCAAAGGTCACAAGAGTTGGACCTCAGATTGTAAAGCAAGAGAGGAAAAAATCCAAATTTGCGGCTAACCCAGGAGCCGGGGAAGGAATGGGGTCCTGGCGGAAGAGTGTGGTTTGAGACTAGCCCGAGGAGAAAGAGACGGAGGCGGGGCCTAGCGGAGGGATGTGAGCCATGATTGGCCGGGAGAAGAGTCGAAGGCGGGACTCGGGAAACCACCTGGCCACCGGGGGCGTGGCCTGAGCCGAGGCAGCAGGGGTAGCGTATCTCGGGTAGAGTGCGCCGGAAGCGGGAAGCGGCCAGGGGCGCCTAAGGGGAGTGACCTTCAGAAAGGAAGCACCGCCCCCGGAGCGCCCCTAATTGACTTTCAAATCTCTGCTTCTCACTTGGTGGGCGGAGTCTCCATCCTCTTGAGGTCCTGGCTGGAGTTCCCAGGCTGTTTGGGGAAGTGAAATTTGCCTAGGGACCGGCCCGGCCCAGCTCGTGACCTGGTGCCCCGCGGTCCCAACGCAGATTCCTCGACCCGAGCAATCGCCATGACCACGCTGACCTCGCTGCTTTTGGCCGCGCTGCTGTGGGTCCCTGTAAGGACCCTGACCTGCTACGGGGACTCGGGGCAGCCTGTGGACTGGTACGAGTGCGCAGGCGCCGACCCTCTCCCGGGGTTGGCCTGGGGGTTGCTGCACACCTGGGTGAATGAAGCCTGGAGTTTCCTCTCTTTTCCTCCCTCCATTACTGTCCATTCCTCAACTTCAAGGTTCGTCGTCTACAAGCTGCCAGCCGCGAGCGGGCCCGGGGATGCGGCGCAGAGCGGTCTGCGATACAAGTACATGGATAAGGACTCCGGGGGCTGGCGCGATGGCGCGGGGCCCATCAACAGTTCGGCGGGGGCCGTGGGCCGCAGCCTCCTGCCGCTGTACCGGAACACCAGCCAGGTGAAGGGGCTCCTGGGCTGGACCTGGGATGGGACTCCAGGGCCCGGCCTGGGGGAGAAACTTCACGTTGCCCCATCCATCTTCCCCAGCTCGCCTTCTTGCTATACAACGACCAGCCACCTAACTCCAGTAGGGCTCAGGACTTTTCCAGTCGGGGACACACGAAGGGTGAGGCCCGGATTGGGGCTGGGGAAGAGTTCTGGTTTTCCCATGCATTTTCCCCAACCCCTAACCTAACCCCTAACCCCTGATCTAACCAGAGGGGCGGGGGGTGCTCTGTCAGACTCTGGACCTTTGCTTCCTCATTTTATATTAACATGGTCTTTCTTTTTGACTATGAGAATTGACAGCTGCGGAAAGTGAGCTAGCTCAGCAGTGATCTCCACACTGCCCACACCTTCTCCAGGCCCCCCGAAAACTGAGGCTGTTCCTGGTGGTACATGTGTTTGTTGGGATGCCTCAAACAGTCCTCCTGAACCCTGTCTTCTGGTTCAGGTGTGCTGCTCCTGGACCAAGAAGGGGGCTTCTGGCTGGTCCACAGCGTTCCTCGCTTCCCTCCACCTGCCTCCTCTGCTGCATACAGCTGGCCTCCCAACGCCCAAATCTATGGGCAGACCCTGCTTTGTGTGTCTTTTCCCCTCACCGAATTCTCGAAGATTGGTGAGTGTGGACAGGGAGGCAAAGTGAATCCCTGATTCCCAGGCCAGAATGTGGAATAGTCCCTCATTTTCTCCACCTTTGCCCTCCAGGCAGACAGCTGACCTACACCTACCCCCTAGTGTATGACCACAAGCTAGATGAGGCCTTCGCTCAGCGAGTCCCCAGCCTGGAGAAGGTGGTCAATGGCCAGCATGTTCTCCAAAGCCCCTGGAACAGCAGCGTAACACTCACATCCAAGGCAGGGGACACCTTCCAGAGCTTTGCCAAATTTGGAAAATTTGGAGATGGTGAGTCCGGAGATGGAGGGTTGCCAAACTCTTTTTCTGCAGAGGGGCTGTCTAGCGTGTCCATGGCTGAGGGCAAGTCAGGAATAGGGACTAGGACTCTTTGGGAGCCACAATCACATGTTGGTAGACAACCAACAGACCTGGTTCACATATTGGTTTCTGGCTATGTGGTGTGTGATTTAACCAGAGCCTCAGTTTAACCCATATGAGAAATGGGGATACTGATAAAGGATTGTTACAAATGAAGCAATGCACATAAAGCATTTGGTAAGGGCTATAACTTTTAATGTTATAATTCCCTGGGTTTCCAGGAATTGACAACTGAGGAAACTGAGCTCAGAGAGGGAAGATTGGCCCTAGCAATGACCCTGACCCTGTCCATGCCCTTTTTCCATCCTCCACAGACCTGTACTCTGGCTGGTTGGCAGAAGCCCTTGGCAGTAACCTGCAGGTCCAATTCTGGCAAAACTCTCATGGCATCCTACCCTCCAACTGCTCCAGGGCCCAGCATGTGCTGGATGTGACTCAGATAGCTTTCCCTGGGCCAGCTGGGCCAACCTTCAGTGCCACAGAAGACCACTCCAAGTGGTGTGTAACCCCAGAGGGGCCCTGGGCCTGTGTGGGTGACATGAATCGGAACATCAGAGAGGAGCACCGGGGTGGGGGCACACTGTGTGCCCGGCTGCCGGCCCTCTGGAAGGCCTTCCAGCCTCTGGTGAAGGCCTGGAAGCCCTGCAGAGAGAACAGAGCCTTCTTTCCAGGAAGCCCAGTAGAGCATGTAAGAGCTAAGGCTCAGGAGCCAGTTGGGACCTGAGTCTGAACCCCAGTTCAATGCCTTCCTAACTGTGTGACCTTAATTATGTGCCTTAACCTTTGACTCAGTCTACTCATCTGCAAAATGAGAGTCACAATACCTGACTCAGGACTGTTGAGAAATAAAAAGAAATTGGCGGATGGCGCTGTTAACTTTTTTTGTCTTCCAGTGGACGCTGGGACTCCAAGCCACGCTGCAGCCCTTCTCTCCCTGAAGGTCGGGGGGCAGCTGGCACATAAGTGAGACCCGAAGTAGGACCACAAGGACGGGTCCACCCAAGACTCACCTCTCCTCTTTTTGGTAACCAGGCCTGGACTTCCGTCCCTCAAGACGCACACAGGCAAGGGGGCTAAAACCCGATGTCTTGCCCCGCCAGGGGAGGTGGGGTGAGCCCCAGAAAGCTCACACAGCACAGACACACTTTATTTATATGTGTACATATGTATACAGGTGGCTGTACAGAGCAGAGCCAGCGGCCCCCTGGGCTATGGGCCTGGGGGCGTGGGGCAGGGCGCACCTTTTTTGGTCAGGCCTGCTGGGGGTATAGTGTCAGCAGGGCACCGGGAGGTCAGCCCCACCTCAGGCTTGGTGGCTGGGGCCGAGAGGGAAGCGGTTGGAGCTGGGGGCCCTGCACTGCTGGACCCATTCTTTGTGGAGGCTAGGGAGGGGGCCTGGGGATCTGGGGAGAGTTTGGGGGAGGTGGGCTTGGAGCGAGGCCCGCTCAGCGTGGTCCGCTCCTCCACCACCTCCAGCACCCAGCACTCCCGACCCCGGGGGACCTCAGGTGCCGGAGGTGCCAGGGAGGTGGATTCCTGCAACCCCTTGGAGTCTGCACCAGGAAGCTGGGGCGTCCCGGCCTTGGCCCCGGGACGCACAGGCTCTACGACAATTGGCACCGGGGGTGTGCCCGCCTCACCCGAACTGCTGCGCCTGCCGGTCTCATGTTCCTGCACCGGGCTCAGCGCGGCCTTTGCCACAGCCCTGGCCACCCCACCCGCCCCATCCTCTGTCTGCACGCTCTGGTGCCGTGTGCCGCTGGCATCCCGCTCCAGGGTCCGGCCCCCGGGAGTTGTCGCACGGGGTGGGGTGCAGGCCTCGGCACCCCCGGGGGACTCCTTCTCCTTACTGGACGCCGGCGGCCTCGGGGCGCCCTCAGGCAGCAGCGGGTCCGCGCCCAAGCTCAGGGGCGACTCTTGGCGGCCCAGGCGACGAACGGCGACCTGCCGGGGTGCGCCAGGACCCTCGACGGGGGGCGTCTCGCCGTCAGATTCAGCGAGGCTATGTAGCGCCAGCTCGCCGTGAAAGTCCTTGCGGAAATCCGGGTGGCCGACCTCTAGGCTGTGTTTGCGCAGTGCGCCCTTCTTGTCCGCGCCCAGCGAGGCTCCCAGCTTCTCCGCCGACTGCACGCGTTTGAGGAGAGGCGAGCGCGGGGGCTCTGCACTCTTGGGGCGCGGGCGCACCACCGGCGGCGACGAGTGCAGCTTCGCAGGGAAGCTCTGCGTCGTGTGCGAGCTGCCCACCGTGTGGCCTGGCAGCGGCGGCGGCGACGCCTGTGTCGGGGACGGCGTGTGCGCCAGCGGCGACAGCGGGATGTTGCCAGCCGACTTGCAGCGCGCAGAGCGGTACTGGCGGTGCAATTTCGGCGACAGGCCGTGCAGCGTGCTGGGTCGGATGTGGTGCGACGCCGACGACGCCGGCGAGTTGGGCGTGCTCGAGGCCGGCGAGCTGCTCTGGGAGGAGGCGCCTGCGGACGGGCGAGAGGGGCTGGAGCGCGCGGAGGGCACCGCCAGGGCACAGCCCCGCCACCCTTCGCCGCCTGGCCCGCCGCGCGCAGGCGCAGAGCGTACCTAGGTAGGCGGAGTCGGGCGTGGAGCGGTAGCTGTGGGTAGGCGAGCGTGCAGGCAGCCCGTGCGTGGGCGAGCCCGGGAGGCTGTCGCTGGACGAGAGCGACCGATTCAGCGACGACAGCGAGCGGCTAGTGTGCAGCAGGTTTGACTGCTTTGTGATCTTGCGGAAGAGGGAGCTGCGCTTCTTGCTGGGGGACAAAGAAGGGGCCACCTACCCTTCACCAAATTCCGGGACTCCCGGCTTCTCCCACTTCAGGGCCGCACGACCGCCCACCCTTCCTGGCCCCTCCCTTCCCAGCTGCAACCCACCTATCAGAACCAAAAGAACTTTCCTGGCCGCTGGTCCCATAGGTTCCTCCCGCCTCAGGCTCCACCCATTCCTTCCTGGACGCCCCCACCCCAAGCTAGGAAAACACTCCTCAAGACCAACTTTAAAAAAAACAACAAACAAAAAAACCCCAACTTTTTTCTGGCCCGCCCACCTCTCTAGCTCCTCTGTCTCCAGCTACAGTCCCCCTAACAGGGCTGGGAGAAATTCTCCTGACCCAATTTTGTTTAGCTCCTCACTCGAATCCCCCCTCAACGACGCGTCCAGGACAAACTCACTGATCAAAACACGACCTTCTCCCGGCCCCGCCCACCTCTCCTAGCTCCTCCTACCTAGAAAGGAAGAAATTACCTCCCTTGGCCCAGTCTTGCCTAGCGTGCTCATTTCACCTAGAAATCCCTTCTAACAGCCCTCCCAGCCGTCTAAATATATCCAACAGGTCAGGACCATCCCCTAGATGGTCTCCTCTTTAGTTGACAAGTGCTGACGCTGCCCACCTTCCAAGACGCCCCCACAAGGTTTTCTTCCCAACCTAGAAACCTGGCACAGCTTCCTTCCCTGGCTTCTGCCACTTGCCCAGCTCTTCTTTCTCTGTCCTCTTGTTTTTGCCGCATGGCCTCGACCGGCCACTTTTCCTGGCCACTTCCCTCCTCAGGTCCCCACCACCTCCCACCTTAGCCCCGCCCACTGCACACACACACACACACACACACACACGCGCGCGGGTTTCCTCAGCCCGCTGTTTAGAGACCTGCCCACTGCATTTGGCCCCACTCACCTCTCCTGGCCCTCCTTGGCAGAGGGCCGCTTGTTCCTCCTAGCCATTTTGGCTTTGTAGCTGCTGCGCCGGGCAGGGCCAATGCGAATGGAGGTATTTTCGAAGGGTGTTGTAGTCACTGCTACCTTATTGCCACTCTGGGGGTCAGAAAGGGGGAAGGGCTCTGCTGGAGGCTGCTCAAGCAGCTCCAGTTGCCCAATATCTCTTCACCCTTCCCCCACCCTCCGGGCAGGGCGCTCCCTCCCTTGCACTCACCTTAAGGATCAGCTCGACGACCTCAGGATGCACCATGCCGTGCACAGGCTCTCCATTCACGTGGGTGATGAGGTCACCAGCACAAAGCCCTGCTTCCTGGGCTGGGCCCCCCTCTTCCACGTGCTGGGGACAGGACACCCCGTAGGGGTAGGGTTTCACAAAGAAAGCTCCCTGAGCTGCTTGCCCCAGACACCTAGCTCTGCGTGCGCAACAATCCTCGTCTACAGTTTGAGCAGCCCCTCATCCCCGGGGTGGGGGGGACTTCTCTCCACCCACCCACCCCTCATCTTGGGACATAGACTCCAAGCACGAGCGCTCACCCAGACAATGTGATGAACACTGTAGACATCTGAGTCACCCATGTAGACGCGAATGGCTCGCAGCGTGAAGCCGTACTTCTTGCCAGAGCGTTGGATGGTGATGGGGGAGCGGAGCCCACTGACAGCCGGTGAGTAGTCCCGGCTGGGTGAGGAGTCCCGTGAGGATGGGTTAGAGGAGAGAGATCGTGGGGACATGGGGCTGGCCAGGGGTGAGCTTCCATGGGGGTCCACTGCAGACACAGAGCCATGGTCAGAGACTGGGGCGGACTCAAGACACATCTCTCCCTGTATCTGATCCTCCTTCCTCCCAAGTCAAAGTCCCGGGGTTCTCATTGGTCCATCCCAGAGCCAATCATTGTGGACAGGGAAAATACAGCGTTTTCATCAGCCTATCCTGCCACAAATGGAGACAGCCCCTCCCCTGCTATGTGGAACCCAAGGTCACCTGCAGGAATCATGACGGACAAAGCAGTGGCCGAAGCTGACTTGATGACTTTGCCCCCAGTTCGAGAAGGCCTCTTCTCTACTGCGGGGTCTCCTGACAGCTGCTGGTGCCGCGCCCGGCGCAGAACCAGGTCATTGGTGGCCCTAGGGCCTGATGAGTCCCCATCCTTCGAGGGTGGGCAGAGGTCACCTGGGCGTGGGCGGTCAGCTGCAACAGAACAAGTGGGTTAGGGGTCAGTCCAAGGCCACGGACTTCTGCAAGCTGTTCCCTCTGCCTGGAATGCTCTTCCCACTGCTCTGTCTTTTGAGTTTCATGAAAGCAGGTGACATACCCATTTAGCACAGCTCCTGATACACAGAAGTGCTCAAATACATTTGTGGACTGAGAATGGAACACGAGGTGTTCCCCATGTTGATGAGAATCCCAGGCTGGAGTGTGAAGAGTGGGTGAGATCTTGTATAAACAGCACCACGCTCACTGAATGCTCAATATATGGTCACTGGGGAATTGGGGAAGGCGGCGAAGGGGACACTCACTGGCCTCGGGGTCCCCAGCGCTGGGGGTGCCGTCCCCTTGAACCGCCTCTTTGGCGGCTCGCGCATCCAGCGAGCCTGGGGGGTCGGAGCTGGGCCGGGGAGGCCTGCGCATCCGGGCCTCATCCTCGTCCTCTTGAGGGGCGCTGAAGCGGCTGGGCTCTAACAGTGCAGAGAAACGGCGGCGCGCGCCCAGCGGGGGACTGGCCTCCCCTTCTAGGAAGCTGGCCTCAGAAGCCGAGAAACGCTTGCTGCTGGAAGGGGTGGGGGTAGGGGGGGGGTGTCAGAGGAGACACGCCCCTTTGGGCCCCCTCCCCCAAACCCATTCCGGTCCCTGCTCACATCTCCGGGGAGCCCCCTCTCCAGGTCTTCTCGCGCAGGGTCAGGCCTCCCAGGCCCTCCCGCTTGCCGGCCGCCTTGTCCTCTGGGCCCTTAGCGCTGGGCTCCCGCTTGCCGGGCCCCGCTGCCGCCACGGGGGTCTTGGGCTCGTGCTGCGACAGTTGCTCCATACTGCTATACACCTGCAAGGGCAGACGCCGGGTGGTGGGAGGCAGGTCCGGCCCCAGGTCCCGCCTTCGCTCTCGGACCAATGCGCTTCCCGCTGCCGGACCCGCCCAAACTACGCCCCACCTACCCACGGCCGGGCTCCGCCCAGTTCTGGGAAGTACCCCGGCCACCTACAACTCAATTCAGGCCCCTCTCCACGGTTAGGCCCTGACCCGCCCGTGCCCTCAAGAATCTGTTCTTGCCCCACCTTCCTAGGCTTCACACAATTGTGTCTACTCTCGTCCAGGCGAGGCCTGCACCCCCTTCCGCCCTTTCCCCAGGCGAGATCTTGCCCAGCCTTGCCCCCGCCCCCACTGCGCATCCTCCCAGGCCCCAGGTCCTGACCCCGCCCCATTCAGAACTAGCCCAGCCCCACCGTGGGCTTCCTTTCTACGACTGTCCGGGTTCCCGTTAGATTCCACCGGAGGCCACGGGGCAGTCCCAAGACCCCCATGCTGCCGCCCCCGAAAGCCTTATCGCTCCCGGATCTCTTACCCCCTCAGTGGCTTCCCCGGCTCGAGACCTGGGTCCCCACCACCATTGGCCCCGGCCCCCCCGGGTCTCACCCACCCCTAGCCCAGCCTCGGCCCACCTTGCTGAAGCGCGGCGAGCAAGAGGAGAACTGGCGTATTTCCACGGGCTCCTCTTCTGTGGTGTCGTCCTCATCATAGGAATTCACGTGATGATACCTGTCTGAGCGGGCTGAGGATTGGGGGGTGGGCCATAACCGCAGGCAAGGGTCCACTCCTCAGATCAGACACAACCCCCACACCCCGCCGGAACAGGCCTGCAGGCCTCTGCCCCACTCCCCGGACTCGGGCCCCTCCCCCAAGCTGGGGCCCAGCCCCCCTCTCAGAGGCTCCAGAGAAGCCACACCTCCAGATCCCACCTTCAGCCCCGGGCCCTACCTCATTCCGGGTCCTAGCACCCCCCGCTGGACCGGCCCCGGAGCAGGCCCAACTCGAGAACTCCTCTTACCCTCTTCTCGGGCTGAGCCCCACCTCTAGCCAGGCCAAGCCTCCCAGCAATGCACACCCCCACCACAACCTCAGCCCTCTGGTCTGGGAGGTCCTCCAGCCAGCTGGGGTCCCGGCCCAGGCTCTCTCACCTCACCGGATCCCGCCCCCTGTCCCTGCTCACTGTCGAAGTAGCTGGTGTCATCCTCGGACTCCAGGTGCGGGATGAACTCGGCCTTCTGCCTCAGCAGTCCCGTCCAGTCCAGGTCTCGAAAGAAACTGTGCTGCTTCACCTCAAAGGCACCACCTGGGGAGGGAGCAGGTGGAGTGGGGAGGGGAGGGGGTCCCGGAGGGGCTGAAGGCCAGCCCAGCAGACAGCCCCAGACCGCGGCCCTGGGAGTCCTGCTCTCTGACAGCGGCCCCCCGCCCTCCGTTTCTCTGAAGAGCAGACCCCTCACCTGCCCCAAGCCGGACCAGGGGGTTGGTCTGCAGGAGGCTGGATATCAGGAGCTGGGCATCCGAGGGCAGGGCCTCGTCCCCCTCTGGCCACAGGATGTCATCTGCAGAAAAGGCGGGCCTGGGGGTCACTTTTTGGAGTCTACGAGGCCTTGGGCTGGCCCATGACCCCGCGCCCCCACCTGCCCACCACGGAGGCACGCACCGCTGATGACCTGTCCGAAGAGTTCTTCGGGCGTGTCTCCAAAGAAGGGTACGCAGCCCACCAGGAACTCATAGAGAATGATGCCCATGGCCCACCAGTCCACCGGCTTGCCGTAGCCCTGGCGCAGGATGACCTCGGGTGCGATGTACTCTGGGGTCCCACACACCTGGGGGCAGGCTGTCAGCCTGCGCCCTGGCCGCAGGAGGGGCCTCGAGGGAGAGCCGAGCCCCCCACCAGGCCCTGGGCCCCGCGGTTCTGTCGGGTCACTCCACCCACGGTGACCCCCATGCCCGCACACACACCTGTTTGTCCAGGAACTCCCGGGCGTCCTTTTCAATGTGGCCTTCATACAGGTTGGTGGTGAGGCTCATAAGCCCCATCTTGGAGAGGCCAAAATCCGTGAGCTTGATGTGCCCCATAGAGGTGATGAGTAGGCTGCAATGGGTGGGGGGAGGGGAGGGTCTCAGAAATGAGGCCCAAGTCCACTCCTGGCCCTCCCATGCCGCGGCTTCCCGACCAGCAGGGAGGAAGTGATGGGAAGGGCCAAGGCTCACTTGTCAGGCTTGAGGTCGCGGTGAACGATGCCGTAGTTGTGCAAATACTCCAGAGCCAGCACCGTCTCGGCAAAGTACATGCGCGCCATCTCCACAGGCAGCGCCCCGATGTTCTTCAGCAGGGTGGCGCAGTCCCCCCCTGTGGGGGAAGGAGTTGGCCCGTGTGAAGAGCGAGGCACCCTCAGCCTAGAGCTGAGCCCTCAACACGCACCGTAACATCAAGTCTTCACCTCACATGGCTCCCATTTCACAGCTAAGGAAGACTGAGGCTCAGAGAGGGACCTCCCTCTCCCCGGATCACATGGGGAGTGCCCTCTACCAGGTTTCTCTCCTCCTCTTAGCCATCCTCCAAAGTTAATATGATCAGCTGATTTCACAGGGGAGGGGACTGAGACTCAGAGAGAGGTTGGGTCACGCAAGGAGTCGATGGTGGAGGATAGATCTGGCCAGTACAAAAGCCTGACTGTTGTTTTTTTTTTTTTTTTTTTCTAAGATCTTATTTTTAAGTAATTTCTACACCCAACATGGATGGGGCTCGAACTCATGACTCAAAGATCAAAGGTCACATACTCTTCCAACTGAGCCAGCCAGGCACCCCAAGCCTGCTTGCTTATTGACTGAATCTGGAAGCATATGGCTCTTGATCTCCTGGAGTCTGAATCTTGATGGTCTGGGGCCTTAAAATGTAGATTCCTGGCCCCCACCAGATTTACTGTAAACAGCATTCGTATTTTGGTCTCCTAAGATCCGTTCCTCCTTCCTGTTACAAAGGCTGGGGTTTCTTCCAGGCGCAGCAGCCAGACCAGCATGTAACCCAAGTTGCTTCAGTGAGTCAGTCCCCGACTGACTTTCCCTTCTATTTTCACAAAGATTGCTGATCTCATAGGATGTAAACTGGGATCGGCTGGATAGCAACTCTGCTACATCAGAGCCTGTCTAGAGGGAAGACTACACATGGAAGAACAGGGTCAAGAGACGAAGAGATTCCTGGTGACATAGTTTGAGCACCCAGATACAGCCATTCCTGAAGGTGGCATGATTTTTTTTTAATCACAAGTCCAACAACTTCCTCCCTCCCTTCCTTCCTTCCTTTGTTCCTTCCTTCCTTCCTTCCTTTCTTCCTTCCTTCCTTCCTTCCTTCC